>NC_041382.1:149107044-149148016 GCF_002162155.2 Triticum dicoccoides | reverse complement strand
TCCGCCCTCTCCTCCTCCCACAGTCGCGCCACCGCGCCCGCCCGCGCGCCGCTGATCGCGCCGGTGCCACCCCTCGCCTCCACCCGTCGTGGCCCCGGCTAGCCCCGCCGGCTTGCCCCGCCGTCGGCGCCCCGACGGCCTCGTCCCACCCTGCGGGCGAGTGCCTGCTCGGGTGCGCCCGCACCCGGTAGCCCGCCCCGCTAAGGCCCCCTGGCCCTATGACACATGGGGCCCACGACCCCATAATGTTTAAAAAACAATTAAAAATAATAATTGATTAATGAATGAATTAATTAAAGAATTAATTAAGTTAATTAATCATAGTTAGATTAATCTAATCACTAATTAACCTAATTAACTGTTAGTTAATTAATCAATCAATGATAGTCGAGACCCACACGTTAGTTGACTAAGTCAACACCCTGTTGACTGCTGACGTCAGCATGCACTATTCTTGATAATGTTGATTTAAAATAATTAAATAAATGCTAAAAATGATTTAAATCTTTTAAAATTAATTTAAAATAAACCGTAGCTCGGATGGAAAAACTTTGTACATGAAAGTTGCTCAGAACGACGAGACGAATCCGAATATGCAACCCGTTCGTCCGCCACACATCCCTAGCATAGCAAACACGCAACTTTCCCCCTCCGGTTCATCTGTCCGAAAACGCGAAACACCGGGGATATTTTCCCGGTTGTTTCCCGCCTTCACCATTATCACCACCTACTGTGTTAGGGCACACCTAGCATCGTTACCTATCATGTCATGCATCGATATGCAGCTGTTTGCATTGTACTCATTGTTTCTTCCCCCTCTTCTCTCCGGTAGACTACGAGACTGACGCCGCTGCTGGTGCCCCAATCGACTACGTTGTTGACGACCCCTCCTTGCAAGAGCAACCAGGCAAGCCCCCCCCCCCCTTTGATCATCCCGATATCGCCCATTCCATTCTCACATGCTTGCATTAGATTTTGCTATTGTTATTGATTGCTCCTATTCTGATGCATAGCTTGCTTTTGTAACCTGCTCATTGTACCTTACCTGCTTATCCTAAACTGCTTAGTATAGGTTGGCTAGTGATCCATCAGTGACCCTGTAAGTGCATCTAGTGCCACCCCTAGTTGGTTTTGGAGTATTGACAACAAACCTAGTTGAGGGACTAATGTGTTTGTGAGAATTGTAGGATAACACAGGTAGAAGTCCCTCATTGATTCGGTTTTCCTACCAGAGATGACCCCTAAAAATGTAAGAAGACAATGAAGTCAAAGGTGGTATGTGAAGACATTCACATTGAAGACTATGACAAGAGAAGACATCGCATGAAGACTATGGAGCGCGAAGACTTAGTTCTTTCGTCGTTCTTTTTCTTCTTTGTTGAGTCATAGGAACCACCGTACTGTTAAGTGGGGTCCAAGTGAACCAGTCAGAATGACTGAAGTGATGCTTAACCAAAATCCTATGTCTTCGAGTGAAGACTATGAGAGCAAATCTTGTCCAGAGTTGGATAAGTCAGCTTTGCTTGTAGCTCAAGTAAAGTTGCCGTGTGTGTTTGAAATCTGACCGTTGGAACACGTGTCAGTTCCTTAGTGACCAAGGGTCATTTCGGACAAATCAGGTCGGGTTGTCTAGTGGCTATAAATAGCCCACCCCCTACAACCTTAAACGGTTGGCTGCTCAGAGTTAGTACACGGCTTTTGTCGTTTGAGAGCAACCCACCTCGAAGCCTTTGAGAGAGAATTCCTTGTGAGGATAAAGCCCTAAACACCCAGAGCCAAAGAGTGTTAGGCATCACTTAAGTCTTCCTGTCTGTGTGATCTGAAGACTTATTACACTTGAGGACTGTGAATCCTCTAGCCGGTTAGGCATCGCGTTCTGAGCATCCAAGAGTCATTGTGGATCGCCGATGAACGAAGTCTGTGAAGGTTTGGAAGTCTACCTTGAAGACTTACCAAAGTGATTGGGCGAGGACTGGGTGTCGTTAGCTCAAGGGAAATAAGGTGAAGACGAGGTCTTCTGAGTTGAATCTCAGCCCCCCTAACCAGACGTACAGTTGTCACAGCAACTGGAACCGGTCCAACAAATCATTGTCTTCAACGAGTCACTGGTTTCATCCTTCCCTTCTCTTTACTTACTGTTGGTCCTTGTGAAGTCATGGTATGATTGCTTTATCTTTTTTCTTCACTGAGTGACTGCTTGTTCTGATTGGCTTCACAATATCTTCCTACCTGATCTTTACTGCCTAGCTGCTATTAGTCATTGTGCTTTCACTCCATTGAATACTTGACTATGGTTTGCCTAGTGTAGTCTACCTTCCGCTGCATGGTAATAGGTTTATTTCTATCGTTTGTCTTCGAAACTTCCATGTTTTGAAGACTTCCATAAAAATCACCTATTCACCCCCCCTCTAGTCGATCACTAGCACTTTCAGTTGGTATCAGAGCAAGGTACTCCCTTGTTCTGTGTGATTCGGTTTAACCACCTGGAGTTTTAGCTATGTCGACTGCAGGGATAATTAAAGTCTCCCCTGCGTGCCCCGTCTTCGATGGAACTGAATATCCCTACTGGAAGAATAAGATGCGCATGCATCTTGAAGCCATTGATGTCAACCTATGGTATGTCGTCAAGAATGGTGTTCCCAAGGCTGGTGAAGGTGTCACCGCTGCTGATGTCTAGAAGTTCGTTCAACTGGACTCCACTGCCAAGAACATCGTCTGTGGTCATCTGACCAAAGGACAGTATGGCCGCGTGAGTGCTTTGGAAACATCTAAGCTAGTCTGGGACTGGCTCTCCAAGGTCAACGAAGGCGTCTCAACCCAGAGAGATCAGAGAATCAGTGTCCTTCACAACCTCTTCAACCGCTTCAAGAGAAATGACAATGAGAATGTCCAGCTCATGTTTGATCGACTCACTGACATCACAAATGAGCTTCAAGCCCTCGGCGCTACTGAGATCACCAAGCATGAAGTCGTCAAGACACTCCTGAGATAACTTGACAACTCGTTTGACACCCTAGCCCTGATGATTCAAGAACGTCCTGACTTCAAGACAATCGATCCGTCTGACATACTTGAGAGGCTCAACACACATGAGTTTCAACTTTCTGAGAAAAGAGATATCTACGGTCCCAACTATGGGCGAACTCGTGCCTTGGAGGCAAAAGCCGTCTCCTCATCTGAAGAAGAATCTGACAGCAGTTCTGATGATCCTGAAGACATTGGAAAGGAGCTTGCTATGCTTGTGAAGAAGTTCCAAAAATTCACCAAGAAGAAAGGCTTCAGAAAGTCTTCACGATCAAGCTCAAGGAATGATGAAGCTTCTGCTCATGACTACAAGAAGAGAACATGCCACAAGTGCAAGAAACCTGGCCACTACATCTCCGAGTGTCCGCAGTGGGACAATGAGAACAACAAGAAGAAGAAGAGCAAGGAGTACGACTCTGACGACAAGAAGAAGAACAAATACTCAAAGTCTTCTTCCAAGTCTTCCTCAAAGTCTTCATCACACAAGAAGAGCTCATCTGGGAAGGCTCGTGCATTTGTTGGCAAGGAAATGGATTCGGAGGAGGAATCCGCTTCTGAGGAGGCGGAGGTGGAGTCTGAGGAGAAGTCCGATTCTGGTGTGGCAAGTCTGGCTACAGCCTACGTTACCAAGTCCATCTTCAACACTGAAGACAATGTCACCAACGCCGGTGCTAATGACAAGGACAACTCCACTCCCACCTACTACTTCATGGCATGCGGTGCCAAGGTAAACTCACGCGCCACTCACTATCAAACGTCAAGTGAAGATGACTCTGATTGTGGTTCCAAACCCAGCTACAAAACACTTGCTAAAATTGCAACTGAACAAAAGAAAGCTATGGAACATATTCAAAAACTATTAGACAAAAGCGATGACCTGTTGGACGGTGAAATGACTCGATCTTAGTCCTTAATTGAAGACATAAAAAATCTTCATGTTAAGTATGAGGAACTTGAAAGTCGTCATGAAACGCTCTCAACATCTCATGAAAAGCTTTCCTATGATTATGTTCAAAGGAAGCAAGATCTTGAAAAATTGAGAGCGGCAAACAGATCAGTTCCACTCAGGAAGGTTTTGAACCACCATGTCTTAAATGCATTGAGCGTGATAACGCTACTTCTGTTGCTGAATGTTCTACAGCTACTACTGTTGCAATATCTTCAACTGTTGATGTGATAACTAACCCCTCTGTTGAGGATGCCACTGCTATTGCTGATGAGAATGCTAGGTTGAAGACATTGCTTGAAACAGGGATGTTCAAAAGTCTCAAAGGGCATCAGACACTATGTGATGTCCTCAAAAGGCAGATCCTGAACCGAAACCCTAGGAAAGAGGGTGTTGGGTTTGAAAGGAAAATGAATGCTGATGGATCTTACTGGAAACCTGAGCAGTACCTCAAAACCACATGGGTTGCTGCAAAGGGACCTTCAGTGGATCCATCCACCCTATCTGGATTCACTTGTGCTAATCCCATTGTTATTGATGAATCCTTTGATGCAAACTATAAACTGTTTAAGAATCAGAATGGTGAAGTGTTTGCCAGGTATATTGGTACTAACTGCAGGAATGGGCCGCCTATGAAGAAAGTCTGGGTACCGAAAAGGTGTTTGGAGAATCTTCCTGTGAATGTCATCATGACACCACAAGTGAAGAAGACAAACCCTAGACCACATGCTTCATATGGCCCAAAGGCTTCATATAGACAGAGGACTCACCTGAGTGGCACTAATGCAAATGTTTTGCAGGGAAGCCATACTCAGGCCTATGAATATGAGCGCGGTTCATCAAACCGCCATGTTCATAAGACCAAGAACTATTCTGCTTATTCTTATGAGTACTATTATCCACCTGCAAGACTTTTTGCTAGGGCTCCAAAGCCAAAGTTCTCAGATGCTGCACTTAGACTCATTGCTTCGAAGCCACCCTTGAAGATGTGGGTGGCTAAGAAAGCTTAACTCTCTTTTGCAGGGAAAGGTCTCCAGCCGAAAACCAAAATTGTCTGACACTATTGCTGGGGACCTTAAACATCTTGTAGGGCGCAAGATCAAATGCCCAAATGGTCTTATTATGTACTTTGTTCCTGAGTCGCTTGCTACTTGCCCTATCAGTCGTAATCTCGATCTAAGCTTTCATAATCCACTTGTCTCGTCAAATGTTTTTGCTTCACAATTCTCTTTGTGAAGCCTATCCCCCTAACTACACTGTAGGGTACGACACCAGCTGCTTCAGAATGGATTGTTGATAGTGGGTATACCAATCACATGACTGGCAAGCGAAGCCTTCTTATGGACTCAACCTTACGTCCATCTGACAAAAGTCACATCACATTTGCTGACACTGGTAAAAGTAAGGTATTGGGTCTAGGTAGAGTTGCAATCTCAAAGGATCAACACATGGATAAAGTCATGCTTGTTGAATCCCTTGGTTTCAACTTAATGTCTGTCTCAATGCTTTGCGATTTAAACATGATTGTGATGTTTGGAAAATATCGTTGCCTTGTTCTAATGGAATCTGACAAGTCTCTAGTGTTTGAAGGGTATCGGAAAGATGATTTGTACGTGGTAGATTTCTCAGCAGGACCACAACTTGCCGTATGTCTTCTAGCAAAAGCTTCAGAATGCTGGCTCTAGCATCAGAGGCTAGGGCATGCTGGCATGAGGAACTTGCACACTCTTGCAAGAAAGAAGCATGTCATAGGCATCGAGGGCGTCAAGTTTAAGAAGGATCACTTATGCGGTGCCTGTGAAGCAGGAAAGATGACAAGGGCCAAGCATCCCTCGAAGACAATCATGAGAACGACTCAACCCTTCAAACTGCTCCACATGGACCTTTTCGGTCCCACACATTACTCAACTCTTACTACTACTGCTTGTTTCTATGGCTTTGTCATTGTTGATGATTATTCAAGATATACTTGGGTGCATATAATCCTCTACAAGATTGAAGTGCAGGATGTCTTCAAACGCTTCGCCAATTGAGCCATGAACAACTATGGCGTCAAGATAAAGCACATCAGAAGTGACAATGGCACTAAATTCAAGAACACTGGGCTAGATACATATCTTGATACTTTGGGCATCACACATGAATTCTCAGCTCCGTACACGCCACAGCAGAATGGCATCGTCGAACGCAAGAACAAAACACTTATTGAGATGGCTCGGACGATGCTTGATGAATACAAGACTCCAAGAAAATTCTGGCCTGAATCCATTGATACTGCATGCCATATCATCAACCGTGTTTATCTTCACAAGCTTCTGAACAAGACCTCCTATGAGCTCCTTACTGGCAAGAAGCCAAATGTCAGTTACTTCAGAGTATTTGGTGCCAGGTGCTGGATCAAGGATCCACATCACACTTCAAAATTTGCACCAAAAGCACATGAAGGTTTTATGCTTGGATATGGAAAGGATTCGCACTCCTACAGAGTCTTCAACCTCTTTCACTATAAAGTGGTGGAAACTGTGGATGTGCGGTTCGATGAGACTAACGGCTCGCAAGGAGAGCACCTGCCAAATGTGCTAGATGAAGTTCCATCCAGTGAATCAATCAAACTTATGGGAACTGGAGAAATCATACCATTTGAAGCTCAGCCTGAAGAGAAACTTATCATCTCCGCACCTGATCAACCTGAAGACAATGCTCAGCCTGAAGACAATCCTTCTAACGATGAAAATGATCAGCAAGAGCAAAATCTTCGTCCTGTACATCCTCGTGTTGCAAATGAAGTGCAGATTGAGAGAATAATTGATAGCATCAATGCACCAGGTCCACTCACTCGTTCAAGGGCAACACAACTAGCAAATTTCTGTGGGCACTTCGCATTTGTCTCAATATCTGAACCCAAGAAAGTTGATGAAGCCTTCATGGAACTTGAATGGATTCAAGCTATGCAAGAAGAGCTTCAACAGTTTGAGCTGAATAATGTATGGGAACTGGTTAAGCGTCCTGATCCTCGCAAGCACAATATAATAGGCACCAAATGGATATATCTCAACAAGCAAGATGGGCATGGTCAAGTTGTCAGAAACAAAGCTCGTCTCGTTGCTCAAGGATATACTCAAGTTGAAGGGATTGACTTCGATGAGACATTTGCTCCTGTGGCTAGACTTGAAGCCATACGCATACTGCTGGCCTATGCAAATCATCATAACATTCATCTGCATCAAATGGATGTGAAGAGCACTTTTCTCAATGGAAAGATTGACGAAGAAGTGTATGTTGCACAACCGACTGGCTTTGAAGATCCAAAACATCCTGATATGGTGTACAAGCTCAACAAGGCACTGTATGGCCTCAAACATGCCCCTAGGGCTTGGTATGACACACTCAAAGACTTCCTGAAGAGCAAAGGCTTCAAACCTGGTTCCCTCGACCCCACTCTCTTCACGAAGACATATGATGGTGAACTGTTTGTGTGCCAAATATATGTGGATGACATTATCTTCGGCTGCACCAATCAGAAATACACTGATGAGTTTGGATATATGATGCAAGAGCAATATCAGATGTCCATGATGGGAGAGCTGAAGTTCTTCCTTGGTCTTCAAATACGTCAGCAACGCAACGACATCTTTATATCTCAAGAGAAATACCTCAAAGATTGCCTGAAGAAATTTGGAATGCAAGATTGCAAAGGCTACACGACGCCAATGCCAGCCAAACATCATCTGGGTCCCGACGACAATGGTAAAGAGTTCGATCAAAAGGTATACCACTCCATGATTGGTTCCTTGCTTTATTTATGTGCATCTAGGCCAGATATCATGCTTAGTGTTTGCATGTGTGCCCGGTTCCAAGCGACACCAAAGGAATCGCATCACTTAGCTGTGAAGCGAATTCTCAGATATTTGGCTCACACCCCAACACTAGGATTATGGTATCCAAAGGGCTCGGAGTTTGATCTAGTTGGATTCTTGGATGCTGATTATGCTGGTGACAAGGTGGATCACAAGTCTACATCAGGCACATGTCATTTTCTAGGACGATCACTTGTATGTTGGTCTTCAAAGAAGTAGAACTGTGTATCTCTCTCCACTGCTGAATCTGAATACATTGCTGCTGGATCTTGCTGCACTCAGCTTCCATGGATGAAGCAAACACTCAAAGACTATGGCATTCACCTGAAGCAAGTACCACTCTACTGCGACAACGAAAGCGCCATCAAGATTGCCAACAACCCAGTTCAGCACTCGAAGACAAAGCACATTGAATTTCGTCATCACTTTCTCAGAGATCATGTTGTGAAGGAAGATATCATACACGTCAACACTGAAGTGCAATTGGCAGATATCTTCACCAAGCCCTTGGATGAGAAGTGGTTTTGCAAGTTACGGTGTGAGCTAAATATCTTGGAATCCTCAAATGTCCTGTGATCAGGCACACATCCTAGCACTTATGCATGTTGACGACTTAGATGTGCAACACACGAAGTAAAGTATATCTTCAATCAATGAAGACTTACATTCTGAGTGTGAATACATTAACGTGGAATTTGACTTCGGAGCACCACGATAATTGTGCGCAGTGTCTGGGTCTAATACTTCCTATACGTTGGGTAACGCCACCACCAAATTCTTCTATTTGAAGTGTTTTACCCATGGCGTTACATGTGCTATGTCTTCACATTTTGTTTGTCTTCATTTTCAACTTGTCTTCATGATTATCTTCACTATGTTGACTTGATTGTTTTCTGATATATACATACTAGTGTTCTGTCCTCTACAACATTCACTTATAGCTACGTCTTCCTTATTGAATCTTTTGAACTAAGTGAATGTGATCGGACCCTAATATCTCTATGCTTTCTATCTCAAACTCTATCTGTCCAAATCATATGCATTCTATTGAAACTGTCGAATGTCTTCTCTGCGTCCTAGTCAGCAGAAGATACAGAGACAAACAATAAGTCCGTTTTCAATGCTAATTCCTCCACCTGAAACCCGGAGAAGTGGGAACGACCACCCGACAATCCAGGCGTGCGTGGGAACGTGGAACAACCTCCGATATATTGCATGATGGCCACGTGTCCTTCAGATGTGAATCGCCAGGGGCACATGTGTAATAACACTGTGCCGTCCCTGTCCCTATAAATACACGCCTCACCACAGTCATTATCCTTTCTTCCACTCTCGCACAAACCCTAGCGCCACCGCTAGCCCTCGATGACGCCGGCGATGAAGCGCTTAGCTGCCGCGACCTCACCGACGCCGTCTTCATGCCGGCCGCGGACATCGTCTTCTCCGCCGTCGCCGTAGGTGTCCTCCGTCGCCAAGATAGGGCACGGACGATCGAACTGCTCGGCCTCCTCTCCCACTCCGTCTAGCAGTTCTTCTTGTGGTAAATAAAACCTCCTTTTTACGGCCCCTTTGATCCTATAGATTCATCACTTTCTACCACAAGCAGTTTCTGTTCACACAAGTTGGATCTATTTCATACTGCATCTCATAATATGCCTAGTATGTTCACTTATGCTTCACAAAGTAGTTAGATTCCTCACTTGTACTTATTCATGGATTCGTACAAATCTGGAACCAACTCTCTATCTATGAGTGAATGTCTTCGCACTATGAGGTCAATGTCTTCTAAACTGATTTATCTTCAAAATCTTCTGAGAATGCATATGACCTCTTCCCCTTCCCTTGCACCTTAATGCTGTCACAGGTACATGTCTGTGGGAGAATCCCTTGGTTCTCATAGTCTGCATTCATTTGCAGAATTCTTACAGCATCATATAAATTCTCCCGAAGCCAGTTCCTGTTTGACCAGCAAGCAGAAGCTTTTGAAACCTTTGAACGTGTTGAAGCCATTCAGTTTGAAGTTCATGGCACCAGAGAAACCTACAAGAAAGGGTGGCAGACAGCGTCGTGGCAACACCTCAAGAGATTTGCCTCCTGACCTCTATGAGCTGTACAAGACAGATCCAGAGGAGGACTACAATCAGCGAAAAACTCGAATCCAATGGATTCGAAGATATTGGGCAGAACAGTGGTTCAAGTACAAGTTCGTGACCCAGGAGTATGCTGAGAAGAATGCCATCAAACGACCATGGGGAGACATTCTATACAGAAATCTTCAACCCAAGTCCAGAGCTGAAGCCATTGAACAAGGCTTCTATCCTTGCATGGTCCGTGGACCGCAGCCTGCGGATGCAAACCCATCTTCATTATTGTGGTGCCGCGATGATAATCTGTTCAAGCGCAACCTTCAGTTTGCCAGGAACTCGGCCAAAGAGAACAAGAAGTCACGAGTCTTAGACTTCAATCCAGGCCCCTCTGCTCCTCGTGCTGATGGCACATGCGAAGCTAAACCCAATCTTGTTGGGCCCTTCTACAACCTGGAAGGTCTCATCACTCATATCATGGTTCAAGGGACAGCCGTGGATGAGCCTGCAGATGACGCTGAATCTGATGAAGCACCTGCACCGCCGAAGCCAAAGAAACTGAAGAAGCCTAAAGCTTCAAAGCCTGCTCTTGCACCAAAGGTCTTACAGGAGAAGCCTCTGGCCACTGCATCTCCTGAACACAATGTGCAGTCTGAATATTTGTCACGCATCTCCAAGCCCTCGAGAGCAAAGATGCCCTTGCAACCCACCAGCCAAGAACTGACAGCTGCTGCTATTCTGCGCAACGACGCCATTGATTTGTCTAGCGATGAAGATCTTGCAGATGACGCTCTTGAGCAACTGATCAAGAGCAAAGAAGAAGTAGAAATCTTCAATGATTTGTCTCTCTTTGACGTAGCAATCCTTCACAACTTCATTGATGAGTGGTTTGAAACCCCCAATCTCAGCTTTGATGATCTGCAACTTCCAATTGGCCTCAGCGTCGCTTTCACGGGCGCCATTGCTTCTGAGCTAGCTCTAGCTCAGCGCATTGTTGAACTGAAGCAAAAGATCGACTATGAGAAAGCTCAGTTCAAGCAGCACATGGCAAAGCTCAGCGTGCAAGATGTCAAGAACTTCAAGACTATGCTGCACGAGCTCAAGGAAGCCTTTCTCAAGAAATGCGAAGAAGCTAAAGGTTCTCGTGAGCGCATGAAGAGTCTGTCTGACAAGTGCGTGCAAGTCTACAATGAAGCTGAAAAGCGCAAGCCTCTTGGGCGTCCTGGCATCGATCCCAGGATGGCTACAAAGAAGAAGAAGAAGCCAGCTCTGGCCGAACCGTAAGCAACAAGGCAGGAAGCACATCCCATTGTCTTCCCAGCCAGTATGACAGGCTCGAAGCCTAAGGTCCCCATAGTGGCTTCAGAATTAAAGAAGACAAGGGCTGCCGAGGCTGAAGCCAGAAAGAGGAAATATCCTGAAGCTTCTGATGTCGCTCCCTCCAAGAAGAAGTGCAAAACCAAGAAAGATCGGGCTTCTCCCACAGAGCCCCTTATTGTTGAGCCCATCTCGGTTGCTCGTCCTGCCTCTTCGCATCAAGAATGACGAATGGTAATTCATGAGCCTGCTTCCACAGAGGCTCCTGAAGCTGAAGACATTCCAGCAGTTGACCCCACCGCTGCTGAAGGCATTGGTCACCATGACAATGTTGAAGATGATGAAGTCCTTCCTCAGATCGAGCACCAATTGGTATCATCGTCTGTGCCTACGCATAGCAAACTCATCAGCATTGGTCGTCCTCTGACGCCAACTGCTCAGGATGCATCGTGGGCTGATCACCCATAGAGACAAGACACTCCAAGCTCTCCCCAACCGCAAGCTACCCCAACAGTGCAAGATGATGATGACTTTGAGGCCCAGCACACTCCATCTCCACAAGCGCCGCCCACATTACGCAGGCTTCGCAAAGGACCAAGGCCCCAAGTCACTCCCACAATGCACGTGTCTGAATCCGAAGCCAAAATGGCTGAAGATGTTCCGGCTGCATCAGCCGATGAAGAAGAGGATGAAGAAGAAGCCCCAAGAGTTTCAAGAGTTGCTACACCCCAGTCTCACCAAGATGTTGTCCTCGAGGAGAACGTGACCGACCCTCCAGCTTATGAAGTGGAGGTCAATAACCCTGAGGTGGTCACCAATATCGCCGCTGACGCCAATGACGTTGTCATGGCTGAAGCCAATATGGCGCCGGAAGCCAATAAGGCGCCAGAAGCCAATGAGGCACCAGAAGTCAATGCTGCAACACCTGAAGTCAATGCTGCAGCACCTGAGGTCCAAGTACCTGAAGCACATGTGGCCCCTGAAGCCCATGAAGACAATGCCAATGCCCCTGTTCCCCCTCCAAGATCTCACACAATGGAGCTGGCATTTGATCGTGGTCAGCCAGTTATGGTTCGATGGCCCATTCTGAGTCCTCCGCCTACTGCTGGTCCACAATTTGAGTACCACGTCGAGCACATGCCTTAAGTCCAAAAGCCCAAGACATGACTTCCATGTTTCCCAGGCACTGCCACTTCACCTGGGGTCTTCAATGCGAATGGCTTCGTGGCACATAATACCTTCTTCAACAGCTCCAAGAACCCTTATACCAGACCACACATTTCCTCAGGTCGGTTCTGGAGCTATCAGCAGCGCAGCTACTATTCTTGTGTCCTATACAATCAAGGGCGCATATTTCCACATATGCGCCTCGACTCTGAAGCTATAGTTGGTCTGCCCTACCTCGAAGAAGCATTGGACTGCTTCAGAGATGCTGGTCTGTTGTAGTTCATCACTGACAAGGAGCACTGGAATGAAGAATTGCTGCTTCAATTCTATGCCACTCTTCATATTCGAGGCTACAACAGGGATCCGAAGACTTGGGTCCTTGAGTGGATGACAGGCAATGTCCATCATGAAGCTAAAGCTCTTGATATCATTGAGCTCATAGGCCTGCACACTCCTGGTGAATACTATGAACCAGGTTGTCAACAACATCAAAATGCCTTGGAAAACATCTTTTAGAAGCCAGAACCCAATATGAGTCAAATGCTGAGCATGATGAAGCCTCTGCCTCATGACGCTGAATACCCATCTGAGTTCTTTGTTGAAGACCTAGAGTACCTGCCTCGCACCATTTACCACATCATCAGGAAGACTCTATGGCCTGTCAAAGGACACTCATCTGCAGCGAAGCTTGAAGGAGCAATGAAGACTTTGGTTTTCTATATCTTCAATGGCATCAGCTTCAATGCTCAAGACTTCTTCATCAGGCAGTTGGCTGCGCCTGGCTCCGACATCTTTGGGTTGAAATTCTATGCTCCATGGGTCATGCGTCTGATCAAGCGTCACTCAACCTTCAACTATCAGCCGTCTGCGCGCAATCATCTTATATTCTTGCCCGAGGTTGATCTGTCAGTTGAAGCCATTTACCCAGAGCCTGCTAAGGATCCCATTTATCTTCACAATGCTGATCACCAAAGCTTCACCCAGCCCATTGAAGGAATTCCAGCAGTGTCTCGTGTTTATCCCCTTGCTGGAAACACACGTGCCCCTCGTGCTCAAACTGATGCCAGTGGTAGCACCATTGCGCAAAGGCCTCAAAGACAATCTCATGTCCTCAATGACCGAGAGCTTCTCGTCGCGCTGCATCAGAAATAGGACAAACATCACGACTGGCTTAAGCGTCAGATGCAAAGCCTCTTGGTGGATGCCAACCGCATTCGCAATCTTGCCACCAAGAATGCCTTTGTTACTCATGAAACCTGTCGGAGGTCGTGGAAGAGTTTGACCCTACAGAGTGCTGAAGCTGATCTGCACGACGATGGCTTCACCGAACGCTTCAAGTTTGATTCAACTCCTCCCAGAAATGCTCACTTGCGTCGGACTCCCTCACTTGAAGACTCTGAATACTCGTCCTCAGTTGCGACCGTAAATGCCAGAGTCATCGATGACCAAGATGATGCAACTTCACCTCCTCCAACTTCAGCACGTGCCGACACTGCACCGAGTTCGTCTGCACCGCCAACCAACTCCGACGACCCTGCTGCTTCGCCTGCACCTCATGGGAACGAGTAGGCTCTCTATGTCTTCAAACCTTTTTGGTCCTCACTGACAAAAGGGGGAGAAGAATATGAGTTGATAGTCTTCAAGCGGGTCTATATGGGTGGTTGATTTTTTTGCTACTTTTGCCAAGTGCTTACAACTCTCGTTTTCGATACATTTGGTTCTTTGAGTTGTAACACTTAAACTCGATGGTCGTCTGCTACTTATTTGCTATTCTGTGATGTGATGATAAATTCCGCATGTGCGACGATAAATTCCGCACTTAGATCATTTTGCAGACATCCATTTTTCATTATGCATGTCATTATCTTTGTTACATCATATCTTGCATGATGAATTGTCATCAAAAGTTGAAGAGGATCTCCACAAGTACAACCTGCCATGTGCATTTGCATACCAAAAGCAAATTACTTATATGCACATCTTCAGGGGGAGCCTTTGCCACTTATGGTGACAATCCCCTATCCTTTACAATTTCACATATTTTATTCCCCGTTGAAAACTTCAACTAGTTTGTCATCAATCACCAAAAAGGGGGAGATTGTAAGTGCATCTAGTGCCACCCCTAGTTGAGTATTGACGACAAACCTAGTTGAGGGACTAATGTGTTTGTGAGAATTATAGGATAACACAGGTAGAAGTCTCTCATTGATTCGGTTTTCCTACCAGAGATGACCCCTGAAAATGTAAGAAGACATTGAAGTCAAAGGTGGTATGTGATGACATTCACATTGAAGACTATGACAAGAGAAGACATCACATGAAGACTATGGAGCGCGAAGACTTCGTTCTTTCGTCATTCTTTTTCTTCTTTGTTGAGTCATAGGAACCACCGTACTGTTAAGTGGGGTCCAAGTGAACCAGTCAGAATGACTGAAGTGATGATTAACCAAAATCCTATGTCTTCGAGTGAAGACTATGAGAGCAAATCTTGTCCAGAGTTGGATAAGTCAGCTTTGCTTGTAACTCAAGTAAAGTTGCCGTGTGTGTTTGAAATCTGACCGCTGGAACACGTGTCAGATTTCGGGTTCCGGCAGACCCTTGAGGTTCAAACACTGGGGTGCACGCGGAGATTTCGCCTTCTACCTACCTGCGCCCCTCCGCCTCGCTAAGATCTAAGCTATGGAAAGAACAACACAAGAGACACAGGGTTTATACTGGTTCGGGCCACCGTCGTGGTGTAATACCCTACTCCAGTGTGTGGTGTGGTTGATTGCCTCTGGGGCTGATGATGGACAGTACAAGGGAAGAACAACCTCCTGAGGTTGAGGTGTTCTTGTGCTTCCGGACTTGTGTGTATCTCTGGGTCCGATCCCCCCTTTTTCCTACTATGGTGGCTAGTCCTATTTATAGAGGCCCTGGTCCTCTTCCCAAATATCGAGCGAGAAGGGAGCCAACAATGGTAGGCTAATTTGAAGGGGGACAACTAGTACCAGCTATCCTGACAAAAGTAGTCTTCGCCTGCACAAAGCTCTGGTGGTGACGCCGTCTTGGGCTCCACGATGACCTCCGTCTTGCAGTCCTCCTGGTCTTGGTCTTGTTGCACTGAAATGGCAACCTTTGCTTGATGCCTCGGTAATCCGCGGCTGCGCTTGCCCCCTTTGCACCAAAGGGGAAAGGAGGACACTGCGCGGCTGGCACCCACCTGGCGCCTTTGGTCGTCATGGCTTGCGTCACGGGCACCTCGTGAGGTACCCCGCCTTGATCTCTCCGCCTCCTCGCGAGCCAGCCTGATGAGGCCGTGCCTGAGGAAGCTCCATGTCGTCCGCCCCGTGAGGCTTGGCCCCTCGCGAGGGTCTAGGTTCTGTGTTGATGAAGATGGGCCGTGCTGGGCCCCCCTTTGATCCACGCTGCAGGCCGCAGGCAGGCAAGTCTGGGGACCCCGTTCCCAGAACGCCGACAGTAGCCCCCGGGCCCAAGGCGCGCCCGGACTTGGCCGTGCAGGGAGGCGGAAGGGTAAGAGCGAAGCGCCGTGGGCCCTAACAGCCTGCGGCCTTGGGCGCCGCATGGCGGTTGATTGGACGTGGGCGGCACTATTCCCCCACGCCCCCTTATTTTGCGCCATGCTAGGCGGACTCGTAGTCGTACACAGCCGCTCCCCTTTCTGTTGCTCAAGCGCCCTTTGTCCTTCCTCCGCTCGAACTCCAGCTTCTGTTTTCAACCCAATCTCGAACCTTCCCCCCCTTCCCATCGACATGGCCCCGACGAAGAAGGGAAAAGGGAAGAAACCCGTGCCTCCGCCTTGCCCGCCGCCGTTGGCGGCCCCCGCCGAGGGCTTGGGCAAGGTCAGCTCGGCTCTGGCCACTATCTTCAACGAATGCGGGAGGATGACGGCCTGGCCCGCGTCCCACTTCTCCATCGACAGGATAGTCACCGAGGTCCCGTATTTTGCCAACGCCCTGTGGGCGGGTCTGGTTCCTCCCTTTTCTGATTTCTTCAATGCCGTGCTTTCCCACTATCAGATCCACATGATGCATCTGGGTCCTGAATCCATCACCCTCCTTTCGGTCTTTGCCTTTGTTTGTGAGGCTATGATGGGCATCCTTCCTTCGGTTGCCTTGCTACGCCACTTCTTCTCGCTGCGCCTTGTCGACCCTACCCAATGTTGGGCGTGCGTGAGCTTCGTTGCCGCGTCTGAGACAGCGGCCTCTGGGATTGACTTCAAGCTCCCTCTGCCCGCGGCTAGGTTCCGCGAGCGGTGGCTGTATGTGAATGCAGGGGTGCCCAGCCTCCTGCTATTGGAGCCAACTTCGCCTGCTGTCCCTAATTCGGGCTGGGGCCAGGAGACGCTTGAGAGCCCCCGGCTCGTCTTCGTCTGGCACCGCTTCGCATTCTTGAGGTCGCTTGGCGTGACAGCGCCCAAGGTGGTGAAGGAGTTCCTGCTGCACCACGTTGCTCCTCTCCAACACCACTCCCGCCGGATGTGGGCCTTCAGCGGGCGCGATGATCGTATGAGGCTCCAGGAAGAGGACCTGACGCCTGAAGTGCTGAGGACAGCGCTCTTGACCCTGACTGGGGACCCCAACCCTGGCAGCATCCACCAGGGAGGGGCCTTGCTGTACCTCTACCAGAGCAGGGGCGATTTTGTGAATCATATGCCTATCTTTGATGAGTGGGGGCCGCGCCCCACCGGCCTCCAGGGGCCTCGCGATAACCCAGTGATGGTGACTACCCTTCCAGTCGGCCAAGGCGACTCTTCCTCAAGTGGCGGAGCAGGGAGGCATGAGGCGCCAGAGGCCGAGGGGGCTCCCGGCGGGGTGACAGCGCTGGGCGATGCTCATGAGGGAGCAGCTCTTGGGGCCCGTGCCGCTGAGGTAGAGGGTGGCAAGCAGCTGCCCTCAGCGCCTGCGACTGAGGCCCCTGAGGCTCCAGCCGCTTCTCTTGGCGAGGCGATTGGCAGCGCGCATCAGGCAGGCGCCCCTGACGCGGATCGCCTTGACGCTCCGTCTTCGTCGTAGGTTGATCCCTGCGCTCAACTCTTGGGCCGCTTTCGCGTGGACTTTGAGGCCCTCCGGAAGAGAAGGGAGGCCCTGGGCGACGATTACCCTTGTTGCCTGCTGAAGCGCAGGAAGTACTTCGCCACTGATGAGTAAGCATTCTCCTTTCCCGGCTCCTGATCCTTCTGTTGCTTTTACTGATCCTTGCTCCGCAGGCCCCTTCCAGCCGAGCTCGCGGAGACGGCTGAGGTGCCGTCCCCCTTGGCTTCGCCCCCTCCACTGTCCTCAAGCGCTCTGAGCAGCAGAGCCCTTGTGGTGAGGGCAATCGGAGAGGCGAACCGTCCCGAGGCGCATCGTGGCCCTGTGCACCTTGCGATCCTCCTTCGCGGGCCTTCTTGTGGCATAGCCAGCCTGCCGTGGGCTTCTCGCCTGGTCGTGGACTGCGATTGGCTGAGGCGCTCCCTGCGCTCTTCATCTGGGGACGGGCTGGCTCCAGGCCGGGCTTCTGGCGTGGCGTGCCCGGCCGTCACGAGGGTGCCAGCCCCCTGCCCGGAGGGGGAGTGCTGATTCGTGGCTCCCGGCGCTTGCTTGGGGCAGATGATGGTGTGGAAGACGTGCTCGGGCGCGCCCGGGAGCGTCGCGCTCTCCGTCAAGGATTCCTTCGAAGCGCGGCTGACGCGGTGCGCCTACTTGGTGAGGAGCATGCTGATGAAGACGCGCGCCTTGAGGCCGAGGGCCTGCGCCTGGCTGCAGAGAGGCGTGAGCTGGAGGGCGCCATCGCCCTTGCGAGCCGTCAGCGCGATCTTGACGACGCAGAGGCCAAGGTGTCGCTGGTGGCCTCTCGGGAGGCCCGATCTTGGGCCGCTGAGGAGGCCCGGGAAGCTGACCGGCGGCGAAAGGCGGCGGAGGAGTGGGCTCGGGAGCTCCTGGCGTGGTGTCACTCACTGGAGGAGCAGGTGGAGCTGCGCGAGGCAGCCCTCGTGTCGATGAAGGTGGCCTATGGCGACTCAGCAGAGCTCTAGAAGCGTGAGGAGGCGCTTATGCTGGAAGCCGCCGAACGTACCCGCGAGTACGAGCGTCTGGAGACGAGGGAGCTCTTGGTGACGCAGGCGGAGGACGATGTCGCTGCACGGGAAGCCTGTGTCCTGGAGGAGGTCGGACGTCGGGTGGCGATGGCGCGCTTGAACCTCGAGCACGAGTTCAAGGAGAGGCTGGAGTTGATCCGGGCCGAGGCTGAAGGTAGGACTGCTGCCCTGAGGGACAAGCTGGAGGAAGCGACGCGGCGGGCCGATGCTTTTCGGGCCGCCCTTGAGGTAGTGCAAGGGGAGTCAACCACCTCCCAGGCCGAGGTGCTCCTTCTTCGCCAGCAGGTGGAGGAGGCTGAGGTCGTTGTGCGCCAGAATGCGGACGAGATACGTCAGCGGCGGATCCTGGAGCATGAGCACGGCCCCATGCTCACCACGCTCCGGGAGAGAGCCAACACAGCCTTGGGCAACATCTGCAAGGCGGCTGTTGGCGAGCCACACGCAGTCAACTACGCCGGCAACCTTTAGTTCTTCACCGACGTGGTGACGCAGCTGGAGGCGCGGTCGGTCAGGGCTGACAGGTTGGTGGATGAGAGGAGCCGCGCCCTGCTCGGGCGCGCCTTTTCTCGCGTCTTCAGCCATCTCCGGAACATGGATCCCCACTTCGTTTTCGATGCCGCCATCGCCCCAGTCCCCCAGGCCGTCCGAGACGACCTGGTGCACTGGGTGGAAGACAATGTGGATGCTCTTGTCAGGGCCTTCGCTTCAGACAACGACGGTGTGATCGTGGCTGTCGACGGGGGCGGTGTGGTGAACGGCCCTGACGCCGCTGGCGGCGACGCGGACAGCGATGGCGAGTTCAGCAACGCTAGCAACGGTTTGGGTGGTGCTCCTGAGGACGCATTGGGGGATTTATCCGACTGATTGTGCGTCGTTCCTGCTTCCTTACCCTGCATGAATAGAACTCAGGTTCTGTCCTGATGGCTGTGGGAGCATTTTGGGAGGGGGAGCCCCTCATGTAAAACTTGTGTTCATCGCATTAGTAGACGCTACATTGCCCATGCGCCCGCGCCAAGTGGTTGGCTTAAGCGACGCGCTGGTCGGCTAGTTTACCTTTGTCCCGTGCGGGCCCTGAGGTAGCCTGTGGGAGGCTGTGATGTCCCGAGTGTTCCCTGATCGAATCCGTAGGATCTGCAATAAAACACCCTCCTGAGAGGACGCACGGCGGCAGTCTGGGATGCGCGCAAGCTAGGCCTGACCTGGCTCGCGAGGGGCTCACAAGGGGAGGCAGCTGAGGTGAAGTGGTAACCAAAACGCGAGAAATTGCTCGAACGAGACTAAGCACCCCTTCCCCGAACACACACAAATCTCAAATTCGAATCCAACTTGAATCCAGCGGGGGAAAGCGACAACCAAAGGGGAAAGCAACGAAAGCAGACAAAAGGCCGCGTCCGGCACCTAATCTAGTCTTGGATGTCTTCTCACCAGCGCGGAGCTAAGTGCTGCCACTGGGCGTGGGAGGGAGCCCCAGGGCCTGAGGCCGGCACCCCTAAGACTCCGGGGCGTGTATAGCCCCACTCATTATTACGTGAGAGTGTCACGGGGCGGCGAGCTTCACAGGCACTGGGCCTTCTTCACAGGTATCGACCTTGCTTCATATCGCCAGACGAGGGCCCCGCCTTGCGCCACACTCTAGTGCCATCAACGACAACCGGAAACCAGGACGCCGCCGATGGGGTAGAGCGGTTGCTAGCGCTTCCCCCGACGACCACGGGTCCTCCGCCAGGGGCAGGCCATGAGGCACCTCCCCAGCAAAGGGCCTACCTCCTGAGAACACCTTGCTCCGAATGCCGCAGTGGTGATGTCGGATCTCGGCCCCTCTCCTGCAGCCCCCTACGCCCTCCTCCCGAGGGGTAGGAGACTGTGGGAGCGGGGCAGCTGCTCGCTGTGGCGACCTGCACCTCCTGCGATCCATGATTTGCGTATGCCCGCTCCTGAGGAATTAGCGGTACCCGATAATCGTTTCCTCCAGCGTGGCCAGTGGGACCGTCCCTGGACTCATGGAAGGGCTCAGCTTCTGGCGCCTCGTCCCCCCAGCTTGGGCTGAGGAGCGAGCCTTGTTCGCCTTCGTGAGGGTGTCCTTGGTCCATCATGAGGGGCACATATTCTTCTGGCGCCGTCATCCCGAAGGCCATGATGTAGTGCTCCGCATGCCACGCAGCTCTGCTTGACGCGCCCATCGTGGGGTGGTAGCGCGGCTGTCCACTGGGGCCGTGGGTCGCATCGAGTCCTTCTTCTTCGCGGACCGGGAGCGGGGGCAGCGCCGCCGCCGGTCCGGTGCCGACAGCTTCGCTGGCGTTGGAGTAGCCTTGGAGCCTGCGGGCGCGCGCGGAGCCCCCGCGCGGGCCGCGCTGGGCTTGAGATGAGAGCTAGGTGCAGAAGGGGTGAGCCCCCGAGGCGGCGAAGCCCAGGAGCTCTGCCACCCGCTCCAGCAGCACGTCGCGGCCGCCCTCTAGCAGCCCGCACTGCAGCAGTTCTCGGGCCACCGTGAGCGCGGCCCTCGAGTTCGCCTGCTCCCGGCGGGTGTACGGTGTCGTGGTCGCGGCGTGATTGGAGGCATCGCTGCCGACCACGCCTGCTGCGGCGTGAGAGCTGTCGAAGCCTGTCCGCGTCGCCCGCGGCCTGCAGCGCCCTGCGGACCGCGAGCTGCCTGGGGCATGGGGTCGCCCGAGGCGAGCGGCTCTGCGCGGGCGGGCCACGCCGCCCATGGATCTGGGTTGCCCGCCTGGTCGCCGGACATGGTGATGACGACGTGACGGGGCATGAAGCGGTAGAAGGTGGATTCTGGAGCTCCCCTACCTGGCGCGCCAAATGTCGGATTTCAGGTTCCGGCAGACCCTTGAGGTTCGAACACTGGGGTGCGCGCAAAGATTTCGCCTTCTACCTACCTGCGCCCCTCCGCCTCGCTAAGATCTAAGCTATGGAAAGAACAACACAAGAGACACAGGGTTTATACTGGTTCGGGCCACCGTTGTGGTGTAATACCCTACTCCAGTGTGTGGTGTGGTTGATTGCCTCTAGGGCTGATGATGGACAGTACAAGGGAAGAACAACCTCCTGAGGTTGAGGTGTTCTTGTGCTTCCGGACTTGTGTGTATCTCTGGGTCCGATCCCCCCTTTTTTCCTACTATGGTGGCTAGTCCTATTTATAGAGGCCCTAGTCCTCTTCCCAAATATCGAGCGGGAAGGGAGCCAACAATGGCGGGCCAATTTGAAGGGGGACAGCTAGTACCAGCTATCCTGACAAAAGTAGTCTTCGCGTGCACAAAGCTCTGGTGGTGACGCCGTCTTGGGCTCCACAATGACCTCCGTCTTGCAGTCCTCCTGGTCTTGGTCTTGTTGCACCAAAATGGCAACCTTTGCTTGATGCCTCGGTACTCCATGGCTGCGCTTGCCCCCTTTGCACCAAAGGGGAAAGGAGGACACTGCGCGGCTGGCGCCCACCTAGCGCCTTTGGTCGTCATGGCTTGCGTCACGGGCACCTCGTGAGGTACCCTACCTTGATCTCTCCGCCTCCTCGCGGGCCAGCCTGATGAGGCCCGTGCCTGAGGAAGCTCCGTGTCATCCGCCCCGCGAGGCTTGGCCCCTCGCGAGGGTCTTGGGTCTATGTTGATGAAGATGGGCCGTGCTGGGTCCCCCTTTGAGCAATGCCGCAGGCCGCAGGCAGGCAAGTCTGGGGACCCCCGTTCCTAGAACACCGACAACACGTGTTAGTTCCTTAGTGACCAAGGGTCATTTCGGACAAATCAGGTCGGGTTGTCTAGTGGCTATAAATAGCCCACCCCCTACAACCTTAAACGGTTGGCTGCTCAGAGTTAGTACACGGCTTTTGTCATTTGAGAGCAACCCACCTCGAAGCCTTTGAGAGAGAATTCCTTGCGAGGATAAAGCCCTAAACACCCAGAGCCAAAGAGTGTTAGGCATCACTTAAGTCTTCCTGTCTGTGTGATCTGAAGACTTATTACACTTGAGGACTATGAATCCTCCAGCCAGTTAGGCGTCACGTTCTGAGCATCCAAGAGTCATTGTGGATCGCCGGTGAACGAAGTCTGTGAAGGTTTGGAAGTCTACCTTGAAGACTTACCAGAGTTATTGGGCGAGGACTGGGTGTCCTTAGCTCAAGGGGAATAAGGTGAAGACGAGGTCTTCTGAGTTGAATCTCAGCCTCCCTAACCAGACGTATAGTTGTCACAGCAATTGGAACTGGTCCAACAAATCATTGTCTTCAACGAGTCACTGGTTTCATCCTTCCCTTCTCTTTACTTACTGTTGGTCCTTGTGAAGTCATGGTATGATTGCTTTATCTTTTGTCTTCACTAAGTGACTGCTTGTTCTGATTGGCTTCACAATATCTTCCTACCTGATCTTTACTGCCTAGGTGCTAGTAGTCATCGTGCTTTCACTCCATTGAATACTTGACTATGGTTTGCCTAGTGTAGTCTACCTTCCTCTGCATGGTAATAGGTTTATTTCTATCGTTTGTCTTCGAAACTTCCATGTTTTGAAGACTTTCATAAAAATCGCCTATTCACCCCCCTCTAGTCGATCACTAGCACTTTCAGACCCCCACCTTGTCCTTGTTGCCCCTGTTTCATCATGAAGACCCGTTCAACGGGATCGAAGATCAGAGCTCGACACCTCACATCACTTCAGAGTTGCTCGACTCTGCAGAGTTACCATCGAGTGCCGAGGGTGGAACCTCATACATCACTCCTGATGAGATCTCTGTAGTGTAGCTATCCGGTCGTGGTCATCGCGGGTAATTTCCTCCTTAACCACTTCTGATATGGCTCTATCGTGCAACCCCTCAAGTGGGAACCTCGAGGGTGGATCCTCTTACGTTCACCTTGATGATTACATCGAGTGGAACTCACTAGGGGTGATTCCTCGGGTTTTCCCCTTAGTGTTAGACACACAGTTACTATGGGTACTATGACTCTACACTGAACCATGTTACTAAAGACGGGTCGGCCCTGAGGGGTACCCGCGCGAGCTTAATAGCAAGTGATGTGGAGTCAGGTTGACCTGGAAGGTGCCTGCGAGATACTTAGGAGGCGTGGCCGGGCATTCTTAGCCCTTGCCGCAAGTACTCGAGACGGGGCGATGGGATCACATCTTTCATGAGTCTCTGCTCGTGACCGCACTACCAACACACTAATGGTTTGGATATTTGATCCGAGGGGCCTCTGGCTGATACGTCCATTTTGCATCATGCTTTTATATCGATATTTATTGCATTATGGGCTGTTATTACACATTATGTCACAATACTTATGCCTATTCTCTCTTATTTTACAAGGTTTACATAAAGAGGGAGAATGCCGGCAGCTGGGATTCTGGGTTGGAAAAGGAGCAAATATTAGAGACCTATTCTGCACAGCTCCAAAAGTCATGAAACTTCACGGAAGTCAATTTCAGAATATATAATAAATATTGAGTGCAAGAAGTTCACCAGGGGGGCCACACCCTGCCCATGAGGGTGGGGGGCGCGCCCTACCCCCCTGGGCGTGCCCCCTACCTCATGGGCCCCCGGGTGGCCCTCCGATGACCATCTTTTGCTATATGAAGTCTTTCGATGGAAAAAAAAAATCATAAGCCATCTTCTCGGACGAAACTCCGCCGCCACGAGGCAGAACCTTGGTGGAACCAATCTAGGGCTTTGGCGGAGCTATTCTGCCGGGGAAACTTCCCTCCGGGAGGGGGAAATCATCGCCATCGTCATCACCAACGCTCCTCTCATAGGGAGAGGGCAATCTCCATCAACATCTTGACCAGCACCATCTCCTCTCAAAACCCTAGTTCATCTTTTGTATCCAATTCTTGTCTCCAAGTCCGGGATTGGTACCTGTGGATTGCTAGTAGTGTTAATTGCTCCTTGTAGTTGATGCTAGTTGGTTTAATTGGTGGAAGATCATATGTTCAGATCCTATATGCATATTAATACCCCTCTGATTATGAACATGAATATGCTTTGTGAATAGTTACGTTTGTTCCTGAGGACATGGGAGAAGTCTTGCTATTAGTAGTCATGTGAATTTGGTATTCATTCAATATTTTGATGAGATGTATGTTGTCTCTCCTCTAGTGGTGTTATGTGAACGTCGACTACATAACACTTCACCATTAGTTGGGCCTAGAGGAAGGCATTGGGAAGTAATAAGTAGATGATGGGTTGCTAGAGTGATAGAAGCTTAAACCCTAGTTTATGCGTTGCTTCGTAAGGGGCTGATTTGGATCCATATGTTTCATGCTATGGTTAGGTTTACCTTAATACTTTTGTTGTAGTTGTGGATTCTTGCAATAGAGGTTAATCATAAGTGGGATGCTTGTCCAAGTAAGGGCAGTACCGAAGCACCGGTCCACCCACATATCAGATTATCAAAGTACTGAACGTGAATCATATGAGCGTGATGAAAACTAGCTTGATGATATTCCCATGTGTCCTCGGGAGCGCTTTTCTCTATATAAGAGTTTGTCCAGGCTTGTCCTTTGCTACAAAAAGGATTGGGCCACCTTGCTGCAATTTATTTAGTTTTGTTACTGGTTGCTCGTTACAAATTATCCTATCACAAATCTATCTGTTACCACTTATTTCAGTACTTGTAGAGAATACCTTGCTGGAAACCGCTTATCATTTCCTTCTGCTCCTCATTGGGTTTGACACTCTTACCTATCGAAAGGACTACGATAGATCCCCTATACTTGTGGGTCATCAAAACTCTTTTCTGGCGCCGTTACCGGGGAGTGAAGCGCCTTTGGTAGGTGGAATTTGGTAAGGAAAAATTTATATAGTGTGCTGAAATTTACTGTCACTTCTTATTATGGAAAGTAATCCTATGAGGGGCTTGTTCGGGGTATCTTCACCCCGACCAGTAGAGCAAAGAGTTGCTTCTCAACCTACTGAACCTACTGAAAATGAAAATGTC
This sequence comes from Triticum dicoccoides, assembly GCF_002162155.2. Classification (NCBI taxonomy): domain Eukaryota; kingdom Viridiplantae; phylum Streptophyta; class Magnoliopsida; order Poales; family Poaceae; genus Triticum; species Triticum dicoccoides. Next base: position 149,122,616 of record NC_041382.1, on the reverse strand, counting down.
TTCTTTGATTTCCTTCAGGTATATTAGAAAAACTGCTAGCTAATCCTTTTGCAGGAGATGGAACAATGCATCCTGATGAGCACCTAATATATGTTGATGATGTTTGTGGATTATTTAAGCTTGCAGGTGTACCCAGAGATATTGTTAAGAAGAAGGTCTTCCCTTTATCTTTGAGGGAAGATGCATTGACATGGTATAGGCTATGTGATGATATGGGGTCATGGAACTACAAACGATTGAAATTGGAATTTCATCAGAAGTTTTATCCTATGCATCTTGTTCATCGTGATCGCAATTATATATATAATTTTTGGCCTCGCGAAGGAGAAAGAATCGCTCAATATTGGGGGAGGCTTAAATCAATGTTATATTCATGCCCCAATCATGAGCTCTCAAGAGAGATGATTATTCAAAATTTATATGCTCGGCTTTCTGATAACAATCGCACCATGCTCGATACTTCTTGTGCTGGCTCTTTTATGGTGAAGACTATTGAATTCAAATGGGATTTATTGGAAAGAATTAAACACAACTCTGAAGATTGGGACCTCGACGAAGGTAAGGAGTTAGGTATGACACCTAAGTTTGATTGTGTTAAATCTTTTATGGATATCGATGTTTTCCGTAAATTTAGCACTAAATATGGACTTGACTCTAAGATAGTAGCTTCTTTCTGTGAATCTTTTGCTACTTATGTTGATCTCCCCAAGGAGAAGTGGTTTAAATATCATCCTCCCATAGAAGTAAAAGTAGGTACACCTATTAAAGTTGAAGAAAAGATTATCACTTATAATGATCCTATTGTCCCTACTTCTTATGTTGAGAAACCACCTTTCCCTATTAGGATAAAGGATCATGCTAAAGCTTCAACTATGGTTCGTAAAAGCAATATTAAAACTTATACACCTCCTGAGAAAGTTAAAGTTGAACCTAATATTGTTGTTGTTAAAGATCTCTTGTCTGATAATATTGATGGGCGTGTTATTTATTTCTATGATGAAACTGCTAGAATTGCTCAACCTTGTGCTAAAGATAAACCTAGACCTATGGTAGGCATGCCTGTTATTTCTGTTAAAATAGGAGATCATTGTTATCATGGCTTATGTGATATGGGTGCCAGTGCTAGTGCAATACCTATTGGCCTATATAGAGAAATTATGCATGATATTGCACCTGTTGAGTTAGAAGATATAGATGTCACAATTAAACTTGCCAATAGAGATACTATTTCACCAATGGGAATTGTTAGAGATGTTGAAGTCTTGTGTGGGAAAACTAAATATCCTGCTGATTTTCTTGTTCTTGGTTCCCCACAAGATAGCTTTTGTCCCATTATATTTGGTAGACCCTTCTTAAACACTGTTAATGCTAAGATAGGTTGCAAAAAGGATGTTGTTACTATTGGTTTAGATGATTTGTCTCATGAATTTAATTTCTCTAAATTTAGTAGACAACACCGTGAAGAAGAATTACCTAGTAAGGATGAAATTATTGGTCTTGCTTCTATTGCCGTACCTCCTAGTGATCCTTTAGAACAATATTTGCTAGACCATGAAAATGATATGTTTATGAATGAAAGAAGGGAAATAGATGAAGTATTCTTTAAACAGGAACCTATTCTGAAAAACAATTTACCTGTTGAAATCCTAGGGGATCCCCCTCCACCCAAGGGTGATCCCGTGTTTGAGCTTAAACCGTTGCTTGATACTCTTAAATATGCTTATCTCAATGAGAAAAAGATATATCCTGTTATTATTAGTGCTAACCTTTCAGATCATGAGGAAGAGAGATTATTGAAAACTCTGAAGAAGCACCGTGCTACTATTGGGTATACTCTAGATGATCTTAAGGGCATTAGTCCCACTCTATGTCAACATAAAATAAATTTGGAAGAAGATGCTAAACCAGTTCGTAATCATCAACGGCGGCTGAATCCTAAAATGAAAGAAGTGGTAAGAAAGGAAATACTAAATCTCCTTGAGGCAGGTATAATCTATCCCGTTGCTGATAGTCAGTGGGTAAGTCATGTCTATTGTGTCCCTAAGAAGGGAGGTATTACTGTCGTTCCTAATGATAAAGATGAATTGATTCCTCAAAGAATTATTACAAGTTATAGGATGGTAATTGATTTCCGTAAATTAAATAAGGCCACTAAAAAGGATCATTACCCCTTACCTTTTATTGATCAGATGCTAGAAAGATTATCCAAACATACACATTTTTGCTTTCTAGATGGTTATTCTGGTTTCTCTCAAATACCCGTGTCAGCCAAGGATCAATCAAAGACTACTTTTACTTGCCCTTTTGGTACTTATGCTTATAGACGTATGCCTTTTGGTTTATGTAATGCACCTGCTACCTTTCAAAGATGCATGATGGCTATATTCTCTCACTTTTGTGAAAAGATTTATGAGGTTTTCATGGACGATTTTTCCATCTATGGATCTTATTTTTGATGATTGCTTGAGCAACCTTGATTGAGTTTTGCAGAGATGTGAAGAAACTAATCTTGTCTTGAATTGGGAAAAGTGCCTCTTTATGGTTAATGAAGGTATTGTCTTGGGGCATAAAGTTTCTGAAAGAGGTATTTAAGTTGATAAAGCCAAGGTTGATGCTATTGAAAAGATGCCATGCCCCAAGGACATCAAAGGTATAAGAAGTTTCCTTGGTCACGCCGGATTTTATAGGAGGTTCATTAAGGACTTCTCAAAAATTTCTCGGCCTCTGACTAATTTATTACAAAAAGATATACCATTTGTCTTTGATGATGATTATGTAGAAGCACTTGAAATACTTAAGAAAGCATTGATCTCTGCACCTATTGTTCAGCCAGCTGATTGGAATTTACCTTTTGAAATTATGTGTGATGCTAGTGATTATGCTGTAGGTGATGTTCTAGGACAAAGAGTTGATAAGAAATTAAATGTTATTCAATATGCTAGTAAAACCCTAGACAATGCTCAAAGAAATTATGCTACTACTCAAAAATAATTCTTAGTAGTTGTATTTGCTTGTGATAAGTTTAGACCTTATATTGTTGATTCTAAAGTAACTATTCACACTGATCATGCTGCTATTAAATATATTATGGAAAAGAAGGATGCTAAACCTAGACGTATTAGATGGGTTCTCTTTCTACAAGAATTTGATTTACATATTGTTGATAGAGGGGGCTGAGAACCCCATTGCAGACAACTTGTCTAGGTTAGAAAATGTGCTTGATGACCCACTACCTATTGATGATAGCTTTCCTGATGAGAAATTAAATGTCATAAATTCTTCTCATACTGCTCCATGGTATGTTGATTATGCTAATTATATTGTTGCTAAATTCATACCACCTAGTTTCACATACCAACAAAAGAAAAAGTTCTTCTATGATTTGAGGCATTACTTTTGGGATGACCCACATCTTTATAAAGGAGGAGTAGATGGTGTTATTAGACGTTGTGTACCTGAGCATGAACAGGAACAGATCCTACGCAAGTGTCACTCCGAAGCTTATGGAGGACACCATGCTGGAAATAGAACTGCACATAAGGTATTGCAATCTGGTTTTTATTAGACCACTCTCTTCAAATATGCCCGTAAGTTTGTCTTATCTTCTGATGAATGTCAAAGAATTGGTAATATTAGTAGACATTAAGAAATTCCTATGAACTATTCACTCGTTATTGAACCATTTGATGTTTGGGGCTTTGACTATATGGGACCTTTTCCTGCCTCTAATGGGTACACACATATTTTAGTTGCTGTTGATTACGTTACTAAGTGGGTAGAAGCTATTTTAACTAGTAGTGCTGATCATAACACTTCTATTAAAATACTTAAAGAAGTTATTTTTCCAAGATTTGGAATCCCTAGATATTTAATGACTGATGGTGGTTCACATATTATTCATGGTGCTTTCCGTAAAATGCTTGCTAAATATGATGTTAATCATAGAAATGAATCTCCTTATCACCCTCAGTCTAGTGGTCAAGTAGAATTGAGTAATAGAGAACTCAAATTAATTTTGCAAAAGACTGTTAATAGATCTAGAAAGAATTGTTCCAAGAAACTTGATGATGCATCATGGGCCTATAGAACTGCATATAAAAATTCTATGGGTATGTCTCCGTATAAAATGGTTTATGGAAAAGCATGTCACTTACTGAGGGAGTCCTGGATTAGGGGGTGTTCGGGTAGCCGGACTATACCTTCAGCCGGACTCCAGGACTATGAAGATACAAGATTGAAGACTTCGTCCCGTGTCTGGATGGGACTTTCCTTGGTGTGGAAGGAAAGCTTGGCGATGCAGATATTCAAGATCTCCTACCATTGTAACCGACTTTCTGTAACCCTAACCCTCTCCGGTGTCTATATAAACCGGAGGGTTTTAGTCCGTAGGACAACTTCATCATACAACAATCATACCATAGGCTACCTTCTAGGGTTTAGCCTCCTTGATCTCATGGTAGATCTACTCTTGTACTACCCATATCATCAATATTAATCAAGCAGGACGTAGGGTTTTACCTCCATCAAGAGGGCCCGAACCTAGGTAAAACATCATGTTCCTTGCCTCATGTGACCATCCGCCTAGATGCACAGTTCAGGACCCCCTACCCGAGATCCGCCAGTTTTGACACCGACATTGGTGCTTTCATTAAGAGCTCCTCTGTGTCGTCGCTTTTAGGCCCGATGGCTCCTTCGATCATCAACAACGATGCAGTCCAGGGTGACACTTTTCTCCCCGAACAGGTCTTCGTCTTCGGCGGCTTCGCACTGCGGGCCAATTCGCTTGGCCACCTTGAGCAGATCGAAAGCTACGCCCCTGGCCATCAGGTCAGGTTTGGAAGCCTAAACTACACGGCTGACATCGGCGGGGACTTGATCTTCGATGGATTCGAGCCACAGCCAAGCGCGCCACACTGTCTCGATGGGCATGATATAGCTCTGCCGCTGAACATCGCTTTGGAGGCCGCACACGCACCGGTTCTGACCATTGATTCGGAGCCTACTGCGCCGATCGAGGATCAGCGGTTGGATGCTGCCTCAGGGGCTGCGATCTCAGAGGCGATCGAGCCAAACTCCAGCCCCGCACCCCGCATGGCCCGTGACTCCGAGGAGCCGGATTCTTCTCCGAACTCCGAGCCCCCCGCTCCCCTGCCGATCGAATCCGATTGGGCGCCGATAATGGAGTTCACTGCCGCGGACATCTTTCAGCACTCGCCCTTCGGCGACATCCTCAATTCCCTAAAGTCTCTCTCTTTATCAAGAGAGCCCTGGCCGGACTACGGTCAGCAAGGTTGGGATACGGACGATGAAGAAATTCAAAACCCACCCACCACCCACTTCGTAGCCACTGTCGACGACTTAACCGACATGCTTGACTTCGACTCCGAAGACATCGACGGCATGGACGACGATGCAGGAGACGAACAAGAACCAGCACATGTAGGGCGCTGGAAGGCCACCTCGTCATATGACATATATATGGTGGACACTCCAAAGGATGGAGATGGCGATGAAACAGCGGGGGACGATACCTCTAAGAAACAGCCCAAGCGCCAGCGTCAGCGGCACCGCTCTAAATCCCGCCAAAGCAAAAACGGTGATTCCGGCACGGGAGATAATACTACTCCGGCTAGCGCCGAAGAACACCCCCTCCAGCAAGATTCAACACAGGAGGACAGAGAAGCCAGCCCTCACGAGAGGGCGGAGGACCAAGAGGTTGAGGACGATAATTATACGCCTCCCTCCGAAGACGAGGCAAGCCTCAACGACGACGAGTTCGTCGTGCCAGAGGATCCCGCCGAACAAGAGCGTTTTAAATGCAGGCTTATGGCCACGGCAAGCAGCCTCAAGAAAAAGCAGCAATAGCTTAGAGCTGATCAGGATTTGCTAGCTGACAGATGGACTGAAGTCCTTGCGGCCAAAGAGTATGAACTCGAAGGCCCCTCCAAGAGTTATCCAAAGCGCAGGCTATACCCCGACTAGAGGAGGAAGCACCTACATCACCAGCGCATGACACGGCCGACCTGCCACCTCGTGGCCGCGACAGAGAGGCCTCTTGGCCCTCCACTCAAGCCATGCCCCGACGCCGAGTCAAGCATACTAAGGCACGGGAAAATGCGCCCGACCTGCGTGACATATTGGAGGACAAGGCAAGGCAAACAAGATCGATCTATGGATCGCGCAGGCGCCCCACGGCACATGACAGTGATCGTCGCTCCGGATGTAATAAATCCGGCCGGGCCGAACTCAACAGACAAAGCTCCTTCGAGCTGCGTCGTGATATAGCCCAATACAGCGGCGCCGCACACCCACTATGCTTCACAGATGATGTAACGGATCATAAAATCCCTGAGGGCTTCAAACCTGTAAACATCGAATCGTACGATGGCACAACAGATCCTGCGGTATGGATCGAGGATTATCTCCTCCATATCCACATGGCCCGCGGTGATGATCTACACGCCATCAAATACCTCCCACTCAAACTTAAGGGACCGGCCCGGCATTGGCTCAACAGCTTGCTAGTAGACTCAATCGGTTCTTGGGAGGACCTGGAAGCTGCATTCCTTGACAACTTCCAGGGCACTTATGTGCGACCACCGGACGCCGATGACCTAAGCCACATAATTCAGCAGCCAGAGGAATCGGCCAGGCAATTCTGGACACGATTCCTAACAAAGAAAAACCAGATAGTCGACTGTCCGGACGCAGAGGCCTTAGCGGCCTTCAAGCATAATATCCATGATGAGTGGCTTGCCCGGCACATGGGACAGGAAAAGCCGAAATCTATGACAGCCCTCACGACACTCATGACCCGCTTTTGCGCGGGAGAAGACAGCTGGCTAGCTCGCAGCAACAACTTAACCAAGAACCCTGGTAATTCGAATACCAAGGACAAAAGTGACAGGTCGCGTCGGAACAAACAAAAGCGACGCGTTAACAGCGACAGCAACAAGGATATGGCAGTTAATGCTGGATTCCGAGGCTACAAATCCGGTCAACGGAAAAAGCCACTCAAAAGAAATACTAAGGGCCCGTACAGTTTGGACCGACCGCTTGTGCCAGATACATGGCACCCCTGAAAAGCCAGCCAATCACACCAACAGGGATTGTTGGGAGTTCAAGCAGGCGGGCAAGTTAAGAGCCGAAAACAAAGACAAGGGGCTGCATAGCAACGACGAGGAGGAGCCCAGGCTGCCGAACAACAGTGGACAGAAGGGATTTCCCCCGCAAGTGCGGAAGCGTGCGTTACGGGACGTATATGCGATCGAGCCAGTCGCCCCAAAGTTCAACCCATGGTCCTCATGCCCGATCACCTTTGATCGAAGGGATCACCCCACTAGCATCCGTCATGGAGGCTTCGCCGCACTGGTTCTAGACCCAATCATTGACGAATTTCATCTCACAAGAGTCCTCATGGACGGCGGCAGCAGCCTGAACCTGATTTACCAGGATATAGTGCGAAAAATGGGCATAGATCCCTCAAGGATCAAGCCCACCAAAACGACCTTTAAAGGCGTCATACCAGGTGTAGAAGCCAACTGTACAGGCTCAGTTAGACTGGAAGTGGTCTTCGGATCTCCGGATAACTTCCGAAGCGAGGAGTTAATCTTCGACATAGTCCCATTCCGTAGTGGATATCATGCACTGCTCTGGCGAACCGCATTCGCAAAATTCAATGCGGTACCGCACTATGCATACCTCAAGCTCAAGATGCCAGGCCCTAGAGGAGTGATCACGGTCAATGGGAACACTGAACGCTCCCTCCGAACGGAGGAGCACACGGCAGCGCTCACAGCAGAAGTACAAAGCAGCCTCTCTAGGCAGTTCTCCAGTTCGGCCTTCAAAAAGCCGGACATTGTCAAGCGTGCCCGGAGTACCCTACAACAAGACCACTTGGCATGTTCTGAGCTAGCATAGCAATGCGGCCCCAACCCTAGCCCTCGCGATATAGTGAAACCAGTGCTTCGCGTACATAACTACGCTCTTGAAATACCATGGGCACAGGGGAAGGGGCACTATCACGGCACGCCCGAAATACGGCTTAAACCGCACCAGGGGCTGCCGAATTCCTTTTTTTTCTCTTTTTTTCTTTTTTTCTCTTACTCCCAGGACTCCATACTTCGGATGACCCGTTCGGCAATTCAACTGCCGCACAAATGATGCAAGATCCAGGAAAGCAGACAAGTCACGCCGCATTATGGAACTCCCAGGTGGTCTCTATTGCGAGTAGTATACCTGTTTTTTAATACAACTCCGCGGCCTGCCCCTGGCCGGGACATGTTAAATAGTCCAATTTCTTTTGCTTATCGCACTATTTGTATCGTTCTGCTTTCATAGCAATCTTTCTATAAACAATGCATAGCTTTTTGTCTATTTTTTACATTATCCTCTTTTTATATATGTTTATTAATAACATGTCGCATCCGTACACTGTGGTATGGCAAAATACGCCAGGGGCTTCAGTACCCATCTATATGGTGTGAGAAGTCCATACACTTTCACAAGTGCGGCACCCCGAACTTATAGCACTATATGCATTGGCTCCGAATCATGATTTGGGTCAATGGTTGGGTTTGCCCGGCTCCTATGTTTTGGTGCCTTACGTTCTGCTATATCGGCTAAGGTAGCACTAGGAGAACTACTGCGATTGTGCCCCAGTTGAGCTGGGCCTCAGTAGAGAAAGCTAAAACCGACTGTCATGATGAAGCGAGAGACCGGTCGCTGTTCGAGAGGTTTTTCGAGTCCTTAAAGACTTATGCCGCTTCGAGCGAGGAACCGGCTTTGTCCGGCCAAGGCGTGGATAGCGCCCCGAACTCGGTCTTCCGAATACCAGGGGCTTTGCCGAAATTTAAAATTATAGAGTTCTATGGCTAAGTGAGAGTGTTCAAGCATTATAGTCCAATTGCCTTGTTCGTTGTGCTGATCGCCTCCCTCGACGGACCCAATCATGGGAAAAAGAGTGCTCAGGTTTATCCCGAACACCCCAGCACTAGTGGCATGGGGGCAGAAGCCGACGACTGGCCATCTCTCAATTTTTTGATAAACGGCCGCACAGAAAGTAATATTTTAAATTCAACAAGCATTGCTTAGAGCATATGAACAAGTTTTCAGCGCACAGGATAACACGAGCGAGTTCATTCAAAAATTACATCCTTGGTACATTCATCCGCCATAAGGCGGGCACCAGCCAGAACATCCTTGTAATAGTTCTCGGGCTTGCGATGCTCCTTCCCCGGCGGCGGCCCGTCCCTCACAAGCTTCTCACCGTCCAGCTTACCCCAGTGCACCTTTGCACGGGCAAGGGCCCTACGGGCACCTTCGATGCAGACGGAGCGCTTGATGACCTCGAGCCTTGGACAAGCCTCCACCAGCCGCCGCACCAGTCTGAAGTAGCTCCCAGGCAGGGCCTCTCTAGGCCACAGCCGAACTATGAAGCCCTTCAGGGCCTGTTCGGCCTCCTTGTGGAGCTCGACCAGCTGCTTCAGCTGGTCGCTCAAGGGCACAGGGTGTCCGGCCTCAGCGTACTGAGACCAACACACCTTCTTCGTCGAGCTGCCTTCCTCGGTTCGGTAGAATGCGGCGGCATCGGATACGCTGCGGGGAAGATCTGCGAATGCCCCTGGAGAGCTCCGGATTCAGGTAAGTAACAAGTAGTTTACTTTTATATGTCTGCTTTGCATAGAGAATGCCTTACCCGCCGCTATCTTTTTCACCGCATCCAATTCCTGGAGGGCCTTCTGGGCTTCGGCCTTGGCAGATTGGGCAGTTTTAAGGGCCGCAGCAAGCTCGGACGCTCGTGTGTTCGAGTCTAGCTCCAAACTCTCATGTTTCTTCGTGAGAGCCTGAAGCTCTCGCTGCACCTCGCCGACCTGCGCCTCAAACTTCTCCCGCTCGGTGCGCTCCATGGCCGCTTTCTTCTCGGCCTCGAACAGCGCCTGCTTGAGGGTCGCCACCTCAATTGTGGCCCCTACAATAAGCAGTGTACTCCTGTCATTTTTCGCAATTGCATCTTCTTATAGGCATTTTTTCTATAAGGTATTTCTTACCTTATTTTTCCTCGAGCTGCCGTTTGGCAAGGCCGAGCTCTTGCTCGGTCCGCTCGAGGCCCTGCTTCAGGGCACCCACCTCCGCAGTCAGTGCAGCGGTGGCCAGCAGCGAAGCATGCATACGTATATTGACTCCTTTTTAGTTAGACTCCTGCGATATTTAATAGATCCTCTATTCGGCTTTTCTTTCCGAACGCCAAACAGAGCATTAGGGGCTACTGTCTATGCGGTAATATTTTTACATATTTTTACTTACCTCGAAGCCTGTTAGAAGGCTAGCACAAGCTTCAGTTAGTCCGCTTTTGGCGGACCAAACCTTCTGGACCACCGTACTCATGATGGCACGGTGCTCCTCGTTGATGGAGGCGCCCTTAAGCGCCTCCAGCAGATTGTCCGGCGCCTCCGGTTGGACGGAGGATGCCGGCTCAATAGGCTTGCTCCTCTTGGCAGGAGTTCGCCTGCCGCGGTCCGAAACCGTTGATGATTCCGGCGCGGTGTCCGGCTTAAAGCCGGACTTGGAGCCCTGGGGGGTCTTGTCCCCTTTACTCCTGGAGTCCGGAAGGTCACCTCGCGGCTCCTCCTGGACCACCTCCTCTTGCCTCGGAGCTTGTCGCGACGCCACTTTGGCGTCATCCGCAGTACAGGGGGAGGCAGCGGGCGGAACTGAATTCACGTCCGATGAATCCAGGGAGCCGCTCGATGACTCGTCGAGCCCGTCCTTGGGAGGGCTGCATGATTATATTCGACATTAGGGAAAGCTGTGCAACAAAAGGAATATCATGAGTTACTCTGGTATCCGAACACTTACGATTTCGCCGGACGCTTGGCCCTGTCCGGCCACTCCTCTTCGCCCTCGTCGGCGTTGGGGGCGTAGTCCGGCGGAGGGGTTTTCCTCTTCTTGGACCCTTCGGCCTCCCCTACTGGGGCGGCCTTCCTCTTCTTTCCTCCCCCCGCTAGAGGGGGAGAGGTTTCTTCCTCCTCCTCCTCGTCTTCACGGGAGGAGTGCGTCTCGGACTCGTCGGACGATGAGTCCAACACCACCATATGCCGGGAACTCTTTCGAGTCCCCGTGGCCTTCTTCTTCTTGGCCTTCTTCTCCGGCACCACATAAGGTGCCAGAACCAGCAGCTTCACTAGGAGAGCAGGGGCTGGGTCTTCGGGCAAGGGAGCCAGACAGTTAATCAGTCCAGACTTCGCCTGCCAATCCTGTCAAAGGTGAGGGAGTTTAGATCCCGCATAGAGTCAAACTATGAAAAAACTTAACATCCTGTAAAAGATGAAAATATCTTACCTCGCCAGCAGGACGCTACGAGCTGAATCCGTGGTCTTCAGAGGCGGATGCGGGAGCCTCGGCGCCTTTGGTTAGCCCCTTCCAGACATCTTCGTACATCGCATCGAAGAGCCTCCTCAGAGTTCGGTGTTGCGCCGGGTTGAACTCCCACAAATTGAAGTCCCGTTCATGACACGGAAGGATCCGGCGAACGAGCATGACCTGGACTATGTTGACAAGCTTGAGCTGCTTGTTCACCAGGGACTGGATGCATTTTTGCAGTCCGATCACCTCTTCTTCGTCGCCCCATGACAAGCCCGTCTCCTTCCAGGATGTGAGCCGCGTAGGGGGTCCGGATCGGAATTCAGGGGCTACGATCCACTTCGGATCGTGTGGCTCGGTGATGTAAAACCACCCTGACTGCCACCCCTTCAAGGTCTCCACAAAGGAGCCCTCGAGCCATAGGACGTTGGCTATTTTGCCCGCCATGGCATCTCCGCACTCTGCCTGGTTGCCACGCACCACCTTTGGCTTGGCGTTGAAGGTCTTGAGCCAGAGGCCGAAATGGGGGCGGATGCAGAGGAAAGCCTCGCACACGACGATAAACGCCAAGATATTGAGGATGAAGTTCGGGGCCAGATCGTGGAAATCTAGGCCATAGTAGAACATGAGCCCGCGGACAAATGGGTGGAGAGGAAAACCCAGTCCGCGGAGGAAGTGGAGAAGAAATACTACCCTCTCATGGGGCCTTGGGGTGGGGAGAAGCTGCCCCTCCTCAGGAAGCCGGTGCGTAATGTCTTTGGACAAATATCCGGCCTTCCTTAGCTTTTTGACATGGCCCTCCGTGACGGAGGAGACCATCCACTTGCCTCCCGCTCCGGACATTGTTGGAGAAGGTTGAGGTAGGAAGTGCTGACTTGGGCGCTGGAGCTCGGGTGCGCAGAAGATGGATATGTGACACTCCAAAGTTTTAATTTGGTTTTTTATCAAAACTTTGTGGTTTTGAGGAGAGACCTTTTTAAAAAAATTCTTTTTCAGAAAAAACCTTCCTCTTAAAAACCTCCTTTTGCCTTGGCAAAGATTTTATTTCTTTCAAACTTTGGTGGTTGATCTTTTGCAAACTTCTTCTCTGTTAGTTCCCTCTAAAAATCTAAAATTTTTTTTGGGAGTTTTTAATTTGTTTTTTTTCGTGAAGCTCTATGAAAATTTGGGTTTTCTTATCTTTGAAGCCACCCTTGGCTTTGTATTTTTGCCCATGAGATAAAACCCCTCCAAAACCTCCCCTCCCCCTAGTGATCAACCTAAATTCTCTGTCCCAACTAATCCAAACTGGTTTTGGATTTTTATTCTAATTATTTTTTTCCTCAATTCAATTCTGAAAATTATTTGGAGCCTGAGGGATTTTCAAAGCAAGTACACTTTTTCATTTGAGTTTTGACCTCAAACCAATTCTCCTGGATTGTCCTTTGAACCCACAACCCAGAACCATCTTGATCCACTCCTCCCCTTTTCAAATTTTTCAAAATGCAGTCTCTGCAAGTTTGGACCAGATTTGCCAAATTTGGTGAAATTCATATCCACACTGCTCCAAAAATTCCACCAAAAATCATGCAGCCTACTTGAGCAAGGAGAAGCCACTCCACCAAAAATCAGCTCAAGGAAAAATCACCAGAGGCCAATTTCATTCGGTCGAACACCTGGTGGGCACTGTTACTGTTCAAAGTTCAGAAAATTCAGTTTCAGTGTCATCTTCAGTCCGTCAGTTTCAGTCACGCGGCCACAGTGCCCTTGGCACGTTCCTCGCCGCCTCTTCCTCTTGTCCGAAGCTGCACACGCGTGCGTGGAGCCTTCCTGGCGTCGATAGCGTGCTGGCTCGCCCTCGCCGGCGTCTTCTACGGCGTCGGGACCTCCCGTGGCGGCCGACAGGAGGCACACCACGGCAGAACGCCGTTCCGCGCCGCCCATCGCTCCCTGGCTCTCCGCGTGGCCTCATGCACGCCAACGCACGCCCGTAGCACAGCCACCGTGGCCGGCAAGCACGGAACACGCTCTCCGCCGCCGACGGGCCCGCGCCATCACCGTTCCGTCGAGCTCGCCCTTAACACCCAAACCCCGGCCAGTTTAACACCAAAACGGACCCATTGAACCTCCGTGATGACGCTCGACCCCCTAACCACCCCGACCGAGCACTGCGCCACCGTAATCGCTCGCCGGTGATCCTCGTTCACGGCAACCGCCTCGGACCGCCTATATAAAGGGGTCCCGAGCTCACTCTCGTGCACGCAGAACCCCCACTACTCACCAACACCCCGCCAGGCCACTAGGGGGACCTCGAGGAGGTCTCCTTCCCCAGCTCCGGCCGCCTCGCCCCGCCTCGGCCTCCAGCCCGATTCGTTCTGGTGAGGCCATCTCCGGCGCTCAAACCCCGTTCGTTACCCTCTCTAGCTGCCAGGAGCATAACCCCCTCTTCAATTTAACCTTTGCAGCCCTCTCCGACGAGCCCCTCGACCACCCGAGCCGCCGTCCGCCGGAGCAGAGCTCGCCGTCGACGTGGTGCTCGCCGACCGACTCCACCACCATCAACTGACGCGGAAGGGTACCCTGAGCACGGAGGTACTCTCCGATCTCTCTGCCTCGCCGTGGATCGCCGCCGGCGACCACCGCGGCTCTCGGGCGCCGGCGAACTCTGCCGCCCCGTTTGAACATTTGAACCTGACGGGTGGGACCCCACCGTCAGCCTCTCTGCTCTCTCTTTCGAATCGTTTTCTGGAAACGCCTTCGGGCAGAATGCGTTTTCTCTTCGGGCTGGCGTAGTCGCTACCGAAGCGTTTTCTGTTTTTTTTAAACTAGCCCCTGGAATTCTTCTGTTTCATTACAGATTAGTCCCTGGACAAAAACCCTTATAACTTTTAATCAGAAAAGTATTTTTGATTGATTCTTTTTTTGTTCTCTTTAAATTTTTGTCTAGTTTTTTATCAGATTTATTTGAAAAATATTTGGTTTACCTTCTGTGCACTCCTTGGTATTTACGTTAGCACATATATTTTCTTTAAACCGTAGATACCGAAGGAGGTGACGGAGCCGCGAACTTCACCGAGCTAGGCTCCGACTACTCTGAACCAGGCAAGCATGTTTGAACTTTTGATATGATGAGTGTCTTGGCATGTTTTGCATTTAGTTAGTTTCATGGCATGTTGGTGAGCATACCGATGAACGTTATTTTATGTGATAATAAGGTGAGTAAGTTCAATGATCCATGCGTGGATGAATGTGAATATGAATGGCCATGTGTTGGCATGAGGATGGGTACGACGGCAGTGTTGTAGCATGCCAGTCTTACGCCAGACTATGTGACTTCAGTGTCAAACCATATCGGTCCAGTACCTATCATTTCCTTCCTTGTACTACCACATGTTTTCCGCAAGGAATATGGTTTAGTAAGTTGCAAACCGCTTTCATGGTACACACCAAAGAGGAGAGGCCGTGATGATGGTTCCATGGCCCTGGATTAAAGCCAGTCATCCGGTCAGGGGGCATGGGTGTTTCCGGTTGGGACCGAGAGGGGGGCACCCCTTAGAGCGCGCGTATATAAATTTGATCCCATGCTATTCGAGATTGTGATCTCCCCGTCTCAAAAGTTTTTCTTGGACGATGACTAGGGTGATTCCTAACATCGAGAGGTAGGATGGGTGTGTACCGGTTAGCTGTGTTTTCTTCCGAAATACCGTAAATGGAACTAGTCCTTCGTGACTACGGAAATCCGTTGGCTGTGGGAAAAATTTTGTACAAACTCTGCAGAGTCATATATTTCCCCAAATCATCTATTCCATGCCCATATTCGTATTACCTTATCTTGATCAAATGTCAGTTTTGATGACAGACTCCGGTGAATCGCATGAGTGCTAAGTCCGGTTAAATGATTACTCCTGTGGATGGACTAACCCGTTTG
Source organism: Triticum dicoccoides (assembly GCF_002162155.2). Classification (NCBI taxonomy): domain Eukaryota; kingdom Viridiplantae; phylum Streptophyta; class Magnoliopsida; order Poales; family Poaceae; genus Triticum; species Triticum dicoccoides. Next base: position 149,107,348 of record NC_041382.1, on the reverse strand, counting down.
TTTTCATGAATTGAATGTTTATTATGAGTATTATTTACTTGCGAATAAAAGCCCTTTCTGTGATGTTGCTCAGACGTCCGACTGTGGCATTTCTTTTAAAGCCCTTTATGTGATGTTGCTCAGACGTCCGACTGTGGCATTTCTTTTAAAGCCCTTTCTGCGATGTCGCTCAGACGTCCGACTGTGGCATTTCTTTTAAAGCCCTTTATGTGATGTCGCTCAGACGTCCGACTGTGGCATTTCTTTTAAAGCCCTTTATGTGATGTCGCTCAGACGTCCGACTGTGGCATTTCTTTTAAAGCCC
>NC_041382.1:149104944-149107034 GCF_002162155.2 Triticum dicoccoides | reverse complement strand
TAGATACCGAAGGAGGTGACGGAGCCGCGAACTTCACCGAGCTAGGCTCCGACTACTCTGAACCAGGCAAGCATGTTTGAACTTTTGATATGATGAGTGTCTTGGCATGTTTTGCATTTAGTTAGTTTCATGGCATGCCGGTGAGTATACCGATGAACGTTATTTTATGTGATAATGAGGTAAGTGAGTTCGATGATCCATACGTGGATGAAGGTGAATATGAATGGCCATGTGTTGGCATGAGGATGGGTACGACGGCAGTGTTGTAGCATGCCAGTCTTACGCCAGACTATGTGACTTCAGTGTCAAACCATATCGGTCCAGTACCTATCATTTCCTTCCTTGTACTACCACATGTTTTCCGCAAGGAATATGGTTTAGTAAGTTCCAAACCGCTTTCATGGTACACACCAAAGAGGAGAGGCCGTGATGATGGTTCCATGGCCCTGGATTAAAGCCAGTCATCCGGTCAGGGGGCATGGGTGTTTCCGGTTGGGACCGAGAGGGGGGGCACCCCTTAGAGCGCGCATATATAAATTTGATCCCATGCTATTCGAGATTGTGATCTCCCCGTCTCAAAAGTTTTTCTTGGACGATGACTAGGGTGATTCCTAGCATCGAGAGGTAGGATGGGTGTGTACCGGTTAGCTGTGTTTTCTTCTGAAATACCGTAAACGGAACTAGTCCTTCGTGACTACGGAAATCCGTTGACTGTGGGAAAATTTTTGTACAAACTCTGCAGAGTCGTATATTCCTCCAAATCATCTCTTCCATGTCAAGTTTCGTTCCTTCTTATCCTAATCAATTGTCAGCTATGATGACAGAGACTCCGGTGAATCGCATGAGTGCTAAGTCCGGTTAAATGATCACTCCTGTGGATGGACTAACCCGTTTGTTTTCATGAATTGAATGTTTATTATGAGTATTATTTACTTGTGAATAAAAGCCCTTTATGTGATGTCGCTCAGACGTCCGACTGTGGCATTTCTTTTAAAGCCCTTTCTGCGATGTCGCTTAGACGTCCGACTGTGGCATTTCTTTTAAAGCCCTTTATGTGATGTCGCTCAGACGTCCGACTGTGGCATTTCTTTTTAAAGCCCTTTATGTGATGTCGCTCAGACGTCCGACTGTGGCATTTCTTTTAAAGCCCTTTCTGCGATGTCGCTCAGACGTCCGACTGTGGCATTTCTTTTAAAGCCCTTTCTGCGATGTCGCTCAGACGTCCGACTGTGGCATTTCTTTTAAAGCCCTTTTTGTGGTGTCGCTGTCACATCCCTAGCTGCTGGTAGTGCTCTAGGCTAGCTCATGTGTGTATCATGGTTAAATTCAAATGAAATTTGAATTGAGGAAATTTTCAAAAGCCTCAGGAAACCTCTAAAAATAACCAACATTTAAATTCTCTCAAATGAGTCCAAGAAAATGTTCCTGTTATTCTATAGAAATATTGGTAAGAGGTAAAAATTCAACCAATATTTCTTGGAGTCACAGAAATATTTATTTTGCCCATTTGAATTAATTTAATAACTATTTGCATTGGATATATATATTATATATAATTAATATATATCCAATAATTCTGGAACATTTTATGTGGCTTGGTATATCTTAGTTCTAGACACATAATTATTTCAGGATTTTATAAAATGGTTTAGTATTTTACTAAACCAAAACAAAACAGAACAAAATAGAAAACAGAAATAAAAGACAGAGAACAGAAACTTACCTGGTCTCACCCGTGCAGCCCAACAGGACCGGCCCAGCTAGGCCCAGCCCACCTCCTTCCCCCCTTGTCCTCTTCTTCCTCTGCCAGTAGGCAGAGGCGAGGCGTGGCGCGCGCCCGAAGAGCGCCGGCCACCTCCTGCTTCGCCGTGGCAGCCTCCCTGACTCCCTCGCGACGCCACGGAGACGCCCTCGCCCCCTGCACCTCCCCTCTCTCCCCCTGGACCCCATTCCCTCCTTTGTTTCCCTCTCGCGCACACCACCGAGCGGAGCTCGCCGCCATCGTCGCCGTACCCATGGCCACCGGCCACCCCTAGCCTCACCGACGCCCCAGGAAGCTCCGCCGGTCCTCCCTCGACCTCCTCGTCGTG
>NC_041382.1:149010197-149104934 GCF_002162155.2 Triticum dicoccoides | reverse complement strand
AAAGCCCTTTCTGCGATGTCGCTTAGACGTCCGACTGTGGCATTTCTTTTAAAGCCCTTTATGTGATGTCGCTCAGACGTCCGACTGTGGCATTTCTTTTAAAGCCCTTTATGTGATGTCACTCAGACGTCCAACTGTGGTATTTCTTTTAAAGCCCTTTATGTGGTGTCGCTAAGACGCCCGACTGTGGCATCTTTTTTCCTTATTTTTATTTGTTCACCTTTCGAGGCGTCGCTTCAGACACCCGATCGGTCCTCATTTGTGTTATGTTGGGATTTCAGGCGGACTACCGCCGTTTCCCCTTTTTCTTACCCCGTTATGCTAATTTTATTTTAATGTGCATTGATGAATTAATCATGTCGCATCCATGCATGCATTTGTTATATCTTACGTCCGAACTGTCTTGCGAGTACTTTCAAAGTACTCACTGGCTTGTTGATTTGGCCAGATGCTGACGAAGGCGATCTCATGGATGAAGAGTTTGATAGCGAGTCCGACACCTAGAGGAGTCCCAGTCAGTCTTGTGCGACCCTGGATTTGGTCACTGTATTATATCCGCTTCCGCTACCAAATAAATTCATCGAGCCTCTCTTCGACGCTCGATGAGATGACAGACGTAGAGTCTTGTATTTCTCTCCCCGCTGTGTTTTTCCACCATCGTCCTATCCTCGAGTCAGTAGTATGCCTCCACACCCCTGTGTCGTGTCCGCCATTATGTATAATTATTGGCATGCTTGTAATAATTTGGTTGAGCAACCGTAGTTTGACCCTGTAATATATTTTATGCTACTGGCTTATTGTATCAAGAATTTGTCTGCCAGTGTGGAGGATTTCTCTCATACTGGACTTAAAAGATTGGCTTTTCAATAAATATTTTTATTGGAAAACCGGTCGTGACAAGCTTGGTACCAGAGCCAGGCTGACTGTAGGAAGCCACTAGGTGCGATCGCTAATTGGTTATTAGCCTGATAGAGCTAATTTATATTTTTGCAATGGTAGTCATTTTCTGTCAGTCAGCATAAATTTATGATCTGACCATGCAGAATTTTTGCCTACTTTTGTAGATGGCCGACAATAGCTGCGAGTCTCAGACCTTCGCCAACGTGCCCGATGGGTTCGTCAAGCTTCTTTCTTTCATCGTTCAGGTCGCGATGGGGCCATCTGTGCGCCCAGTCTTCACACTCTGCCAGCACCGAGTCAACGACAGTCTGACCATGCACCAGGCCGCGGTGCAGTTCAAGGGAGGGCGTGGTGAGTTACGCCGCTTCCGGTTCGTGGGAAGAGCCATGCCTACGGAGAGGCATGCTATGCAGATGGCAGCCCGCGAGGCGATAGCTCGTCTCAGGGATGTCCTCCCCGTGATGAAGACTCGTCGTTACCGTTATCTTCCGTGCCATGTGCCTTACACCTGTCACTACGCATACTCCTGCCCCAGAGGAGAACGAGACGAGGCTTTTGAGATGCTCATTGAGTATCTCCGGGCCCTGGAGGCAGCCTTCGACAACCTGGTGGACGACTTCGTAGCTACCCGCATGGACTCAGTTCATGGCTGTGCTGCCAACAGGAGGGAGCTCCTACCAATCGCACCGCCACTGACTTTTGTCTCGTCATCAGCATCTTTTACGCCTGCTCGTCGTCTGCCTTCTACCGAAGAATTCAACCAAGTTATTGCGCCCACTCCAGTGCGCACTGCACCACCCTTCGCGCCCACTCCTGTACGTGTTGCTCCGCCCCTGGCAACCGCTCCGCCCACTCTGCGCAACACTACACGTATGGAGTCCATTAGCGAGGAGGAAGTCGAGTCCCCAACCTCGCTACGCCTCGCCCTCGGCAGGGCAAGGGAGATCGTCAATATCTCTGCCTAAGTACGCTTAGCTGCCGTGTATTGTACCACTTTGTAAGATATGTACATAGGTTGTGAGAAGTAGCCTGTTTGCGCATCATGTAGGATCTGGAGAAGTGCACTAGCCTAAATAACATGTCAGGATTATGTACGCATATCCTGAGTGATGTATTGTATAATTACCGCCCGCGTGTAAGATATGTAATGAGCAGTCCTTCTCCGTGCGCAAGTCGATTTGTTTTTCTTAAGTAAGCTGAGTTATTTAATTCTATTTGCCAGCTTTATGCATTTTATGGATTTGTTTTTTTGACTTTTTCCGCTTTTCTTATGGGTTTTACAAAATATATCCCCAGAGTGAAAAATGTCTCGTCCTTGGACTCGCTCCATGCCAATTCCATCAGAGGAAAATTATGATGCACAACCCAGCAACGAGTTCACTCAGGGACAGTCTAGCCAACCGGGCAATGAATCGGCACTTTCACAAATGTGCCGCCTTTATGAACAGAGTCAGCAACAACATCGTGAAATAATGAACCAAGTCATCAACATGGGAAATCACCATGGACAGTATCAACAGCACTCCAAGTTATCTGAGCTACAGAAGACACGTCCTCAAACATTTTCTCATACTGACAAGCCTCTTGAAGCCGAGGACTGGCTTCGAGATATGGAGAGAAAATTAATTATTGCAAAATGTTCAGACCCCGAGAAGGTATTATATGCTCCGCACTATCTCACAGGAGCAGCCGCATCGTGGTGGGAGAATTTTCTGCACATGCATCACAACGAAAATGACATAACCTGGGATGATTTCAAGGAAGGTTTCCGTGGTGCACATATTCCTAAGAGTATTATGAAAATCAAGAAGAGAGAATTTGATGACCTCAAACAAAGGAACATGACAGTGTCAGATTACAACAGTCAATTTACCCTATTATCCCGCTACGCCAATGAGGAGCGTATGACTGAAATCAAGAAGATGGAGAAATTCCTTGACGGTCTGGCACTCGCACTTAAATGCCAACTGGTCGTGCACACTTTTCCTGATTTTAAAACCCTGGTGGACAAGGCCATTACTCTGGAAAATGAGAGACGCAGTCTGGAAGATATCCGCAAGCGAAAAAGGGACCAGACTAATCACACTCGCAATCACCGAAGCAAGATAGATTTTAAAAAGGGTGGGACACCCAAATTCTCATCCAATGTCTCACGCCCAATCAAGAATTTTCATGCAAGGGACAAGGAATTCACCTATCGCCCCGGCGTTACTTGTTACGCTTGTGGAGAAGAAGGGCACTATGCCAAACAGTGCCCCAAGCCAAGGAATTCAACCCCAAAGCCAAACAACGGCAACAATTCCGCGCCCAAGCGAAACAATTTCAATCCCAACAATAACCACAGGAAGGGTCATCTGAACCACGTAACCAAAGAGGAGGCACAAAATGCTCCGGATATCGTACTCGGTACGTTTCCTGTCAACACAATACCTGCAATGGTTTTGTTTGATTCTGGAGCTTCTCACTCTTTCATCTCGAAAAGTTTTGCTTTGCAAAATAATTTTTTGATGCTTCCTTTGGAGAAATCCATAATAATCAAGTCCCCCGGGATTCAGCAAGTTTCTCAGAATTACTGTCAGAATGTGGTCATTGAGTTTGAAGGATTGGAGTTTTACGCAAATCTTATTGTATTGGAAAATAAAGGACTGGATGTCATCCTAGGGATGGATTGGCTAACCACCAATAAAGGTTTTATCGACTGTTTCAACAGGACCGTGATTCTCACACACCACCAAGGGAAGACAATAAGAGTATCAGCGAAGGAAGGAAAAAGACCCCGGCAACCGAGATTAAATAAGGTGGACGTTTCTGAGCTAAACAAGGTTCCGGTAGTGTGTGAATTTCCAGATCGAGAAATAGAATTCCGCATTGAGCTAGCACCAGGAACCAACCCCATCTACAAGAAACCATACAGAATGGCACCATCCGAGTTGATCGAATTGAAGAAGCAAATAAAGGAATTACTGGATAAAGGATACATTCGGGCCAGCTCCTCACCTTGGGGATCACCAATTTTATTTGCCAAGAAGAAGGATGGAACGCTGAGATTGTGTATCGACTATCGAGCACTTAACATGGTCACAGTCAAAAACAAATACCCGATGCCAAGGATAAACGATTTGTTTGATCAACTTGCTCAGGCCAAGGTATTCTCAAAAATTGACTTAAGGTTAGGATACCATCAATTGAAGGTACGAACAGAAGATATCCCCAAAACAGCCTTCACCTCCAGATATGGGCTGTACGAGTTCACAGTGATGCCATTTGGATTAACTAACGCCCCGGCATATTTTGTTCACCTCATGAACAAAGTATTTATGAAGTTTATGGACAAATTCGTCGTAGTATTCATCGATGATATTCTGGTATACTCCAAAACACCAGAAGAGCATGCAGAACATCTCAGGATTGTACTAGGAGAGCTAAGGAAACACCAATTGTATGCCAAGTTCAGCAAGTGCGAATTTTGGCTAAGACAAGTAGGTTTTCTAGGCCACGTGCTGACTCAAGACGGTATAGCAGTGGACCCAAAGAAAGTCAAGGCCGTACTTGACTGGAAGTCACCAGCCAGCGTAACAGACATACGAAGTTTCTTGGGAATGGCAGGGTATTACCGCAGATTTATTGAAGGATTTTCCACCATATCCAAGCCTATGACACAGTTACTCAAGAAAGATAAGAAGTTTGAATGGACAGAAGCCTGCGAGAAAAGTTTCCAAGAGCTAAAGCAGAAATTAACAACAGCACCAGTATTAATTGTACCCGATATACACAAGAATTTTGAAGTATTTTGTGACGCATCCAGAAAGGGTCTCGGATGCGTGTTGATGCAAGAAGGCAAGGTTGTCGCCTACGCTTCAAGGCAACTTCGAAAACACGAGGAAAATTATCCCACTCATGATTTAGAAATGGCAGCAGTTATTCATGCACTCAAGGAATGGAGGCATTTTCTACTTGGGAATCGATGTGAGATATATACGGATCACAAAAGCCTCAAGTACATTTTTACGCAGCCAGATCTAAATTTACGGCAACGCTGCTGGTTAGAATTGGTAAAGGATTACGATGTTGGTATCCATTACCATCTAGGGAAAGCAAACGTAGTGGCCGATGCTCTGAGTCGGAACCCCAGCTCCGACGGGAACTATCTGCACAGCTTGAGGCCCGAATTCCATCAAGAATTTGTCAAGCTCAACTTGATAATGGTAGCAGAAGGCACCATATCAAACTTGGAAATACAACCACACCTTGTGGAGAAAATTAAAGAGGCTCAGTCCGGTCACCCCAGCATTGAAGGAATTAAAAGGAAGTTGAGTATGGGCAAGGCCTCGGAATTCGTCATAGACAATGAAGGAATATTATGGTACGGAGAAAGGCTATGCGTGCCAAACATAGAAGACCTTAAACAGCAAGTTTTAACTGAAGCACACACCACTCCATATTCGATCCACCCTGGAGGAACCAAAATGTATAAGGATATTCAGGAAAGATTTTGGTGGCACGGTATGAAGAGGGACATAGCCGCTTTCATTGCATGTTGCGACTCATGTCAACGCATAAAAGCTGAACATCAGAGACCAGCCGGACTACTGCAACCTAACAAAATACCTGAGTGGAAATGGGATGAAATAGGGATGGATTTTATTGTCGGATTACCTCGGTCACGACACGGGAATGATGCCATATGGGTCATCACTGACAGGTTGACCAAAGTAGCACACTTCATTCCAGTGAAGACAACCTACACCACTCAGAGGCTTGCCAGGATTTATCTTTCCCGCATTGTCTGTCTGCACGGTGTCCCGAAGACTATAATTTCCGACAGAGGCACTCAGTTCGTCTCAAGATTTTGGGAGCAATTACAACAGGCCCTGGGAACCCAACTAGCCTTCAGTACCGCATACCATCCACAGACTGATGGACAAACAGAACGCGTAAACCAGGTTTTAGAAGACATGCTGAGAGCATGTGTCCTCACCTATGGAACCAGTTGGGAGGACAGCCTGCCATATGCCGAGTTCGCATACAACAACAGTTACCAGGCCAGCCTGCAAATGGCTCCTTTCGAAGCCCTATACGGAAGGAGATGTCATACCCCGTTAAATTAGTCAGAGACCGGAGACAGCCGCATCTTCGGACCAGATATGCTCAGAGAAGCCGAGGAAAAAGTCAAGCTAATCAGGGACCGACTTAAGACCGCTCAAAGTCGACAGAAAAGTTATTATGATCAGAAACATCACAGGGTCAGCTTCGAACCCGGTGAATTCGTATACTTGAGAGTATCCCTGATGAGAGGATTGCAACAGTTTAAGATTAAGGGAAAATTAGCACCAAGATTCATTGGACCATTTTGCATAGTGGCACGAAGAGGCACTGTAGCCTACCAACTAGACTTACCCGAAGACTTGTCCGACATTCACGACGTGTTCCACGTCTCTCAATTAAGGAAGTGCGTAAGCAACCCAGAGAAACAAGTATCCCATGAGAACATTGACATACAGCCAGACCTCACTTATCGAGAATGTCCCATAAGAATATTAGAGGAGTCTGAAAGGAGGACCCGACAGAAAACCATCAAGTTTTTCAAAGTCCAGTGGAGCAATCACACCGACAGTGAAGCAACTTGGGAAAGCGAGGATTTTCTTCGGACAGAGCATCCACACTTATTTAAGGATCAGCTGAAATCTCGGGGACGAGATTTTTCCTAAGGGGGTAGGTGTTGTGACACTCCAAAGTTTTTATTTGGTTTTTTATCAAAACTTTGTGGTTTTGAGGAGAGACCTTTTTAAAAAATTTCTTTTTCAGAAAAAACCTTCCTCTTAAAAACCTCCTTTTGCCTTGGCAAAGATTTTATTTCTTTCAAACTTTGGTGGTTGATCTTTTGCAAACTTCTTCTCTGTTAGTTCCCTCTAAAAATCTAAAAAAAATTTGGGAGTTTTTAATTTGTTTTTTTTAGTGAAGCTCTATGAAAATTTGGGTTTTCTTATCTTTGAAGCCACCCTTGGCTTTGTATTTTTGCCCATGAGATAAAACCCCTCCAAAACCTCCCCTCCCCCTAGTGATCAACCTAAATTCTCTGTCCCAACTAATCCAAACTGGTTTTGGATTTTTATTCTAATTATTTTTTTCCTCAATTCAATTCTGAAAATTATTTGGAGCCTGAGGGATTTTCAAAGCAAGTACACTTTTTCATTTGAGTTTTGACCTCAAACCAATTCTCCTGGATTGTCCTTTGAACCCACAACCCAGAACCATCTTGATCCACTCCTCCCCTTTTCAAATTTTTCAAAATGCAGTCTCTGCAAGTTTGGACCAGATTTGCCAAATTTGGTGAAATTCATATCCACACTGCTCCAAAAATTCCACCAAAAATCATGCAGCCTACTTGAGCAAGGAGAAGCCACTCCACCAAAAATCAGCTCAAGGAAAAATCACCAGAGGCCAATTTCATTCGGTCGAACACCTGGTGGGCACTGTTACTGTTCAAAGTTCAGAAAATTCAGTTTCAGTGTCATCTTCAGTCCGTCAGTTTCAGTCACGCGGCCACAGTGCCCTTGGCACGTTCCTCGCCGCCTCTTCCTCTTGTCTGAAGCTGCACACGCGTGCGTGGAGCCTTCCTGGCGTCGATAGCGTGCTGGCTCGCCCTCGCCGGCGTCTTCTGCGGCGTCGGGACCTCCCGTGGCGGCCGACAGGAGGCACACCACGGCAGAACGGCGTTCCGCGCCGCCCATCGCTCCCTGGCTCTCCGCGTGGCCTCATGCACGCCAGCGCACGCCCGTAGCACAGCCACCGTGGCCGGCAAGCACGGAACGCGCTCTCCGCCGCCGACGGGCCCGCGCCATCACCGTTCCGTCGAGCTCGCCCTTAACACCCAAACCCCGGCCAGTTTAACACCAAAACGGACCCATTGAACCTCCGTGACGACGCTCGACCCCCTAACCACCCCGACCGAGCACTGCGCCACCGTAATCGCTCGCCGGTGATCCTCGTTCACGGCAACCGCCTCGGACCGCCTATATAAAGGGGTCCCGAGCTCACTCTCGTGCACGCAGAACCCCCACTACTCACCAACACCCCGCCAGGCCACTAGGGGGACCTCGAGGAGGTCTCCTCCCCCAGCTCCGGCCGCCTCGCCCCGCCTCGGCCTCCAGCCCGATTCGTTCTGGTGAGGCCATCTCCGGCGCTCAAACCCCGTTCGTTACCCTCTCTAGCTGCCAGGAGCATAACCCCCTCTTCAATTTAACCTTTGCAGCCCTCTCCGACGAGCCCCTCGACCACCCGAGCCGCCGTCCGCCGGAGCAGAGCTCGCCGTCGACGTGGTGCTCGCCGACCGACTCCACCACCATCAACTGACGTGGAAGGGTACCCTGAGCACGGAGGTACTCTCCGATCTCTCTGCCTCGCCGTGGATCGCCGCCGGCGACCACCGCGGCTCTCGGGCGCCGGCGAACTCTGCCGCCCCGTTTGAACATTTGAACCTGACGGGTGGGACCCCACCGTCAGCCTCTCTGCTCTCTCTTTCGAATCGTTTTCTGGAAACGCCTTCGGCAGAATGCGTTTTCTCTTCGGGCTGGCGTAGTCGCTACCGAAGCGTTTTCTGTTTTTTTTAAACTAGCCCCTGGAATTCTTCTGTTTCATTACAAATTAGTCCCTGGACAAAAACCCTTATAACTTTTAATCAGAAAAGTATTTTTGATTGATTCTTTTTTTGTTCTCTTTAAATTTTTATCTAGTTTTTTATCAGATTTATTTGAAAAATATTTGGTTTACCTTCTGTGCACTCCTTGGTATTTACGTTAGCACATATATTTTCTTTAAACCGTAGATACCGAAGGAGGTGACGGAGCCGCGAACTTCACCGAGCTAGGCTCCGACTACTCTGAACCAGGCAAGCATGTTTGAACTCTTGATATGATGAGTGTCTTGGCATGTTTTGCATTTAGTTAGTTTCATGGCATGTTGGTGAGCATACCGATGAACGTTATTTTATGTGATAATAAGGTGAGTAAGTTCAATGATCCATGCGTGGATGAATGTGAATATGAATGGCCATGTGTTGGCATGAGGATGGGCACGACGGCAGTGTTGTAGCATGCCAGTCTTACGCCAGACTATGTGACTTCAGTGTCAAACCATATCGGTCCAGTACCTATCATTTCCTTCCTTGTACTACCACATGTTTTCCGCAAGGAATATGGTTTAGTAAGTTGCAAACCGCTTTCATGGTACACACCAAAGAGGAGAGGCCGTGATGATGGTTCCATGGCCCTGGATTAAAGCCAGTCATCCGGTCAGGGGGCATGGGTGTTTCCGGTTGGGACCGAGAGGGGGGCACCCCTTAGAGCGCGCGGATATAAATTTGATCCCATGCTATTCGAGATTGTGATCTCCCCGTCTCAAAAGTTTTTCTTGGACGATGACTAGGGTGATTCCTAACATCGAGAGGTAGGATGGGTGTGTACCGGTTAGCTGTGTTTTCTTCCGAAATACCGTAAACGGAACTAGTCCTTCGTGACTACGGAAATCCGTTGGCTGTGGGAAAACTTTTGTACAAACTCTGCAGAGTCATATATTTCCCCAAATCATCTATTCCATGCCCATATTCGTATTACCTTATCCTGATCAAATCTCAGTTTTGATGACAGACTCCGGTGAATCGCATGAGTGCTAAGTCCGGTTAAATGATTACTCCTGTGGATGGACTAACCCGTTTGTTTTCATGAATTGAATGTTTATTATGAGTATTATTTACTTGCGAATAAAAGCCCTTTCTGTGATGTTGCTCAGACGTCCGACTGTGGCATTTCTTTTAAAGCCCTTTATGTGATGTCGCTCAGACGTCCGACTGTGGCATTTATTTTAAAGCCCTTTTTGTGATGTTGCTCAGACGTCCGACTGTGGTATTTCTTTTAAAGCCCTTTATGTGGTGTCGCTAAGACGCCCGACTGTGGCATCTTTTTTCCTTATTTTTATTTGTTCACCTTTCGAGGCGTCGCTTCAGACACCCGATCGGTCCTCATTTGTGTTATGTTGGGATTTCAGGCGGACTACCGCCGTTTCCCATTTTTCTTACCCCGTTATGCTAATTTTATTTTAATGTGCATTGATGAATTAATCATGTCGCATCCATGCATGCATTTGTTATATCTTACGTCCGAACTGTCTTGCGAGTACTTTCAAAGTACTCACTGGCTTGTTGATTTGGCCAGATGCTGACGAAGGCGATCTCATGGATGAAGAGTTTGATAGCGAGTCTGACACCTAGAGGAGTCCCAATCAGTCTTGTGCGACCCTGGATTTGGTCACTGTATTATATCCGCTTCCGCTACCAAATAAATTCATCGAGCCTCTCTTCGACGCTCGATGAGATGACAGACGTAGAGTCTTGTATTTCTCTCCCCGCTGTGTTTTTCCACCACCGTCCTATCCTCGAGTCAGTAGTATGCCTCCACACGCCTGTGTCGTGTCCGCCATTATGTATAATTATTGGCATGCTTGTAATAATTTGGTTGAGCAACCGTAGTTCGACCCTGTAATATATTTTATGCTACTGGCTTATTGTATCAAGAATTTGTCTGCCAGTGTGGAGGATTTCTCTCATACTGGACTTAAAAGATTGGCTTTTCAATAAATATTTTTATTGGAAAACCGGTCGTGACAGGATAGGCAAAGGGGGAAGAAGGCGTAGGTAAAAAGGTCGATCCTTATCCCCTTATATGGGCGGATGCGACTGTGCGTCCCCACCAGCCTAGTAAAACTCGCTTGCCTCCCAAGCACCGTGATAAATGGCGCGGTTGGGTTACCCACATCCATATTAATGAGAATCCCGTAAATAAAGGGGACACGATCTCTGCTTTGATAAGACGTGCCAAGGAAACCGCCTCGCAAAACACGCTGAGGTGGAGAAGTGAAAACGATTCGAATAAAGGCTTGGCCGTAGTGTGATGTCACGCTGTGGAATACGTCAGCGGATTAGATTTGTGTTAATATTATTCTCTCTATGGCAATACGTGGAAACTTATTTTGCAAAGCCGGACACTACTCTTGGTGTTTACAAACTTTTATGAAGAATTTGGAGGAGGAACCCGCCTTGCAATGCCGAAGACAATCTGCACGACGGACTCGTCGTCATTGAAGCCTAGTTCAGGGGCTACTGAGGGAGTCCTGGATTAGGGGGTGTTCGGGTAGCCAGACTATACCTTTAGCCGGACTCCAGGACTACGAAGATACAAGATTGAAGACTTCGTCCCGTGTCCGGATGGGACTTTCCTTGGCGTGGAAGGCAAGCTTGGCGATGCGGATATTCAAGATCTCCTACCATTGTAACCGACTTTGTGTAACCCTAACCCTCTCCGGTGTCTATATAAACTGGAGGGTTTTAGTCCGTAGGACAACTTCATCATACAACAATCATACCATAGGCTAGCTTCTAGGGTTTAGCCTCCTTGATCTCGTGGTAGATCTACTCTTGTACTACCCATATCATCAATATTAATCAAGCAGGACATAGGGTTTTACCTCCATCAAGAGGGCCCGAACCTGGGTAAAACATCGTGTTCCTTGCCTCCTGTTACCATCCGCCTGGACGCACAGTTCGGGACCCCCTACCCGAGATCCGCCGGTTTTGACACCGACACTTACCTCTCGAACTAGAACACAAGGCATATTGGGCTATTAAATTGCTCAATTATGATTTTAAACTTGCCGGTGAGAAGAGGTTATTTGATATTAGCTCACTCGATGAATGGAGAACCCAAGCCTATAAAAATGCCAAGTTGTTTAAAGAAAAAAGTTAAAAGATGGCATGACAAAAGAATACGAAAGCGTGAGTTTAATGTAGGTGATTATGTATTGCTATACAACTCTCGTTTAAGATTTTTTGCAGGAAAACTTCTCTCTAAATGGGAAGGTCCTTACGTTATCGAGGAGGTCTATTGTTCCGGTGCCATAAAAATTAACAACTTCGAAGGTACAAATCCGAAGGTGGTGAACGGTCAAAGAATCAAACATTATATCTCAGGTAATCCCATAAATGTTGAAACCAATGTTATTGAAACCGTAACCCTAGAGGAATACTTAAGGGACACTTTCCGGAACGTTTCAGACTCCGAAAAGGAATAGGTATGTGGTACGGTAAGTAAACCGACTCCAAAATAGTTTTAAGGCAATATTTCTCCGTTTTGGAATATTTAGAAAAATAGAAAAATAAGTAGCAGTCCGGGAAGGACACGAGGCCTCCATGAGGGTGGAGGGTGCGCCCTACCCCCTAGGCACGCCCCCTACCTCGTGGGCACCTCGTGCGCTTTCCGGACTCCGTTTTCTTACACGGCACGTATTTTGGTCGGTTAAAATTCATTATATAATCTCCCGGAGGTTTTGACTCCCGTATCACGCAAAAATCTCCTGTCTTTGTTTCGAGCTGTTTTTCTGATATATCCAGGTCATCATGTCGTCTTCAAGTGCCCTCAAGGACTAGTTCTTCGATAAGGTCATAAACCGCTACCTTGCGGAGGTGCTGCAACACCCTCAAACCATTGAGATGCGTGAGGGGTTGTTGCACATCCGTGATGTTGAGGGACCAAGGAAGACCGGAAGCACGGAGGCAAGGCTCAAGGCATTGGAGCAAGAAGTTTTCAAGTGTCAGGAGATGGTGGAGCGTGGACTCGATTCCAATCACATTATGATCACGGAGTTCACCAACAACCACAAGCTGGACATAAAGAACATTGGGGAGGCCATCTTCAAGCTTCATGAGAAAAACGAGCACCTCCAAGCCCAGATCTATGACCTGAAAAATAAAAATTGTGAGTATGAATATAGATTCAAGAGGATGAGTTTGGCTGCAGATTTGAGGTTTCAGGAGACTCGATCATCCTTCTATGATGGTGAGCCTATGCCTGGGAAGAAGGAAGACAAGCCTACGCCATCAACAAAATCAGCACCTTCTCCACCAACAAAGAAGAATTGAGTATCTGGTATGGGCACTCCCCTTGGCAACTGCCAAGCTTGGGGGAGTGCCCCGGTATCGTATCACCATCACTTTTATCTTTACCGTTTTCCTTAGTTTGATCCTTTTTGGTAATATCTTGATCTAGTAGAATAAAAGTTCTTAGTATGATCTAGTTGTAGTTTTGCTTTATGATCCTTCTATGTAATCGAGTCCGTGAGCTATATATATAATAAGGATTAGTGTTGAGTCAAGGGCTTGATTATTTTGCCATGATCCTAAGTGAATAAAAGAAAAGAGTAAGAATAAAAAGAACAAAGAGATCATATGGATCTCATGGAGAGTAATCAGCTCACATAGAAAAAACATGATGAATAAAAGTTGTTGAGAGTTGACAAGCATAGTTTTGGTCATCGTTGCAATTAATAGGAAGTAATAAAGAAAGAGAGGTCTTCACATATAGATATACTATCTTGGACATCTTTTATGATTGTGAGCACTCATTCAAATATGACATGCTAAAGAGTTGACGTTGGACAAGGAAGACAATGTAATGGGTTATGTTTTCTTACATCTGAGATAAATTATATTGTCATGGATCATCCAACATGGTTGAGGTCGCCTTTCCCCCTCATGCTAGCCAAATTCATCGCACCAAGTAGAGATACTACTTGTGCTTCCAAATACCCTTAAACCAGTTTTGCCATGAGAGTCCATCATACCTACCTATGTATTGAGTAAGATCCTCCAAGTAAGTCGTCATCGGTGCAAAGCAATAAAAATTGCTCTTTAAATATGTATGACTTATTAGTGTGGGAGAAAATAAACTTTATACGATCGTGTGATATGGAAGAAATAAAAGCGACAAACTGCATAATAAAGGCCCATATCACAAGTGGCAATATAAAGTGACGTTCTTTCGCATTAAGATTTTGTGCATCCAACCATAAAAGCGCATGACAACCTCTGCTTCCCTCTGCGAAGGGCCTATCTTTTACTTTTATCTCCTATCTTGCATAAGACTCATGGTGATCTTCACCCTTCCTTTTTACATTTTATCCTTTGGCAAGCACAGTATGTTGGAAAGATCCTAATATAT
Source organism: Triticum dicoccoides (assembly GCF_002162155.2). NCBI lineage: Eukaryota > Viridiplantae > Streptophyta > Magnoliopsida > Poales > Poaceae > Triticum > Triticum dicoccoides. The sequence continues at coordinate 149,090,988 of NC_041382.1, read as the reverse complement.
ATGGATAATTGGATGTGAGTTTTCATGAATTATTATTGTTGACATTACCCTTGAGGTAAAACGTTGGGAGGCAAAACTATAAGCCCCTATCTTTCTCTGTGTCCGATTAAAACTCCATACCCATAAGTATTGCGTGAGCGTTAGCAATTGTGAAAGACTATATGATAGTTGAGTATGTGGACTTGCTGAAAAGCTCTTATATCTTGACTCTTTCCTATGTTATGATAAATTGCAATTGCTCCAATGACCGAGATTATAGTTTGTTAGTTTTCAATGAAGTTTACGATTCATACTTGAAATTGTGATTGAATTATTACTCTAGCATAATAAATCATATGACAAGAATTATATAAGTTGTTGTTCTAAGAATGATCATGATGCCCTCATGTCCGTATTTTATTTTTATCGACACCTCTATCTCTAAACATGTGGACATATTTTTCGATTTCGGCTTTCACTTGAGGACAAGAAAGGTCTAAGCTTGGGGGAGTTGATACATCCATTTTGCATCATGCTTTTATATCGATATTTATTGCATTATGGGCTGTTATTACACATTATGTCACAATACTTATGCCTATTCTCTCTTATTTTACAAGATTTACATAAAGAGGGAGAATGCCGGCAGCTGGGATTCTGGGCTGGAAAAGGAGAAAATATTAGAGACCTATTCTGCACAGCTCCAAAAGTCATGAAACTTCACGGAAGTCAATTTCAGAATATATAATAAATATTGAGCGCAAGAAGTTCACCAGGGGGCCACACCCTGCCCACGAGGGTGGGGGCGTGCCCTACCCCCCTGGGAGCGCCCCCCTACCTCATGGGCCCCCTGGTGGCCCTCCAATGACCATCTTCTGCTATATGAAGTCTTTGGATGGGAAAAAAATCATAAGCCATCTTCTCGGACGAAACTCCGCCGCCACGAGGCGGAACCTTGGCGGAACCACTCTAGGGCTCTAGCGGAGCTGTTGTGCCGGGGAAACTTCCCTCCGGGAGGGGGAAATCATCGCCATCATCATCACCAACACTCCTCTCATCGGGAGAGGGCAATTTCCATCAACATCTTCACCAGCACCATATCCTCTCAAAACCCTAGTTCATCTTTTGTATCCAATTCTTGTCTCCAAGTCCGGGATTGGTACCTGTGGATTGCTAGTAGTGTTAATTGCTCCTTGTAGTTGATGCTAGTTGGTTTAATTGGTGGAAGATCATATGTTCAGATCCTATATGCATATTAATACCCCTCTGATTATGAACATGAATATGCTTTGTGAGTAGTTACGTTTGTTCCTGAGGACATGGGAGAAGTCTTGCTATTAGTAGTCATGTGAATTTGGTATTCATTCAATATTTTGATGAGATGTATGTTGTCTCTCCTCTAGTGGTGTTATGTGAACGTCGACTACGTAACACTTCACCATTAGTTGGGCCTAGAGGAAGGCATTAGGAAGTAATAAGTAGATGATGGGTTGCTAGAGTGATAGAAGCTTAAACCCTAGTTTATGCGTTGCTTCGTAAGGGGCTGATTTGGATCCATATGTTTCATGCTATGGTTAGGTTTACCTTAATACTTTTGTTGTAGTTGCGGATTCTTGCAATAGAGGTTAATCATAAGTGGGATGCTTGTCCAAGTAAGGGCAGTACCCAAGCACCGGTCCACCCACATATCAGATTATCAAAGTACCGAACGCGAATCATATGAGCGTGATGAAAACTAGCTTGATGATATTCCCATGTGTCCTCGGGAGCGCTTTTCTCTATATAAGAGTTTGTCTAGGCTTGTCCTTTGCTACAAAAAGGATTGGTCCACCTTGCTGCAATTTATTTAGTTTTGTTACTGGTTGCTCGTTACAAATTATCCTATCACAAATCTATCTGTTACCACTTATTTCAGTACTTGTAGAGAATACCTTGCTGGAAACCGCTTATCATTTCCTTCTACTCCTCATTGGGTTCGACACTCTTACCTATCGAAAGGACTACGATAGATCCCCTATACTTGTGGGTCATCACTAGCCTGATAGCACTAACCATCACGTGGGCATTGTATGGGCGTTCTGCATCGTATGCATCAGCCGAAGCTTAATAGACGTCTGCGATTGAGCAGCACGCGCTGGGTTGGACTGGTAAGCACCTGCCGTTTTGAAGGAGGTACCTAGGTCTGCTCACCGGCCGTGTTTGCTACGTGAAGGAGTTCCCGGGGCGATGGCCCATGACCCCTGGGGGCATAGGTTTAGTCCGGCGTGCTTGACACCTCTATTAAGCCTAGGTCGGGTTGCGGCGTATTGTTTGGCCGAGGCCGGGCATGACCAGGAAAGTGTGTCTGGCCGGAGTTAATCGAGCATGGTGGGTAAGTTGGTGCACCCCTGCAGGGAAGAAAACATCTATCGATAGCCTGTCCTACGGTAACGGACACTTGGAGTTGTATCCCGATCGATACAACTAGAATTGGATACTTGAGATGAGAAATGGATAGTATGGCTCTAGGATTGCTTTCTCGTAGGGAGTCGAGAAAGGATCTTTGGCCGAGGTTGATAACTCTACTATTACTTTACCTTATGTTGATCTGTACTCTTCTAAATGCTGCAAGATGCTAGAAGATGCTGAAGATGCTAGACTTCGATAGGACTAGGTCTTCTCTCTGTTCTGGCATTTCTGCAGTCCAGTCCACATATACAACCCCTCTTTGATAATGTTGCATATGTAGTGTAGATCCTTGCTTGCGAGTACTTTGGATGAGTACTCACGGTTGCTTTGCTCCCTCTTTTCCCCCTTTTCCTTTATTTCCGGTCGTCGCAACCAGATGGTGGAGCTCAAGAGCCAGACGACACCACCGACGATTGCTACTACACCATGGGTGCCTATTTCTACATGGAGACCGTCGATGACCAGGAGTAGTTAGGAGGCTCCCAGGCAGGAGACCTTGCCTTTTTCGATCGTAGATGCTTTTGTGCTGGCCTTCTTATGGCAAACTGGTCTAACCTATGTCTGTACTCAGATATTGTTGCTTCCACTGACTCTTGTGTATTCGAGCTTATGTATTCGAGCCCTCGAGGCCCCTGGCTTCTAATATAAAGCTTGTATTATTTTATTTTGTGTCTAGAGTTGTGTTGTGATATCTTCCCGTGAGTCCCTGATTTTGATCGTACACATTTGCGTGTATGATTAGTGTACGATTGAATCGGGGACGTCACATCCCTTGAAAGTGCCTAGCCGCCTTTCAATAGGGTACATCCAGCCATACTATACTGGACCTCTAAGTAGTGCCTCATCAGGTAGATGAACAGCCAAATGCACCATCACATCAAAGAAGGCTGGAGGATATATCTTCTCAAGGTCGCATAGGATAGTTGGTATCTTGTCTCTAAGACGCTCCGAAGCGTCTAGCCTGATATTTCTACTACAGAGTTCCCTGAAGAATTGTCCCAACTCTACAACTGCTCTGTATAAGTCATGGCGGCCCAATCCTCTAAGGATAACAGGTAAAACCCTTTGAAGTAGGATGTGGCAGTCATGAGTTTTCAACCCTTGTACCTTGTTTCCATATGCATTGACTCTCCTTTCAGGGTTGGAAGAAAATCCATGTGGGAATCTCACATGTGATAGGACCTCGCAGAATTCTTTTCTTTTTACCTTGTCCAAGACGTACACATCTGGTGCCATATCCCGTGGTTTACCTTCATCTTGCATTTGCAAATCCTTTCTTATACCCAGATGTGTCAAATCAATCCTAGATTTTAAGGTATCTTTCGTCTTGCCTTCAATATTAAGAAGTGTGCGAATAATGCTGTCACATATATTTTTCTTGATGTGCATCACATCAAGATTATGCCGCAGATCCAAATCTGTCCAATACTCCAAGTCCCACAAAGTGGACTTGCGGGTAAACAATAATCTCTCTTATGCCCTGCCACGCTTCCTTTTCCCGCTACCATTACCAAGATGGTTTCCTGGTGCAATATTCCTGACCTTCTCTAATTCCACTTGCAACTCATCAGCGGTGAGCCTCTTTGGCGCATCATAGTTTTCATGCTTTGCATTGAACACATGTCTTTAGTATTTTGTAGGACGTGGCTTGTCCTTGGCAAGGAAACGACAGTGTCCAATGTAACAGATCTTGCTAAGTATTCCGTATGATAGCGGATTCCTGTCACAACGAACACATGCATTGTAACCATGTGTCGTTCGCCCTGACATAGTCCCCAAAGCTGGATAATCATGGATGCACCAAATTATAATAGCATGCAGAAAGAAATCAGGTGGTGGGCTGCTATATAGGTCTCGAGTGAGAACACCCTTCCATAGCTGTTGAAGTTCCTCCACAAGAGGCTCCATGAATAAATCAAAATCCTTTCCAGGACTTTTTGGACCTGGGTTGAGCAAGGCCGTCATGTAGTTTGATTCTTTGGTGCAGACATTTGGAGGCATGTTGTAAGGGATAACAAGCACTGGCCACATGCTATATGTGGCGCTCTGGTGGCCAAATGGGTTAAATCCATCTAAAGCTAAGCCAAGTCTAATGTTTTTCGGGTCAGCAGCATTTTTTGTGTTTTTGATTGAAGCTTTTCCACTCACTACCATGAGATGGATGGCTCATTACATTGTGATCTCTGTACTCCTGGTTCCTAGAATGCCACAGTACATCCTCTCTTGTTTCAGCATCATGAAACAACCTCTGCAATCTTGGTGTAATTGGAAAATGTCTCAGAACATTATGAGGAATCCTCTTCACAGCATAGCCATCTTTCCATCTTGATGATTTGCATTTCAAGCATTCACTTAAGTTGGCATAATCCTTCCGAAACAGAACACAATTATTCTTACAAACATGGATCATATCATATCCAATTCCAACTGCATGAAGGAAATTCTTCATTTTACTATAGGTGTGTGGCAGCTTAGATGCATCTGGGAAAGATTTGCGGGAAGTAGCCAACATCGCATCGAATGATTTGTTGGTCATGTGCTTAGATATCTTCACCCGAAGAAAGGTGACCATAGCTGAGAATACCGATAGCTTATTTCCTAGGGTGACTGCCACGTTGCATTGTTCCAACATGCGGGCCCACCGTTTTCTTCTGCAGCTGAAAGTTCACAAAATGCATGAGCATTTTGTAGCATTGTTTCAATGTTGGTCAAACTCATTGGCTCCGCCACCACCTCCTCCTCCTCCTCTTCCACCTGAGCATCAGGCAGATCAAGATGGTGATCTACTGCTTCCATGTAGTCAATAACATTGACGTTTACAGCTTCACCATGATGAACCCACCTAGTATATGTGACCGACATCCCATACAAGTGTTGATGATTTTGCCTAGTTGAATGGGGTCTTGTAACTGAATTCATACAACTGCTACACGGGCAGAGTGATATGTCTCTGTCGTATCTATAATTTTTGATTATTCCATGCCAATATTCTACAACTTTTATATACTTTTGACAACTTTTTATACTATTTTTGGGACTAACATATTGATCCAGTGCCCAGTGCCAGTTCCTGTTTGTTGCATGTTTTTTGTTTCGCAGAAAATCCATATCAAACAAAGTCCAAACGGGATAAAAACTGACGGAGATTTTTTTGGAATATATGTGATTTTTGGGAAGAGAATCAACGCGAGACGATGCCCGAGGGGGCCACGAGGCAGGGGCACGCCCTGGGCCCTCATGGCCACCCCGTAAGGGGGTTGGTGCCCTTCTTTCTCCACAAGAAAGACAATATCCGGATAAAAATCGTGTCCAAATTTGAGCCCAATCGGAGTTATGGATCTCCAGGAATTTAAGAAATGGTGAAAGGGTAGAATCTAAAAACGCAGAAACAGATAGACATATCCAATCTCGGAGGGGCTCTCGCCCCTTCCATGCCATGGAGGCCATGGACCAGAGGGGAAACCCTTCTACCATCTAGGTAGAAGGTCAAGGAAGAAGAATAAGAAGGGGGGCCCTCTCCCCCTCTCTCCCGGTGGCGCCGGAACGTCGCCGGGGCCATGATCGTGTGACGGCGATCTACACCAACACCTCCCTCATCTTCACCAACATCTTCATCACCTTCCCCCATCTATCTACAACGGTCCACTCTCCCGTAACCTGCTGTACCCTCTACTTGAACATGGTGCTTTATGCTTCATATTATTATCTAATGATGTGTTGCCATCCTATGATGTCTGAGTAGATTTTCGTTGTCCTATCGGTAATTGGTGAATTGCTATGATTGGTTTAATTTGCTTGTGGTTATGTTGCCGTCCTTTGGTGCCCATCATATGAGCGCGCGCGTGGATCACACCATAGGGTTAGTTGTGTGTTGATAGGACTATGTATTGGAGGGCAAGAGTGACTGAAGCTTCAACCTAGCATAGAAATTGATGCATACATGATTGAAGGGGGACCAATATATCTTAATGCTATGGTTGGGTTTTACCTTAATGAACGTTAGTAGTTGCGGATGCCTGCTAATAGTTCCAATCATAAGTGCATAGAATTCCAAGTCAGGGATGACATGCTAGTAGTGGCCTCTCCCACATAAAACTTGTTATCGGTCTAGTAAAGTAGTCAATTTCTTAGGGACAATTTCTCAACTCCTACCACCACTTTTCCACACTCGCTATACTAACTTTATTGCTTCTTTACCTAAAACAGCCCCTAGTTTTTATTTACGTGCTCTTTATATTCTTGCAAACCTATCCCTTTACACCTACAAAGTACTTCTAGTTTCATACTTGTTCTAGGTAAAGCGAACGTTAAGCATGTGTAGAGTTGTATCGGTGGTCGATAGAACTCGAGGGAATATTTGTTCTACCTTTAGCTTCTCGTTGGGTTCGACACTCTTACTTATCGAAAAGGCTACAATTGATCCCCTATACTTGTGGGTTATCAAGACCTTTTTCTGGCACCATTGCCGGGGAGTTATAGCGTGGGGTGAATATTCTCGTGTGTGCTTGTTTGCTTTATCACTAAGTAGTTTTTATTTTATGCTCTTTTTTTCTATCTTTAGTTATGGGTATGAAACACAAAATACCAAAAAATTAGTTGTACCTACTACACCAATGGTTGAAGAACCACTCAAAATCTATCACACTCCTGAAGCTTTTTACTTGGATCATCTTCGATCCCTATGTGCTCGTGCTGAAACTCCAACTAGCTTAGTTGAGGGTAAATCTTTAGGTGAGCACGCTTGTTATGTGCGACTCCGCTTATCTAAAAAAAGGAAACTTTTACTAGATCTAATTCATCGTTTGCAATGCTATGCTTGGAATTTATGTGAAATATATGATTTTACTTGTTGTTCCGAAGACCCTAAGGAACACCTTCCCTACCAATGTGAGTTTAGTGATAATGGAATCGTATCTTCGTATGCTAAGGGTATTTAAAATTACTATGATGTTCAACAAATTGAAGAATTTATTGCTTTTAAGGGTGCTTATGAAATTGCTTCTTTGATTGGGAACTATGATGCTACTCTTTACAAATCTGAAAATTTTGCCATACTTAAATATTGTTATGATAATTATGCTTCTAATGCCTATGTTAAACCATATATTGAGGACTCCTCCGCTGTCCAAGAAGAGACTAATATTTTGCAGGAGTCTATGGAAGAAGGAATTGATGAAACTGGGTGCTCATTGGATGAAAAAGATGATGAGGAGAGCGAAGAACAAAAGGAGGAAGAGAGGATTAGCTACCCGTGCCCACCTTCTAATGAGAGTAACTCTTCAACTCATACATTATTTAATTTCCCTTCGTGCTTACCGAAGGATGATTGCTATGATGATTGTTATGATCCCGTTGATTCTTTTGAAATATCCCTTTTTGATGATGCTTGCTATGCTTGTGGCCAAGATGCCAATATAAATTATGCTTATGGAGATGAACTCGCTATAGTTCCTTATGTTAAACATGAATTTGTTGCTATTGCACCCACGCATTATAGTCCTATTATCTTTTTAAATTCTCCCGACTACACTATATCAGAGAAGTTTGCACTTATTAAGGATTATATTGATGGGTTGCCTTTTACCGTTGCACATGAAAATTTTGATGACTATAATATGCATGTGCTTGCTGCTCCTACTTGCAATCATTATGAGAGAGGAACTACATCTCCGCCTCTTTATGTTTCCAACACGATAGAATTGCAAGAAACTACTTATGCTATGTATTGGCCTTTACTTGATGTGCATCAATTGTTCTTGTATGACATGCCGACGCATAGGAAGAGAGTTAGACTTCATCATTGCTTGATATATGTTACTCTGTGCTCACTACTAAATTACAAATCGTTGTTGATTCAAATTGGCTTTGATATACCTTGGGATCCGGGTGGATTCATTACTTGAGCACTTTATGCTTAGCTTAATGGCTTTAAAGAAAGAGCTACCAGGGAGACAACCCGGAAGTTTTAGAGAGTCATTTATTTATGTTGAGTGATTTTATAAAGTTTAAAAACAAAAATAATCTACCAAGATTTGCCTTTAGGATGTTTACATTGCTTGTTGGTTTGTGCGGTGCAAGACAGAAACTTTGGCGGTAGTGCGTGATTTTACACTTTTTACTAGAACGTCAAACGGTTCTGAAACTTTTTGCACTGTCTTTCTATACAAATTTTTTATTTTTCCTAATTTTTCAGAATTTTTGGAGTACCATATGTATGGTGAATGTTCAGATTACTACAGAGTGTCATGTTTAAGACAGATTCTATTTTTGATGCATAGTTTGCTTATTTTGATGAAACTATCGATTTCTATCCGTGGATTAAGCCATGGAAAAGTTATATTATAGTAGCTACAATGCCAAAACAAAATATGAATTGGTTTGCAACAGTACTTAGAGTAGTGATTTTCTTTATTATACTAACGGATCTTACCGAACTTTCTATTGAGTTTTGTGTGGATGAAGTGTTCGAATATCGAGGAGGTCTCGATGTGAGGAGAAGGAGGAGAGGCAAGAGCTCAAGCTTGGAGATGCCCAAGGCACCCCAAGTAAATATTCTAGGATACTCAAGCGTCTAAGCTTGGGGATGCCCCGGAAGGCATCCCATCTTTCTTCAACAAGTATCGGTGTGTTTTCGGATTCCTTTCGTTCATGTGATATGTGCAAATCTTGGAGCATCTTTTGCATTTAGTTTCAATTTTCTTTGATGCACCATGCTGGTATGAGATACTCTACGGTTGATTCATAGAATGCTCTCTGCACTTCACTTATATCTTTTGAGTATGGCTTTATAGAATGCTTCATGTGCTTCACTTATATCATTTGAAGTTTGGATTGCCTGTTTCTCTTCACTTAGAAAACCTCCATTTGTAGAATGCTCCTTTTCTTCACTTATATTTGTTAGAGCATGGGCATATCATTTGTAGAAAGAATTAAACTCTCTTGCTTCACTTATATCTATTTAGAGAGATGACAGGAATTGGTCATTCACATGGTTAGTCATAAAATCCTACATAAAACTTGTAGATCACTGAATATGATATGTTTGATTCCTTGCAATAGTTTTGCGATATAAAGATGGTGATATTAGAGTCATGCTAGTGGGTAGTTGTGGATTGTAGAAATACTTGTGTTGAAGTTTGTGATTCCCGTAGCATGCACATATGGTGAACCGTTATGTAATGAAGTTGGAGCATGAGGTATTTATTGATTGTCTTCCTTATGAGTGGCGGTCGGAGACGAGCAATGGTCTTTTCCTACCAATCTATCCCCCTAGGAGCATGCGCGTAGTACTTCGTTTTTATGACTAATAGATTTTTGCAATAAGTATGTGAGTTCTTTATGACTAATGTTGAGTCCATGGATTATATGCACTGTCACCCTTCCATCATTGCTAGTCTCTTCGGTACCATGCATTGCCCTTTCTCACCTTGAGAGTCGGTGCAAACTTCGCCAGTGCATCCAAACCCCGTGATATGATACACTCTATCACACATAAGCCTCCTTATATCTTCCTCGAAACAGCCACCATACCTACCTATTATGGCATTTCCATAGCCATTCCAAGATATATTGCCATGCAACTTCCATCATCATCATATACATGACTTGAGCATTCATTGTCATATTGCTTTGCATGATCGTAAGATAGTTAGCATGATGTTTTCATGGCTTGTCCATTTTTTTGTTGTCATTGCTACGCTAGATCATTGCACATCCCGGTACACCGCTGGAGGCATTCATATAGAGTCATATTTTGTTCTAGATATTGAGTTGTAAGTAAATAAAAGTGTGATGATTATCATTATTAGAACATTGTCCCATGCAAGGTTATTAAAATAAAAGTGGCCAGGGAAGCCCCCCCCCCCCAAAAAAAGAGAGAGGCCAAAGAAACCTACAAAAAAGGAAAAAAGAGATAAAATAAGAAAAAGAGAGAAAAGAGAGAAGGGGCAATGTTACTATCCTTTTACCATAGTTGTGCCTAAGAGTAGCACCATGTTCTTCATATAGAGAGTGTCTTGAGTTATCACTTTCATATACTAGTGGGAATTTTCATTATAGAACTTGGCTTGTATATTCCAACGATGGGCTTCGTCAAATGCCCTAGGTCTTCATGAGCAAGCAAGTTGGATGCACACCCACTCAGTTTCAGTTTGAGCTTTCATACACTTATAGCTCTAGTGCATCTGTTGCATGGCAATCCCTACTCCCCGCATTGACATCAATTGATGGGCATCTCCATAGCCCGTTGATTAGCCGCGTCGATGTGAGACTTTCTCCCTTTTTTGTCTTCTCCACACAACCTCCATCATCATATTCTAATCCACCTATAGTGCTATTTCCATGGCTCAGGCTCACGTATTGCGTGAAAGTTGAAAAGGTTTGAGAACATCAAAAGTATGAAACAATTGCTTGCCTTGTGTAGCGACCCGGCCTCAGACGGTCAAGTCTCTGTGCTTAAGTGTCATCCCTGGATCGGTATGCTGACACACACAGTACTCGAGGATTTATAACATAGGTAAATCACATATATAAAGTAACGTAAATACTATTACCTCAATCCAAATAGCGGAAGTAACAACAAGGTTGTGGATTCCCATCAACACCAACAACAAAGTTGAGTGTAGAAATCGTCCCTAACGTATCACTTACTCGTTGTAAGAATCCTGCAACATGAGACGTTGCGGCCACAAAGGGTCAGTACATTGAATGTACTGACAAATTCACACCATAGGATAATGATGAATAATAGCTATCACTACATGCATATTTGGCTGGTGGAAAGCTCTATGGTTATAGTTTTTGCGAAAAACCAATTTTTCCCTACTGCAAAGGAATATAATTTATTTAACTACAAAGTTGGTTGAAAATATTGAGAAGGTTCCTCCAACTCAATCCCAAATTAACATCAATAACCCAACAAATTATTTAAGTAACGTGATGAGATCAATATGATAATCCAAGTACCAAAGACTCAAGATGTCCATAACCGGGGACACGGCTAACCATGATTAGTTTGTACACTCTGCAGAGGTTTGCGCACTTTTCCCCACAAGACTCGATCTCCTCTGTTGGATTTCTCGCACTACATGATGTTTGAGAAACGGATAACCGAGACATGGTTTTTCAGAAGCATTAACTCTCTACTCCGGATAGACTATACCACCTACAACCCACTACCTTCTAGTCTACCTCTTCAAGAGCTTCACGCAACTTACTCAACTATGCTAGAGCCCATAATAGCTTGTGGCTACACACGGAAGTTTCTAGCATGAAAAATCTTATGATCCCTTTGAGCCTGGGTGGCATTCCATAGGGTGATCACACGGGTCCTCCGGGATCCCCTTGGGCAAACACTGGGTTCTCCAGGTGCTCCAACCAATCCACCCAGATGTGTATTAAAGTAGCCACCTTAAGTTAACCATTAAATAATAACTCTCACATCTGTCATGAATTCTCTCAAACCAATCCACGTCTACGAGCGTAGCATAGCAATATGAGCATAACGCAAAAGTAACTCCCAAGGTTTGAATGCATGGCAATAGGTTCCTACCTCATCAACTACTTCCCAATACCCACATGTTATCAATCCTACTCATGCAATGTTTGAGGGTGAACTAATGCATAAAAACTGGGTATGACAGGGATATGATCAATGTGTGAACTTGCCTTGTACTGTTGATGAAGATGATTTACACTCATAACTCTTGATAGTTCTACTCGTCACACTCCGTTCAATCTATCGCGAGCAAGCAATAGTAACCACACATAAGCAATCACTCAAAAGATCGGGAAGAACGAAGAAAACAATTCGAAAAACATCAAAACCAAGCAAATAACTCTTGCAACATAAAACATTTTCTAACAGTACCAAAATTATGTGAATTTGGCCTTATCAGAAAGTTTAGGTCAAGAGCTTCGATTTGCAAAAAGAATCAACGAAAACGGAGCTACGAAACTCAAGTTACGATCAAAAGAAGATTCAAATTCAAATCTGTTTGAATTCAAAATTTAAAACTTTCAAAAATATGTTTAAGTTGTTTTCTGTATAGAGGGGATCATAATGAAGAAGTGGGCGTTGGTTTCATTGAATTTGGACTAACGAGTAAAATGTTGCAGTCATTTGAAAAATAGGGGCTAAACTGCAATTAAAAATACTTACAAACTGGTCCCTGGCAATAAAAACAAATCTAATATATGAACGTTAGCTGCCGAGGCTTATATAGTGAAAACGTCCACTGCCAACGCTAAACAAACGAACGTTCGTTAACTAAACATACCGGTTTGAAATAAAAAAATGAAACCTAGATCTAATCTGAACCGTCGATCCTAGATCTAACGGACGGGGCGGAGGCTCCGGTGGGTCTCTGGCAGAGGAGAGGGCATCAGGGGGCTCGGCGCGGTGCGGCGGTGAGGATGGAGGGAGCGGCGTCGGTCGGGAGGGCGGGACGGAGCGGGGCAACGGCGGCGGATCTCCGGTGGGGCTCGCAACTCCGGCAAGAGATCATCGAGGCTGTGGTGGGTTTCGGGCCTTGCGATTTGAGGAAAAAAGACCGGGGTTGAGGGCCATATAAACGGGCAAGGGCTTGGGCAAGGGGCAAGCCGGGAGGGAGGTGTCCGGGTCGGGAACGGCGGTGGCGGCGTCTCGTGCAAGCAGCGGACTCCGGCGCGAGGTCGGGGATGGACCCGACAGGTGGGTCCCACCAGTCGGTGGCTGAGCGAGGCGGCAGCCGATCGCAGGTGCGAGCGGACGAGCAGAGCGGAGCGGCTTCGGGCGCGGCTGGGCTTCGGCTGGGCACTGGGCCGTGGCCTGGCCTGGGAGCTGGGCCGGCCCAGTTCGGTGGGAGAAAGTCTTTTTTTACAGACAACGAATAATAATAATAATATAAACCAAGTAAAATAAAAATAAACTATAGGCATATAATATTTCAAAATTTTCAAAAAAACATTTTCTAAGACATGAACATTTTAGTAAAGTCAAATAAAATCCACACAAATTTGAATAATTCAAATAGTGCTACTGCTCTAATAAAATCCAATAAAAACATTTTTAAAAATACCAAAATGATTTCAAATTTATTTCTCTCCAATTTTCTACTGTAGGGAATCATGTTACCCTATTTTCCATATATTTTTATTTTTGGAGAAAAATACTTTGAATAAAACTCAAATAACTCCAAATTGAAAATAATTTCAAAAGGACTTTGAATTTAATTCTTTGTAACTCCCAACTCATATTTCATATGTTTTGAAGAAGTCATTTTATCTTCGCTCGTGAAAATCATTGAGTTCCTTGAAGTTTCTGAATTGGAAAAAAATTCAAATGAAATTCAAATATTTTCAACACCTATTTTCATTTAAATAAATGGAAGAAGTCAGGTCATCTTCTCTCCAGGGTTTTGTGATGAAAAGAATTTGAATTCATGGAGATCATAAAAGCAAGATGAAAGTTTGGGAAAGTCCTTTTATTCCCTCTCATTTAACTTTCAAACAGTTTCGAATTCACTCACTTTCAGTCAATCAGTCACACAACAATCAAACAAAACTATCTATTTAATATAACATTCCAAAATTTAGAATTTTGGGATGTTACACCTTGTCATCGGGGTTGTGCATGATTTGAATATTTTGTGTGGTGAAGATGGAGCATAGCCAGACCATATGATTTTGTAGGGATAACTTTCTTTCGCCATGTTATTTTGAAAAGACATGATTGCTTTATTACTATGCTTGAAGTATTATTGTCTTAATGTCAAATGATAGACTATTGCTTTGAATCACCCGTGTCTTAATATTCATGCCATGATTAGATTACATCATCAAGATTATGCTAGGTAGCATTCCACATCAAAAATTATCTTTTTATCATTTACCTACTCGAGGATGAGCAGGAATTAAGCTTGGGGATGTTGATACGTCTCTGTCGTATCTATAATTTTTGATTGTTCCATGCTAATATTCTACAACTTTTATATACTTTTGGCAACTTTTTATACTATTTTTGGAACTAACATATTGATCCAGTGCCCAGTGCCAGTTCTTGTTTGTTGCATGTTTTTTGTTTCGTCGAAAATCCATATCAAACAAAGTCCAAACGGGATAAAAACTGACGGAGATTTTTTCGGAATATATGTGATTTTTGGGAAGAAAAATCAACGTGAGACGATGCCCGAGGGGGCCACGAGGCAGGGGGCACACCCCAGGGGGTTAGGCGTGCCCTGGGCCCTCGTGGCCACCCCGTAAGGCGGTTGGTTCCCTTATTTCGCCGCAAGAGAGTCAATATCCGGATAAAAATCGAGTCCAAATTTCGGCCGAATCGGAGTTATGGATCTCTAGGAATTTAAGAAACGGCGAAAGGGTAGAATCTAAAAATGCAGAAACAGAGAGACGCAGAGAGATAGATCCAATCTCGAAGGGGCTCGCCCCTCCCATGCCATGGAGGCCATGTACCAGAGGGCAAACCCTTCTCCCATCTAGGGAGAAGGTCAAGGAATAAGAAGAAGAAGGGGGGCTGTCGGTGTCAAAACCGGCGGATCTTGGGTAGGGGGTCCCGAACTGTGCATCTAGGCCGGATGGTAATAGGAGGCGATGGACATGAAGTTTTACCCAGGTTCGGGCCCTCTCGATGGAGGTAAAACCCTACGTCCTGCTTGATTAATATTGATGATATAGGTAGTACAAGAGTAGATCTACCACGAGATCGAGGAGGCTAAACCCTAGAAGCTAGCCTATGGTATGATTGTTGATGTCTATGTTGTCCTACGGACTAAAACCCTCCGGTTTATATAGACACCGGATAGGGTTAGGGTTACACAAAGTCGGTTACAATGGTAGGATATCTTCATATCCGTATCGCCAAACTTGCCTTCCACGCCAAGGAAAGTCCCTTCCGGACACGTGACAGAGTCTTCAATCTTGTATCTTCATAGTCCAGGAGTCCGGCTGAAGGTATAGTCCGGCTATCCGAACACCCCCTAATCCAGGAGTCCCTCAGTAGCCCCTGAACCAGGCTTCAATGATGACGAGTCCGGCGTGCAGATTGTCTTCGGCATTGCAAGGCGGGTTCCTCCTCCAAGTACTTCATGGAAGGTTTTGAACACGAAGATAGTGTCCGGCTCTGCAAAATAAGTCTCCACATATTGCCATAGAGAGAATAATATTTACACCAATCTAATCTACTGATGTATTCCGTAGTGTGTCACACTACGGCCAAGCCTTTGGCCGAGTCGTTTCATTTTCCCACCTCAGCGCGTTATGTGAGGCGGTTTCCTTGGCACGTCTTGTTAAAGCAGAGATCGTGTCCCCTTATCCCGGGATGCTCATCAATACGGGCGTGGGTAACCCAACCACTCCCTTGATTACGGCGCTTGGAGATAAGCGAGTTTTACCAGGCTGGTGGGGACATGTAGTTGCGTCCACCCATATAAGGGGATAAGGATCCACCTTTTCACCTACGCCTTCTTCCTCCTTCGCCTATCCATTCTTGCGCACTCGAGCTCCAGCGCCCAAGTCCGCACTGCCCACATCAACCTTCTCCAGCCATGTCCGGAGCGGGAGGCAAGTGGATGGTCTCCTCCGTCATGGAGGGACATATCAAAAAGCTGAGGAAGGTCGGATACCTGTCTAACGACATCGCGTACCGGCTCCCCGAAAAGGGGCAGCTCATCCCCACCCCTAGGCCCCATGAGAGGGTGGTGTTCCTCCCCCATTTCCTCCGCGGACTGGGCTTCCCTCTCCACCCATTTGTCCGGGGGCTCATGTTCTACTACGGCCTGGATTTCCATGATCTAGCCCCAAACTTCGTCCTCAACATATCGACGTTTATCGTCATGTATGAGGCCTTCCTCCGCATCCGCCCCCATTTCGGCCTATGGCTCAAGACTTTCAACGTCAAGACGAAGGTGGTGCGCGGCAACCAGGCGGAGTGCGGAGGCGCCATGGTGGGAAGTTGGCCAACGTCCTATGGCTCGAGGGCTCCTTTGTGAAGACCCTGAAGGGGTGGCAATCGGGATGGTTTTACATCACCGAGCCGCACGACGCCGAATGGGTCGCACCCCCCGAGTTTCGATCTGGACCCCCCACGCGGCTCACCTCCTGGAAGGAGACGGGCCTGTCTTGGGGTAAAAAAAGGAGAGATGACCGGACTCCAAACATGCATCCAAACCCTGGCGGACAAGAAGCTCAAACTTGTCAACGTAGTCCAGGTTATGCTCATCCGCCTGATCCTCCCGTGTCAACAACGGGCTTTCAACCTATGGGAGTTCGATCCGGCGCGGCACCAATCTCTAAGCAGGCTCTTCGACACGACATACGAAGATGCCTGGAAGGTGCTTTTCAAAGGCACCGAGGCTCCCGCATCCGCTACCGAGGATCGCGGATTTAGCGCGCAGCGTCACGCTCTCGCGGTAAGATGCTTTTTTCCTTTTACAGGGTATCAGTTTTTCATAGTTTGACTCCATGCTGGATCTAAGATCCCTTACCTTTGACAGGATTGGCAGGTGACGTCCGGACAGATCAACTGTCCGGCTCCTTTGCCCGAAGGCCCAGCGGACGCTCGCTTGGCGAAGCTGTTGGTTCCGGCACCCTATGTGGTGCCGGAGAAGAAGGCCGCGAAAGAGGCCGTGGGCACTCAAAAGAGTGCCCGGCGCCCGGAGGTGTCGGATCCATCATCCGATGGTTCCGAGGCGCATTTCTCCTGTGAAGACGAGGAGGAAGAAGAGGAGAACTCTCCCCCTCCAGTGGGAGGAGAGAAGAAAAGGAAGGCCGCCCTCTCTGGGGAGGCCGGAGGGTCCAAGAAGGGGAAAACCCTTCCTCCGGACTACTCCACCGACGCCGACGGCGGAGAGGAGTGGAAGCCCAGGGCCAAGCCCCTGGCAAAATCGTAATTATCCGAATACCAGAGTAATTCATAGTATTCATTTATTGCACAGCTTTCCCTTACGTCGAATATGTTTATGCAGCCCACCCAAAGACCAGCTCGACGCGTCGTCGAGCGGTTCACTGGACTCGTCGGATATGAACTCGCTTCCGACGGCTTCCTCCCCCCGCCCTACGGACGACACCGAAGTGTTGTCCCAACAGGTTCCAAGCCGGGAGGAGGTGGTCCTGGAGGCGTCACAAGGCGACCTCCTGGACTCCAGGAGTAAAGGGGACGAAACCCTCTAGGGCTCCAAGTCCGGCTCTAGGCCGGACACCGCTCTGGAACCTTCAAAGGTTCCAGTGTCTGGCAGGGGAACTCCTTCCAAGAGGAGCAAGTCCACCGTGCCGGCAGCCCCCGTCCAACCATAGGTGCCGGACAATATGTTGGAGGCGCTCCAAGGCGCCTCCATCGACGAGGGGCACCGCACTATTATGAGTGCGATGGTCCAGAAGGTTTAGTCCGCCAAGAGTGGACTGACTGAAGCCTGTACTAGCCTTTTGACAGGCTTTGAGGTAAGTAAAGAATGTGTAAATAATAGTACCGCATAGACAGTAGCCCCTGATGCTCTGTTTGGTGTTCGGGAAGAAAAGCCGAATAGAGGATCAAATAGAATTCATAGGAGTCTAACAAAAATGAGTCAATATTCATATGCAGGCTTGCCTGCTTGCGTCCGCCGCACTGACTGCGGAAGTGGACACGCTAAAGCAGAACCTCGAGCGGTCCGAGCAAGAGCTCGAGCGTGCCAAGAAGCAGCTCGAGGACAATGAAGGTAAGAAATACCTTGTTTTTAAATATATATAAAAAGGTGCAATTGCAAAGAATGACAGGATTATCGTGGCTATTGTAGGGGCCACGTCTGAGGTGGCGACCCTTAAGCAAGCGCTGGTCGAGGCCGAGAAGAGGGCAGCCTCGGAGCGCACCGAGCGGGAGAAGTATGAGGCCGAGGTTGGCAAGGTGCGGCAAGAGCTCTAGGCTCTCATGGAAAAACATGAGAGTTTGGAGCTTGACTCAAAGACGCGAGCGTCCGAGCTCGCGGTGGCTATTGAAAATGCCAAGTCTGCCAAGGCCGAATCCCAGAAGACCCTCCAGGAGTTGGATGAGGTGAAGAAGATAGCGGTGGGTAAGGCATTCTTTATGCAAAGCAAACACATAAACGTGAGTTACTTGTTACTTATCCGAATCCAGAGCTCTCCAGGAGCGTTCTCAGATCTTCCCCGAAGTGTGTCCGATGCCGCCGCATTCTATCGAGCTGAGGAGGGCAGCTCAACAGAGAAGGTGTTCTGGTCTTAGTATGCTGAGGCTGGACACCCCGTGCCCCTGAGCGACCAGCTGAAGCAACTGGTCGAGCTCCACAAGGCGGCCGAACAGGCCATGAAGGGCCTCATTGTTCGGCTATGGCCTGGAGGGGCTCTGCCTGGGAGCTATTTTGGGCTGGTGCGGCGGTTGGTGGAGGCCTGTCCAAGGCTCAAAGTCATCAAGTGCTCCGTCTGCATTGAAGGTGCCCGTAGGGCCCTTGCCCTTGCCCGTGCTAAGGTGCACTGGGGCAAGCTGGATGCTGAGAAGCTGGTGAAGGACGGGCCACCGCCGGGGAAAGAGCATCGCAAGCCCGAGAATTACTATAAGGATGTTCTGATGGGTGCCTGCCTGGTGGCGGATGAATGTTCTAGGGATGTAATTTTTGAGTGAAACTTGCTCGTTTTGTCCTGTGCGCTGAAAACTTGTTTATATGCGCTAAGCAATGCTGTTGGAATTTAAAATATTACCTTCTATGCGGCTATTTATCAATTCTGAGAGATGGCGAGTCGTCGGCTTCTGCCCCCGTGCCGCTAGTGCTGGGGTGTTCGAGGATAAACCTAAGCGCTCTTTTTCCCATGTTTGGGTCCTTCGAGGGAGGCGCTCATCCCAACAAACAAGGCAATCGAACTATAATGCGTGAACACTCTCACTTAGCCATAGAATTCTATAATTTTAAATTTCGGCGAAGCCCCTGGTATTCGGAAGACCGAGTTCGGGGCGCTATCCATGCCTTGGCCGGACAGAGCCGGCTCCTCGCCCTAAGCGGCATAAGTCTTTAGGGACTCGAAAAACCTCTCGAATAGCGACCAGCTCTCGCTTCATCATGACAGTCAGTTTTAGCTTTCTCCACTGAGGTGCTCGACCCAGCTCAACTGGGGCACAATCGCAATGGTTCTCCTAGTGCTACCTTAGCCGATATAGAGGAACGTAAGGCACCAAAACATAGGAGCCGGTCAAACCCAACTATTGACCCAAGACATGATTCAGAGCCGATGCATATAATGCTATAAGTCCGGGGTGCCGCACTTGTTAAAGTGTTCGGACTTCTCACACCATATTGAGGGGTAGTAAAGCCCCTGGCGTATTTTGGCCTTACCAACGTGTACGGGTGCAACATGTCGTTAGGGAACATATATAAAGAAAAAGGTAATGCAAAAATAGACAAAAGCTATGCATTGTTTATTAAAAAGGGCTGCGATCAAAGCAGAATGATACAAATAATGCGACAAGTGGAAGGTTGGACTAGTTAACATGTTCGTTCCAGGGGCAAGCTGTGGAATAGTATGCGGAACAGGTATACTGCTCGTGATAGAGACCACCTGGGAGTTCCGTACTGTGGCATGGCTTGTCTGCTTCCCTGGTTCTTGCATCGTTTGTGCGGCAATTGAACTGCCGAACAGGCCTTCCGAAGGATGGAGTCCTGAAAGTATGAGAAAATTAAAAAAATTGGCAGCCCCTGGTACGGTTTAAGCCGTATTTTTGGGCGTGTCATTACAGTGCCCCTCCCCCTGTACCCATGGTATCTCTAGAGCATAGTTATGTATGCGAAGTACTGGTGTCGCCTTTTTGCGAGGGTTGGGGTTGGGGCCGCATTGCTACGCCTGATCGGATCGTGCCAGGTGGTCTTGTTGTAGGTTACTCCGGGCGCGCTTGACGGTGTCCGGTCGTTTAGTGGCCGGACTGGAGAACTGCCTGGAGAGGCTGCTTTGTACTTCCGCTGCAAGGGCCGCCGTGTGCTCCTCCGTTCGGAGGGAGCGTTCGGTGTTTCCATTGACCGTAATTACTCCTCGAGGGCTGGCATCTTGAGCTTGATGTATGCGTAGTGCGGTACCGCATTGAACTTAGCGAATGCGGTTCGCCCGAGCAGTGCGTGATAACCACTGCGAAACGGGACTATGTCGAAGATTAACTCCTCGCTTCGGAAATTATCCGGAGATCCAAAGGCCACTTCAAGTGTGACTAAGCCTGTACAGTTGGCCTCTACACCTGGTATTACGCCTTTAAAGGTCGTTTTGGTGGGCTTAATCCTCGAGGGATCTATGCCCATTTTCTGCACTGTGTCCTGGTAAAGCAGGTTCAGGCTGCTGCCGCCGTCCATGAGGACTCTAGTGAGATGAAATCCGTCAATAATTGGGTCTAGGACCAATGCAGCGAATCCACCATGACGGATGCTAGTGGGATGGTCCCTTCGATCAAAGGTGATCGGGCAGGAGGACCATGGGTTGAACTTTGGGGCGACTGGCTCTACCACGTATACGTCCCTTAACGCGCGCTTCCACTCCCTTTTGGGGACGTGGGTTGCATATATCATGTTCACCGTCCGCACTTGTGGGGGAAAACCCTCCTGTCCACTGTTGTTCGGCGGCCGGGGCTCCTCGTCGTCATCGCTATGCAGCCCCTTGTCTTCATTTTCGGCGTTTAACTTGCCTGCCTGCTTGAACACCCAACAATCCCTGTTGGTGTGATTGGCCGGCTTTTCCGGGGTGCCATGTATCTGGCACAAGCGGTCGAGTATTCGGTCCAAACTGGACAGGCCCCTAGGATTCCTTTTGAATGCCTTTTTCCGCTGACCGGATTTAGAGCCTCTGAATCCGGCATTAACTGCCGTATCCTGAGCATTGTCGCCGTTAATGCGGCGCTTCTGCTTGTTGCGACGCGACCTGCCACTACTGTCCCTGGTGTCCGAATTACCAGGGTTCTTGGTCATATTATTGCTACGAGCAAGCCAGCTGTCTTCTCCCGTGCAAAAGCGGGTCATGAGTGTCGTGAGTGCTGCCATGGATTTCGGCTTTTCCTGTCCAAGGTGCCGGGCCAGCCACTCGTCACGGATATTGTGCTTGAAGGCTGCTAGGGCCTCAGCGTCCGGACAGTCGACTATTTGATTTTTCTTTGTTAGGAACCGTGTCCAGAATTTCCTGGCCGATTCCTCTGGCTGCTGAATTACGTGACTCAGGTCATCGGCGTCTGGGGGTCGCACGTAAGTGCCCTGGAAATTGTCGAGGAATGCGGCTTCCAGGTCCTCCCAACAACTGATTGATTCTGTTGGCAAGCTGTTAAGCCAATGCCGAGCTGGTCCTTTAAGCTTGAGTGGGAGGTATTTGATGGCGTGGAAATCGTCGTCGTGGGCCATGTGGATGTGAAGGAGATAATCCTCGATCCATACCACATGATCTGTTGTGCCATCATATGATTCGATGTTTACGGGTTTGAAACCCTCGGGGATTTGATGATCCATTATTTTGTCTGTAAAGCATAGTGGGTGTGAGGCGCCTCTGTACTGGGCGATATCATGACGTAGCTCCAATGAGCTGTGTTCAACCCTGCCAAATTTGTGGCCGGCGTGACGGTTACCGTCTCGAGCCGTGGGGCGCCCACGCGATCCGTAGATCGATCGTGTTTGCCTTGCCTTGTCCTCCAACATGTCTCGTAAGTCCGGCGCATATTCCCGTGCCTTGGTACGGGGTGCGGCTTGAGTGGAGGGCCGGGAGGCCTCTCTATCGCAGCCACGAGGTGGCCGGTCGGCCGCATCAAGTGCTTCCTCCTCTAATCGGGGTAGCAACTTGCACTTTCGGTAGCTCTTGGAGGGGCGTTCGAGTTTATGATCTTCGGCCGCAAGGACTTCAGTCCATCTGTCGACCAGCAAATCTTGATCAGCTCTAAGCTGTTGCTGTTTTTTCTTGAGGCTTCTTGCCGTGGCCATAAGCCTGCGTTGAAAATGCTCTTGCTCGACGGGATCCTCTGGCACGACGAATTCGTCGTCGTCGAGGCTTGCCTCGTCTTCAGAGGGAGGCATATAATTATCGTCCTCGACCTCTCTGTCTGCCGCTCTCTCATGAGGGCTGGTTTCTCCATCTTCTTGTGCTAAGTCTTGTTGGAGGGGGTTTTCTTCGGCACTTTCTGGAGTATTATTATCTCCCGTGCTGGAATCACCGTATTTGTTTTGGCGTGATTTTGAGCGGCGCCGCTGACGCCGGCGCTTAGGCTGTTTCTTGGAGGGGTCGTCCACCGCTGTTCCATCACCATCTCCCTCTTTTGGGGTGTCCACCATGTATATGTCATATGACGAGGTGGCTTTCAGGGCCTAATAGGCGCTGGTTCTTCATCATCTCCTTCATCGGCGTCCATACCGTCGACGTCTTCGGAGTCGAAGTCGAGCATCTCGGTTAAGTCGTCGACAGTGGCTACAAAGTGGGTGGTGGGTGGGCTTTGAATTTCTTCATCGTCTGTACCCCAACCTTGCTGACCTCGGCCAGGGCTCTCCTGCTAAAGAGAGAGACTTCAGTGACTTCAGGATATCGCCGAAAGGCGAGTGCTGAAAGATGCCCGCGGCAGTGAACTCCATGATCGGCGCCCAATCGGATTCGATTGGCAGGGGCATGGAGGGTTCGGAGTCCGGAGAGGAGTCCGGGTCCTTGGAGTCACGAGTCTCGCAGAGTACGGGGCTGGTGTTCGGCTCAATCGTCGTTGAGGTCGCAGCCGACGGGGTGGCGTCCAACTACCATCCTCGATCGACACAGTTGGCTCTGAATTAGGGGTCGGAGCCTATGCGGGTGCGGCCTCCAGGGCACTGTTCGGCGGCAGAGTTAGATCATGCTCGTCGTGACAGTGCGGCGCGCTCGGCAGTGGCTCAAATCCGTCGAAGATCAAGTCCCCGCGGATGTCAGCCGTGTAGTTTAAACTTCCAAATCTGACCTGACGGCCATGGGCGTAGCTTTCGATCTGCTCCAGATGGCCAAGCGAATTGGCCCGCAGTGTGAAGCCGCCGAAGACGAAGATCTGTCCGGGGAGGAAGGTCTCACCCTGGACTGCATCGCTATCAATGATCGTAGGAGCCATTGAGCCTGACGGCGACGACACAAAGGAAATCTCAATGAAAGCACCAATGTCGGTGTCAAAACCGGCGGATCTCGGGTAGGGGGTCCCGAACTGTGCGTCTAGGCCGGATGGTAACAGGAGGTGAGGGACACGAAGTTTTACCCAGGTTCGGGCTCTCTTGATGGAGGTAAAACCCTACGTCCTGCTTGATTAATATTGATGATATAGGTATTACAAGAGTAGATCTACCACGAGATCGAGGAAGCTAAACCCTAGAAGCTAGCCTATGGTATGATTGTTGATGTCTATGTTGTCCTACGGACTAAAACCCTCCGGTTTATATAGACACCGGATAGGGTTAGGGTTACACAAAGTCGGTTACAATGATAGGAGATCTTCATATCCGTATCGCCAAGCTTGCCTTCCACGCCAAGGAAAGTCCCTTCCGGACACGGGACGGAGTCTTCAATCTTGTATCTTCATAGTCCAGGAGTTCGGCTAAAGGTATAGTCCGGCTATCCGAACACCCTCTAATCTAGGACTCCCTCAGGGGCCCTCTCCCCCTCTCTCCCGGTGGCGCCAGAACGCCGCCGGGGCCATCATCGTGTGACGGCGATCTACACCAACACCTCCGTCATCTTCACCAACATCTTCATTACCTTCCCCCATCTATCTATAGCAGTCCACTCTCCCGCAACCCGATGTACCCTCTACTTGAACATGGTGCTTTATGCTTCATATTATTATCCAATGATGTGTTGCCATCCTATGATGTCTGAGTAGATTTTCCTTGTCCTGTCAGTAATTGGTGAATTGCTATGATTGGTTTAAGTTGCTTGTGGTTATGTTTCTGTCCTTTGGTGCCCATCATATGAGTGCACGCATGTCACACCATAGGGTTAGTTGTATGTTGATAGGACTATGTGTTGGAGGGCAAGAGTGACAAAAGCTTCAACCTAGCATAGAAATTGATGTATACGGGATTGAAGGGGGACCAATATATCTTAATGCTATGGTTGGGTTTTACCTTAATGAACGTTAGTAGTTGAGGATGCTTGCTAATAGTTCCAATCATAAGTGCGTAGTATTCCAAGTCAGGGATGACATGCTAGCAGTGGCCTCTCCCACATAAAACTTGCTATCGGTCTAGTAAAGTAGTCAATTGCTTAGGGACAATTTCGCAACTCCTACCACCACTTTTCCACACTCGCTATACTAACTTTATTGCTTCTTTACCTAAAACATCCCCTAGTTTTTATTTACATGCTCTTTATATTCTTGCAAACCTATCCCTTTACACCTACAAAGTACTTCTAGTTTCATAGTTGTTCTAGGTAAAGCGAACGTTAACCATGCATAGAGTTGTATCGGTGGTCGATAGAACTTGAGGGAATATTTGTTCTACCTTTAGCTCCTCGTTGGGTTCGACACTCTTACTTGTCGAAAGAGGCTACAATTGATCCCCTATACTTGTGGGTTATCACAGAGCACATCTAATTTCGGACCACCGTACTCAGCTCTGATAAAGTTCATGAAGTTTTCAACCCCCTCGACATATGCAGCGGAGAATCTTTGAGCATAAGTTATCCAAGTCATGTCCATCTATTAGACATACAAATTAGTTCTTCTAGTAGACATTACAGGAAAAACATATATGCTTTTTTATGAAGTCCAGAAAAAAATACCTAGGTCGATGTCTAAAGCTATGGCAAGATATTTGGATGAGCTGATCTAAGTAACGAGATATATGTAAAGCTAATTCAGCAAACAGATTTGAGTGCTAAATTATTGCAGGTTGTTTCAGCAGTCAATGAGGCTGAGCACACAACCATCGAACTATCGAAGGCCATCGCAGCAACAAAGATCGAGTATAAAACGGTGTACAACTATTTCACCTAACAGATTGGCTACTAGACCATGACAATCTACGTCACAATAAATATATGGCAGGATATTTTAGCAACTAATCGGGCTTGGCATGCCATCTCAACTAAGCAGATTGAGTGTAGAACATGGCAAGGAAGCTTCTTAAGCAGAGCATATTGACTATAAACTAGTTCGTCAAATAGTGAGATTAACAGCGTCTATCAGCTAACATTCAGCGCTACACCGACATGCATGGGGCCTCAGTCTAGAATGCGTGTACCGTGGGAGAAGCTGACTGCCGTGCGTCTCCACACGAATGTCGCTAGCGGTGGCGGCGCTGACCGCCGTGCGCCTCCACAAGAACGTCACCACCGGTGGCGGCGCGGCTAGAGGACGGGAGTCTACGAGAGCGTACTGTGGGAGCGAGAGGATCACCGTGCGCCCCCTCGATGAACCACGGCGCCGACGTATCGACGCGGCGGGGAGGGCGGCTTTGGCGGAGCGAATGGTGTGGAGGGGGATGGGGGAGGGGTTTGGGGAATATTATTGGCTAGTTGGCCGAAGGGCAGTTGAATTTGGGATTTGGGGGAATTTGGGGGGGGGGGTTTCACGCGGTGGGCGGGGGGAGTTTGGCGCATGGTCGGTTTCTCTAAGTGCAGTCCCACGTGTCAGTGAAGAGGCAAGCCGAAGCGCGTTCCGTTTGCGTGAGCCGTGTGCAGGATCGAACGTGTGTGGGGTGCAATGCGACCGCGACAGGGGTGCTGTGAGTGTACCTCCTTTTTTTCTTTTAAACTAGGTGCTTCGCCCCCCAAATAAAAAAATTGGTGCTTCTCGCGATTCATCGATACTACTACTAGTAATCCGGTAATCCCGACTAAAACGGCACGGACGGGTCTTTTACCGCGCGATATGCTGGGAGGTTGGTTTAGTTGGGTTTTTTAGGACGAGTAATGCTACACCTACGTAATCCAAGTTACGTAATTAACGTAATGTGAAACGTGTGAGCTGTTGATTGTAGATTGGGGGAGGGAGGGTCCCACCACCATTAAAATCAAGGAGGAGAGAGAGAGAGGCAATTTACGTTAACCCTTTTGTAGGTTCCCGTAGATGTAGAAAGATGTGAAATGCATGAATGTGTAGTGGACGTACTATTGGAGTGCCTAAGATAAATTGTGTATGTAGACTATGTGTTTATTTTACTTCGCATGTTAGCTTTGTCTCGGTTCAATAAAAAGCAGAGTTGGTGATGATGGTGTGCCTGCCACCCTGCAACATAGGCCGTCCGATCTATATCTAACGGATAGGAAGGAAACTATGATAATTTACCCGCACTCCTCTCCAAATTTGCAGATAAGGCCTTCCCTCGTTCATCCTTTTCTCCCACAAGATCTTGATGTTCCGTGCAACGCACAGGCATCTTGCTAGTACTCCTATAATATATTATATTATTGTGAAAGTTCATATACACCGGCCGAGATTAATGCAAACACGGCAGATTTTCATTACATTTCGAACTTTTATAGAACAGAAAAATAAAAGAAACCTGACCCTAAACCTATTCTACGACAGCGACCGACGTCCTCCATCTGCGATCTCCATGTACGGGGGCGGGGTTCAAGACCCGTGGTGTGAAGGTGTGGTATTCGGCGAGGAAGAGTAGAACATGAGAGACAGACCGGCCAGTTGGCACACCATGCCTTGCCGCCTCCCATGCCCTACTCATCGTCGGAGGAGTCCCCGACCTCGGCGGTGCCGGACGTTGGACGGCGACAAGTAGGACACGTAGCTGATGATGCTCCCGTCGTCGGCCGCCAGCATGGCCCCCACTTGTGCGGTCACGTCCACGTCCGGCTACGCCGCTATTACGTCACGAGCGGCAACTTGAGCGAGGGCGGCGACCTTGAGCTTCATCCCCGAAGAAAAGCTCTCCCGCAGAGCGTTCACGCTCGCGGTCATGGTGGATGTGGTGCCAGGTAGAAGGACGATGCGCTATGGTGTGGAGGTTAGCTGGGCGTTGCCGCTTTAGGTAGCGCATTCCGGTGAGGCCAAGCGTCCGGGTGTGTCATTAATTCACCGAAGTTGGTTCCTCGGGCACCGAGCCTCTTAACGACAGCACACAGACGGACGACATGAATGCGGGCAGCTCGCGCCGGCTGGGAACGCACCGCGTAACGGTGCGTGGGACGAGGGTTTTTGGTGTGCCAAGGTAGTCAGCTGCGGTCGTGGCAACATTGGAGATGCCCTTTGCTCACATGCGACCCCACATGTCATTGAAAAAGCAAGACGACCCGGCATGGTCTCAGGTCCTGGGGATGCAGTTGGCCGTGCTACATCACTCCGCGGACGCGTCACGGTGCGCGTGCACTTCGGCGCCCCGTGCATCCTCTACGAGAAGGGTGTTGATTTGCTGGTCGTGTCACAGCACTAACGCCACCCTCAGCACACTGTAACCGACCGTGTAAAGCGATGATGAGCGTGTCGCTCCCGCATGCCTCATTTGAACATTCCGCCGAGTATCACTCGCATGTGGGCCTAGACCGTGCTTGTATTTCCAATGTTGTAATTTGTCTGACATGCATACAAACAAACGGTTCATTTAAAGTTTCACTTTGCCTCCACTGCGTGTCGCTTCCCGTCTTAGTTTTGACATGCCATTCGGTTCATGCCCCGACACATCTTGAAGAGATCGATTGATGTTGAGAGATCAATTGCGTGTCGTGCAAGGAGATAAAGGTTTGGTCGCCGAGGGGTCTATGGGGATCAGAGGGAGTATATTGTACGTTCATAAGAGAAACAAACGTATTGTACCCACCCTAGTCCTCTTTCAATCGATCTCCGGACCCCAAGATGAAATTGAGAGAGAACGAGTGGGTGCATGTGTGATACCTAAGGCGGATTCAAAATTTTGAACTGGTGATCATAGCATCCACAAATCATATATAAAGGGTATTCAATGTTCGTTTCGCTCTTGAACGTACAATATACTCCCTCCGATCCTTTCTAGTAGTTTACATATAAGTTTTATGTGTAGTCAAAGTATCTCTACTTCGATCAAACTTACAGAAAAAGTATCAACATTCAACAACGCCCAATCAATATTGTTAGATTCGTATGTACTCCTAGATTTGTATTCAAACAGACATGGTTTCCAATTTGTTTTCAACCACGTGAATGTGCTTGTTCTCGCGCATGCTCTTCCTACTAGGATTTCGCCACGTATAGCCAGTCCAATAGTAACTTTTTTAAGCTCCATGTCCAATAGTACCACGGAGTACTGACAACACCTGTAGTAGAGTATGCAGTGCTCATAGTACTCCCTCCTTCCATTTATATAGGGCCTATGTGGAGGAGAGATATGTGAAAAAGTAAAGGGAGTGAGCTCTCATGCAAGAGCCTAGCTATATACACATTCCTAGTTAAATACAATAAATAAGAAGAAAGAGATAGAGAGGAGATGGAAGAAAGTACTAATACAATAGCCAACCTTATATTGTTTTTTGCGGGAAATAGCCCACACTACTGTATGAGTGCATATAGATGATGGCTATAGATGACATGGCAGTTCCTTATAGCCATCGGCTGGCTATATTATTAACCATGCTCTAATGCGTTTTTAAAAACCGCCTTTGACTATTGACAAGATTAATAGTACATGATATGTATAATGTGAAAATTATATCATTAGAAGCTCCTTTCACATCGAATTTGACCGTATGCTTTGTGTAAGTTGCATGTCATATATTATTACTCTAACATTTGGTCAAAGTTAGCCTCGAAAAATGCATTAGGCCCTCTAGATGGAAGGAGGGAGTAGTAGTGGAAGTGGATCCTCTGACGTAGGTATCCCTGCCTTACCCTCCCTTTCGTTCACTTACTGGCGGACCCCATGCTTGCTAGGCCCTGCATGTCAGTTACTCAATGGGTTTGGCCACATCAGGGGATCCTCATCCTAAGTATACTCCCACTGTTTTTATTTACTCCACATAAAACGGAGGGAGTGGTAGTATAAATGACACGAGCGGGGGAGGGAGAGGGACGTCGGTTTGCTCTCAACTGTGGTCACACAAGCGAGGGAAACACAAGACAAAGCACGTTCCATTCGGTGAGCGACATGGAGGGTCCAGCGTGCCGGGGTGCAATGCGAATGTGACAAGAGCGATGTACACTCAAAACCGATTGACCGGTCGTCACCAGAACCACTATTCACACCAGAACCTTCGCTGCTCGGCCTACGCCAGCCACTGCCCCAAAACCACACCTCCTCTACAGTCCATCCCCCCACCTTTCGATTCCCTAGCCCGCATCAAGCATCCCCTAGTTCGCCGGAAAGCCATGGTGCACCGCAAGATCACGTACTACAAGATGCTGAAGCCGGAGCGCCGCACAGAAATCACGGCGGCGGTCAGTGCCACAGACCTCCGTTCCCGAGCTCACGTTGCGGCGGGCCAAGCTACGAGCAGGAGGAAGCCGATCCAATGTTCATGGCGGAGGTCGCGGTGCAGAAGGCCCCCGATGGGTATGAGATGATGGACGTCGACTTCGTGCTGGCGTGCGGGTCCGCCATGGTGCAGGCGGACCAACGGTTCAACCTGGCGATACTAAAGGAGGACCAGGAGGCAAAGGCTCAACTCGACGCGGAGCGCGGGCATGCCGCTGCCATTGAGGCTCTCCTGCAGGCAGAACCGGATGTCATGGATGTGAACCATGCGGCGGAGGCTCAACTTGAGGCGGAGCGCGCGGATGCCGCTGCCATCGAGGCCCTCCTGCAGGCAGAACCGGACGTCCTCGACTTGAACCGGGCGGTGGAGGCTCAACTCGACGCGGAGTGCGCGGATGCGCTGCCGTCGAGGCCCTCCTGCAGGCGGAACCGGACATCCTCGACTTGAACCGGGCGGCGGAGGCTCAACTCGACGCGGAGCGCGCGGATGCCACTGCCATCGAGGCCCTCCTGCAGGCGGAACCAGACGTCCTCAACTTGAACCAGGCGGTGCTCTCATCCGTGCAGAGTGCCCGCATGCTCCACATGAATGAGTAGCTGGAGGCCGAGGACAACCACGGTGCGGAGACACATGTCGGCAGCTATGGCTGGTTCACGCCGGCAGCCAAAGACGAGGCCATCTCGTTCCACGAGAAGTGATAGTTTTTATTTATGTTGTTGTTTTTAGGGATCTTTTGCTATGTAAAAACATATATTGTTATGCAAGTCGCCTGACTTTCATCATTTGGGTCAGCCTACCATTTCAGGCTGTTGGATGAATATCCTACGTCTCCTAACCCTTCTTCCTCACCACTTCTTCTTCCCCAACAGACCACCGCACGGGCCGTATGGATCCTCCCCAACATGCAGTTGGATAAACATACTGTATGAACGAAAATTATGTGTCAGTGGTAGGATGGCTGAGTTTGGTTTGTTCACATGTGGTAGCACGTATCAGTGAGAGTGCATTCCCTTGGTTGGGTTTGCGGCATGCAGGAGCGACTGTGTGAGGGTGCGGTGCGACCATGACAGTCGTGCGCAAGTGTACCCCCTTTTCATTTTCAAAACTTTAGGCAAGTTTGGCAAAAATGTGTGGCGAAGTATGGCAATGCAATGCCTAGACCCAAATAGGATAAGTACGTACTAGGAGTACTGGTTCTAGTACTGGTGTTAATAAAGAAAGGCGGGGTTTTCCTTCGCGGGATTAATCGATACAAATCCTCATTTGACATGTCACTTAATGCGTATTTTTTTCTCCAAAGCACAAAGAGCTAACCATCTCACTCCTCATCGCTTGATTAATGCAGCACCATGCAAACCAACCTTCTCACTTCCGCATGCATGCAAGGGTATATTAATGTCCTTGGTTGCTAGTACAAGGCAAACCCCATCAATTTTGCCTCGATTAGTGTTAGTGGCCTTTTGCAAATTGTAATTTTGATATACTGGCCTTCTGTACAAAAAAATGGAGGCAGTAACTATTTGACTTCATTCCCCATTGCGGTGACGTTGACAATATCTCAAACGTTGTGGCTTGGCGAAGTGCATTCGACAAAGAACACCATAGAGGGAGACCACCGGACGCAAGTGCTACCTGCAAGCTGAGACAACCGCCTTATTTGCATCCAGGAAATCCGCTAAACCAAAGGACGCGTAAATAATTTACTAGTACTACTAGTACACAATAGCGTCGTCCGTCCAGCTTAGTGTGGTGAGGTGGTTTCTCGAAGAAGACGATGAAGAAGCGGAGTCAGCGAAGAGTGAAATGATGGTTGCTTCGTCCGTGCTTTGTGATTTGACGCCTCAATGCTTTGTGATTTGTGATATAAGGGACATGGGAGTAGACTCTGTGCTCTATACTATACATGCGTCCAAGAACGGGAGCAAGAGGAGAGACGTTGCATTTTTCCTTTCCTTCAATCAATCAATCAGGGAGCTTCAATTCCATCTTTTTGGCTTTGGCAGCACCGTCCACAATGGTTCCCATCGATGCCAAAAGCTATTTTCACTTTTGGCTACACATTGTGGATGCCCTTAACCGTACCACTTGGTTTTTCTCCTGTGTGCTATCTATACAAATCTCAATTATATTGATCTAAAAAGTTATAGAATCAAGATTAGTAAAAAGGAGGTGATTTTGCCGCGCGGATGGCAGGGGAGGTTTCTTATTTTTAGAGGACGTTGGCCTCGCGGTTTGCTAACATGCGCTCCCATGTGTCAGTGATTTATCAAGCCGATCCGCGTCCCACATGAGGTAGAACAACAGCAGAAGCAACACATGGTTAACTTGAAGAAGATCTTATAGAAAAACTTGAAGAAGATGAGGGAGAAGCGGATTCAGCAATGAGTGAAATGATGGTTGCTTCGTCCCTCCAACTTCTTTTTTAGCATTATTACTCCGTCCCTCCAACTTAACTACGGGAAAGGTGCAACTTTGTGATTTGACGCCTCATTGATCATTACTACGCTGACGCCATGACTGGGGTGCTTCACCCCTACTACTCTGCACTATATTTCGGTATGGCATGTGGACCCGGTAGCAAGATGTCCCACATGTCGGTGAACGGGACTAGAACATTTATGAAAGCGACGCTCCACTCTTACGACGAAGGAGTACATGACACGGTGGTCCCGTGAACTGTCACCTGTACTGTATAGTACTATAGTTTTGTTGTTTCGCATGATCCATTGATACAAACCTGATTAAACAGGAAAGGGCGGGATTTTTCCCGCGTGGTAGATGATACTGGCCATACATTTCAAAGGCAATTTTAATGTATGAAAACTGAATAATTAAGTAACAATATGATATCTAGTAAAACTAAAAACACATATGATTTATTGTGTTAGAGTGTAGTAGTAGTGCTGTATTGCAAAGTTGTTAGATGTAACATGCGAGAACGTGTAGAGATGTAGTTTTGGAGTGCCTATAGAGAGAAAAGCGTAATACGGTCATCGAACTTCAGAATATGCTCATTATGGTCACTATATACATTTTTCGGTGATTATATGGTCACTTGCTCACTATTCAACATTGACCGGCCAAATAGTCTGCATGGCACCATGTTGACTAGTTAAATTTACCATGTTCCTTGTGGGTCCCACATGTCAGTTCACATAGGAAAAAGGTCAGATAAACACAAATTTACCCAGGCGCGACAAGACTCCAACCCGTGTGTGGGAATCACGTGGTTGTGTATGTGTCTGTCAGGGCCTGATGTGTGCGCATGCACGTGTAGGTTGAGCACTTGAGTGTGAGAGTGTGTGTTGGTCATGTGGTGTGTGCATGCATGCGTGTGTGTGTGCGTGTGAGTGTTGCGTGCGTGCGTGGCTGCGTGTGTACGTGTGAGTGTTGCGTGCATGGCTGCATGTGTTCGTGTGAGTGTTGCGTGCATGCAGTTTGTGTGCATGTGTGCGTGTGTGCATAATCACCACACCAGCTCCTGTGTGTTAAAACAGATGGCTCAGCATACCAATACAAGGCCACCTTGTCCGTTGTGCCCACGGTCATGACTTCGAACCACCGTCCAATATTTTTTTGTCGTTTGTTTTCATTCTTACAAGCAAGATGCCCGTGTGTTGCACGTAACATCAAAATGCATTTGTATGACTAGTTTATCTTGTGAGAGAAAAGGATGAACAAGGGAAGGCCTTATTTGCAAATGTGGAGAGGTGTGTGGGTACCTTTTTGGAAAATTGCCATAGTTTCCTTCCTATTCGTCAGATATAAATCGGATGGCCTATGTTGCAGGATGGCAGGCACACCATCATCACCAACTCTGTTTTTTATAAGAGTGTACAAGAGTAGATACAAGCCGACAGGTGGGCCCAATAGTAGTGAGACAATGTGGTGCAACACTAGAGGTGCCACGGGGATCGTTTAACTGGTCAACTAGTCGTGTCTTGAGCAAATACAGAGTTGTACGGTGAGCCCGTGACTGTATAATAACCACAAAATGTAAATGGTGACCGTAATGAGTGGATTCTGAAGTCCAATGTACGTATCGTGCTTTCACTCCAAATACAATGATCGTCACTGTATATATCGCGAGAGAAAGATGAAACATGCGTGAATGTGCTGGGGGCTTACTTTTAGAGGACCTGGAGATAGTTTGTGTGTGTACGTGAAAGGGGCGTAGAGGGTGTGTATGCGATGGGGAGAGAGATGCTCTTCGTTTCTCTTTATTATGACTAACTTTATATATAGTATAAAAATATAAAAATTCATAGTGCGGAATAAATATCATTGTGGGCACCATGCAATGCAAATTAACGTTCATACTCCTCCATATAACTTTGTAATGTTGTATATATGTAGAAATTCTAAAACAATTTTTTGGCCACACTTTATTCAAAAGGAATGTTGTATGCGAAATAAACATGAAGAGAGGGCTTTTTAGATCAATGGGGTACGTGATGTAACATGTGTGAATGTGTAGTTGATGTATTTGGCAGGGCCTAGAGAGGTATGTGTGTGTATTACGTATTCAAAAGAGGCATGGATAGAGGGGCCGGCTGGGGGAGGGGTGTGTGGGAGAGATAGCACGAGAAATGAGAGAGGTCTAGAGAGAGAGACTAATATGATGGCATGGCGAGAGATTCCCTTGAGTGTGTATATGCAAGGGGGGATAGAGGCACGAGGAGATTTTTTGTGTGGTGTCTGTGTTGGTATGTGTGGGTGTGAGAAGATAACGAGACCTGGGGGCAGAGGTGAGGCCCTTGGTTCCGTTTTGTCCTGTGCCACATTGGTCGGCCTGTGACCCATTTAGGGAGACCCATGGATGACTTGTCGTACAAGACAACGATAGCATAATTGTGAAGGACTATGTGTGCACTGACAAAGCCGGCTAGGATTTGTAACCCTGGGTTATCGGACTAAGGTAACCCCTTATCTCTGATATTACTATTCATCCAACCTAACTTTAAGGGGCATCCTACAGAATGCTCTGCTAGAATCATACTTGTCGATTAGGAAGAGAAGTGCAAGGCAATGCATGAGAGACAGGCCTAAAGATAATGTGCGTACAGGAGACACGTAGGCAGGTCTATGTATGTAGAAAGGGTCGATGGGGATTGTGCGTGGGTATGCTTGTGAGAGGAAGAGTGCTTGTGATAAAGGTTAGTGAAAACAGTCATAAATGGTTACGAGAGGGAGGGAGGGTTATATCGAGAGCATGTCTACGAGAAAGACACCTCGGGAGAGAGTGTGTGAGCATTTGTGAGAGACCACCAATGGAGAGTGAAACTACACGTAAAAGACTGATGTACACATTGATTAAAGATATAAATTGTATCCAATATTAGGATGGGATCATGATATTTGCAATTCGCGTAAGGAACGGTCATTGATCCATCAGACATCTAGATTCTATCGAATTTGAGCATGTCCATGTTATTATTCGACATAATTGATCCACATAGCTAGTATTTTGAACTCCAGACAATGCATCGCTTTAGCAATCGAATATAAACGTGAGTATAGTTCATGTTGTGTGTGTAAAGCACATTATACATACGAAAGTTACGCAATGAACATTATAAATAGCTAGCTATGAACTTGCATACATTTGAATTCAACTTAAGGTGGTTTAAAAAAATTGAATTCAACATGAAGTCCATTCAATTATTTGAATTCGATATCATGGCATTTTTAAATCATACCTAAGTTATGGGGGCACCAATCTTTGCTCTGATTTTGTACATAATAGCATATATAGTCGTGTACAAAATAGATTCAAATTTAGCTCCTCCATTCCAAAATAATCGTAGTTATAGGATTTTTAAGTGTCAAAATTTCAAAAAGAAGCAGATAATTTAATGAGGTTTTCAAACATAGAAGGTCAAATTTAACGTTGTCTATTTAGGTCAATCCTCAAAGTTCAAGAGTACTCTAAACGTGAATGCTTCTGTTTCAAAATTTCGAACGAAGCGCCAAAAGAGCCTCTACTTGCCCGAAACTGTATGAGACCAATGTTTGGTAGTAGAAGGAAATTACTTTTCTAACTCCAACCTGTGAAACCTACTGATATGTCTCCGTCGTATCTATTTTTCCAAACACTTTTGCCCTTGTTTTGGACTC
Organism: Triticum dicoccoides; assembly: GCF_002162155.2. NCBI lineage: Eukaryota > Viridiplantae > Streptophyta > Magnoliopsida > Poales > Poaceae > Triticum > Triticum dicoccoides. The sequence continues at coordinate 149,055,111 of NC_041382.1, read as the reverse complement.
TAACTTGCATGATTTGAATGGAACTAACCCGATCTGACGCTGTTTTCAGCAGAATTGCCATGGTGTTATTTTTGTGCAGAAATAAAAGTTCTCGGAATGACCTGAAAATCAACGCAGATTATTTTTGGAATATATAAAAATACTGGCGAAAAGATCCATGTCAGGGGGCCCACGCCCTGTCCACGAGGGTGGGGGCGCGCCTACCCCCCTAGGCGCGCCCCTGCCTAGTGGGCCCCCTGACGCTCCTCCGACCTCAACTCCAACTCCACATATGCACTTTCGGGAGAAATAAAATTAGAGAGAAGGATTCATCGCGTTTGACGATACGGAGCCGCCGCCAAGCCCTAAACTCTCTCGGGAGGGCTGATGTGGAGTCCGTTCGAGGCTCCAAAGAGGGGAATCCGTCGCCATCATCATCATCAACCTTCCTCCATCACCAATTTCATGATGCTCACCGCCGTGCGTGAGTAATTCCATCGTAGGCTTGCTGGACGGTGATGGGTTGGATGAGATTTATCATGTAATCGAGTTAGTTTTGTTAGGGTGTTTGATCCCTAGTATCCACTATGTTCTGAGATTGATGTTGCTATGACTTTGCTATGCTTAATGCTTGTCACGAGGGCCTGAGTGCCGTGATTTCAGATCTGAACCTATTATGTTTTCAGGAATATATGTGAGTTCTAGATCCTATCTTGTAAGTCTATAGTCACCTATTATGTGTGATGATCCATTAACCCCGAAGTGACAATAATCGGGATACTTACCGGTGATGAGCGTAGTTTGAGGAGTTCATGTATTCACTATGTGTTAATGCTTTGGTCCGGTACTCTATTAAAAGGAGGCCTTAATATCCCTTAGTTTCCAATAGGACCCTGCTGCCACGGGAGGGTAGGACAAAAGATGTCATGCAAGTTCTTTTCCATAAGCACGTATGACTATATTCGGAATACATGCCTACATTACATTGATGAACTTGAGCTAGTTCCATGTCACCCTATGTTATAACTGTTGCATGATTAATCGCATCCGATATTATTCTCCATCACTAATCCAATGCCTACGAGCTTTCCATATATTGTTCTTCGCTTATTTACTTTTCCGTTGCTACTGTTACAATCACTATAAAACCAAAAATATTACTTTTGCTACTGTTACCACTACTATCATATTACTTTGCTACTAAACACTTTGCTGCAGATATTAAGTTTCCAGGTGTGGTTGAATTGACAACTCAGCTGCTAATACTTGAGAATGTTCTTTGGCTCCCCTTGTGTCGAATCAATAAATTTGGGTTGAATACTCTACCCTCGAAAACTGTTGCGAACCCCTATACTTGTGGGTTATCAAGGCTATTTTCTGGCGCTGTTGCCGGGGAACATAGCTCTATTCGTTGAGTCACTTGGGATTTATATCCGCTTCTCACTATTAGGAACTTGAAAGATCAAAGAACGAAGATTTTTCCCTCAACTATGAGGGGAGGTAAGGAACTACCATCTAGCTCTGCACTTGATTCACTTTATGTTTTGAGTAAACTTGCGACACCTACTCCTGCCATTCATTCTGATATGTCGCATGTTATTGATGATGCCACTTCTGCTTTGCATGATACTTATGATGAAACTAATTCTATGCTTGATAATACTGTGCCACTAGGTGAATTTCCTGATGAACAACTTGCTAGGGTTAGGGAGAATGAAACTATTGAAACTGATAATATTGATGAAAGTGATGATGAAGATTCTCCCCCTAGATATGAATTACCTGTTGTGCCTAAGGGTTATGTTATGGATGAAGAAACTTCTAGAGACTTTGTCGGGGGTTGGGTGCGACATATGCCAATGGATGGATTATCATGGTGGGAGCGAGTAGAACGCCGCCGGTGCCTGGAAGCGGGATGAGGCGTAGACACGAACGCCGACGTACTTTACCCAGGTTCGGGGCTCTCCTAGGAGATAACACCCCTAGTCCTGCTGCCAACCAAGCCATCGAAGCAGATCGCGAAGGGCGGACGGCGGACGGCGCATAGATCGCCGCCGATGCCCCCCGAACTCTTGGTGAGTAGATCCTGAGCATCGAGTCCCGCCTTCAGCCAGCTCACCGGATGCTGTGCCGGTTTCAACGTGTCAGCGCCCAGGCGATTGCCGCCATGTGGCCGGATATGCAGGCACCGCGCACCCCCAGTTGGACTGCCGACTGGCTGGAGGTGGCGGCTGGCCGCCTTGAGGCCTGGAAGGGCTCTTCGGCCCGGGCTGGAGTGCGCTGAGCCTTAGAGTTTGTTAAGGCGTGGTATCCTGGGCTGAGTCTAGCCCAGCTAGCCACGTTCCGGCTATAAGCTCAGGCGGAGTTGGCGGTCGTGGAAGACGATCTCGTCAAGCGCGCAGCATCGATCGCCGAATACACCGACACCAGCGTCTTCGTCCCAGAGCAGGCTGAGAACGGCGAGGAGGCGCCGCCGGAGTGGTTCGGGCTGAACCTGGACGACGGTGAGGACTCGGTGGAGGTGATTGACTCCAGTGGCGAGGAAGAAGGCGAGGCGGAGGAAGTAAGCGAGGAGGAGGCTCCAGAGGTTGGAGCAGACGGCCAGCCCCAGCTCAACCGCGCCACTAGCAATGAGCCGCGCCCAACCGAGCCAGCTGCTGCCAGAGGCGACCAAGCGGAGACCAACCAACCGGCACTCCGGCAACTGGCACCGCTGACCCCTCCAGTCCTCCGAATCCGTCTGTAGTTTCCTAGGCTGCCACTTCATCTTTGCTTTTATCTGCTTAATAGTCTCAATGAACTTGTTAATTTGCACAATTCCACCCGCGGGTTATATCTTGAACTTCAGTTTTGAAGATTCGGCCAAGGGCCTTTTCTATGTAAATATTTCTCCGCGTTCTATCTCTTCTTGCCCATTGCTCTTTGGCTTTTTCTTTTGCCGCCTTCCCTTGGTTGTCGTCTTGCCAGTCGGACAGCCGCTCTGCGGACTGTTGCTGGATCAAGTACTTAGCTTCTTTGGGAAGGCAAGTACTTAGCCGTTTAGAGTTTTTTAGCAAGTTGATTAGAAAACGGTGAGCCGGCTGCTCAAGAGTCGGTTGTAAAAGGCTGGAAACCGGCTTACACTATGTACATGCTTTGAGTCCTTAGCCATTTTTCATGTGGGCACCCATTCTACCTTACTCCTGCCCACCAGACAGTCGCTCTACGAGCTGCGACTTCTAACAGGAGACGGCTTAAGTGCCACACACTACTTGTCCGACTACAGGAAGCATTTCATAGTACAAGACGACAAGTCCCCGGGCCGACTAGTCGAACCCGGTGCCAAGCGGCATAACAAAGAATAACATACTCATAGGCATAATTCTTATCATATAGATAAAAGAGGGAAGTCCCCGAGCTCTTCTCGGGGGCCCCGAAGTCTTCGTACTTTAATACAAAAGGTAGCATGGTACATACTCCATTAACTGTAAAATCTCCGGAGGAGATTTGCATTCCATGGCCGCTCCGTCTCTTTGCCGGAGCCGTCCCTCTTGCGTGCTCGGGGCTTCTGAGCATCGATCAGGTAGTAGGAGTCGTTGCCCAACACTTTGCTGATGATGAAAGGGCCTTCCCAAGGTGCTGAGAGCTTGTGCTGGCCGGCTGTTCGCTGGATCTGCCGGAGCACAAGGTCTCCTTCTTGGAAAGATCTCGGCTTGACCTTCCGGTTGTAGTATCGGCGCAAGCTCTGCTGGTAGATGCTGGACCGGCTGAGTGCCAACAGCCTTCCCTCTTCCAGCAGATCGACGCTGTCTTGACGTGCTTCTTCTGCTTCCTCTTCGGTGTACATGGTGACTCGAGGGGAGTCGAATTCTATGTCCGTTGGGATGACGGCTTCGGCACCGTAGACGAGGAAGAAGGGTGTGAAGCCGGTTGACTTGTTTGGAGTTGTGCGCAGGCTCCAGAGGACGACTGGCAACTCGTCAAGCCAGCAGCCGGCCGAGCGCTCTAGAGGCTTGAGCAGTCGAGGCCTGATGCCGGACAGGATGAGGCCGTTTGCTCGCTCTACCTGGCCGTTGGACTACGGATGGGCAACGGACGCTAAGTCCAGTCGGATGCCCTGTGTCACGCAGAAACGGGCCAAGGCACCTTTGGCAAAGTTTGTGCCGTAGTCGGTGATGATGCTGTGCGGTATGCCGTACCGAATTGTGATGTCGGAGATGAAAGTCACAGCAGTCGGACCATTCAACTTCTTGATTGGTTTTGCTTCTATCCACTTGGTGAACTTGTCCACTGCGACAAGTAAGTGAGTCAAACCGCCTCGTGCCGTCTTGAATGGTCCCACCATGTCCAGGCCCCAAACAACAAAGGGCCAGGTAATGGGAATAGTCTTGAGTGCAGAAGCCGGCAGATGTGTCTTGGAGCGGAACTTCTGGCACCCTTTGCATTTTTGGACCAAGGCCTTGGCGTCTTCAAGAGCAGTCGGCCAGAAAAAACCATGGCGGAATGCTTTGGCGACGAGTGCTCTTGAAGCCGCGTGGTGGCCACACTCGCCTTGATGGATGTCCTTGAGAATTGCTTGGCCTTGCTCCGGCTCCACGCAGCGCTGGTAGACACCAGTGACACTGCGCCTCACAAGCTCTCTGTGGACTATGGTGTAGGCTGCCGCCCGGCGTTGTACTTGTCGAGCTAAGATCTCATCAGTTGGCAGCTCTTTGTTCACCAGGAATTTGAGGATGGGCTGGGCCCATGAAGGTGCTGCAATTTCTGCAACTGTCAGGACCGTGACTTGAACGAGGGCGGCTGGGCCGGGGGGCGGCGGGTTGGAGTCTGCAGCCGCTTGCTGTGTCGATGAAGTCCCCGAGCCGATTGGCGTAGTTCCCGGGCCAGGCGCAACTGTCACGACCCCCGTGCCGCCGGCCGGAATGCTCGTGTCGTCTGCGGGGGCTCTTGAGTCAGATCCGACTGCTTCAGGAGGAGCCGGCACGAAGATAGAGTCTGACTCTAGCGATGGCTTGACAGACGGCTTGAGGAGGTGCTGAAGGGCGACGCTAGACGGTATTCCTTGATAGGTGGAGCCGATTCGTGCCAGGGCGTCTGCTTGGTCGTTGTCGTTTCTTGGTACATGGATAAATTCGCACCCCTCAAAATATCCACTGAGTTGCTGTACGAGGAAGCGGTAGCTCGCCATGTTTGCATCTTTGGCGTTCCAATCGCCTGACGACTGCTGGACCACCAAGTCGGAGTCACCATAGCACAGGATCCGGCGAATGCCAAGCTCTTTGGCCAGCCGGAGCCCGTGAATGAGTGCCTTGTATTCGGCGATGTTGTTGGAGGCGGCAAAATGGATTTGCAGCACATATTTGAGCTTATCGCCTTTGGGAGAGGTGAGGACGATGCCGGCTCCCTAGCCGGTGCGCATCTTGGAGTTGTTAAAATGCATTCGCCAATATGTGGAGTTGGTTGCTGGCGGCAGATACTGGGTCTCGGCCCAGTCGACGAGGAAGTCGGCCAGTGCTTGCGACTTGATGGCAGTGCGAGGCTGGTAGTAGATGGTGTAGGGGGCCAAATCTATGGCCCATTTGGCCACTCGGCCTGAAGTAGCCCGACTCCCGATGATCTCGGCTAGTGGAGTTGTGCAGACCATAGTGATTGGATGTTCTTGGAAGTAAGGCTTCAATTTCTTGGCGGCAAAGTGCACGCCGTAGCACATCTTCTGGTAGTGGGGGTAGTTTTGCTTGGAGGTCGACGGTACTTCACTCAAATAATATGCCGGTCTCTGGACTGGTAGTGCCTTGCCTTCCTCCTTGTGCTCTACCATGATGACTGCGCTGACTACTCGGCTGGTGACGGCGATGTAGAGGATCATGGGTTCCTTAGGAGTCGGAGCCTCCAGGACAGGTAGTAGTCAACATCTTCTTTAGTTGGAGAAAAGCTTCATCCGCCTTGTGGTTCCACTCGAAAAACGTGGTCTTCTTCATGAGTTGGTATAGGGGGAGAGCCTTCTCGCCCAGCCGACTGATGAATCGGCTGATGGATGCCAAACAGCCGGTGAACTTTTGTATGTCCAGTAGTCGGCTGGGTACTTCCATCCTCTCAATGGCCTTGATCTTCACAGGGGTGCATTCTATGCCGCATTCAGAGACCAGGAAACCAAGAAGCTGGCCAGCTGGTACTCCGAAGACGCATTTCTCCGGGTTGAGCTTGATTTGAAATCGGCGCAAGTTCTCAAAGGTCTCCTTGAGGTCTTCCAGCAGTGTTCCATGCTTCTCCGTCTTCACCACCACATCGTCCATGAAAACATGGGCGTTTCTGCCGAGTTGCTTGAGGAGGCACTTCTGCATGCAACATTGGAAGGTGGCGCCGGCATTCCTCAAGCTGAATGTCATGTTCAAGTAGCAGAAGGCTCCAAACGGCGTGATGAAGGCGGTCTTCAGTCTGTCGGCCGGGTTCAACTTGATCTGGTGATATCCTGAATATGCATCCAAGAAACTCAATAGCTCGCATCCGGCTGTGGAGTCTATCACTTGGTCGATCCTTGGCAAAGCGAACGGGTCCTTGGGGCATGCTTTGTTGAGGCTAGTGTAATCAATACACATTCGCCACTGCTTGCTCTTCTTCGATACCAGGACCGGGTTGGTTAGCCATTTTGGAAAGAAAACCTCCATGATGAAGCCTGCTGCCAGCAGCCGGGCTATCTCTTCTCCAACAACTCTTCTCTTCTCTTCTGACAAGCGGCACAAGGGCTGCCTGACTGGCTTGGCATCGGACCGGACATGTAATTTGTGCTCGGCAAAATCCGTCGGGACACCTGGCATGCCTTTGGGGGACAATACGAAGATGTCCTGATTCTCATGGAGGAAATCGACGAGCTCGCCTTCCTATTTGCTGTCGAGGTTTGCACCTACGACAGCGTACCTCTCTGGGTGCTCCGGGTCCAAGGGTATCTTCTTCGTTTCTTTGGCCGGCTTGAACGAGCCCTCAGCTTCCGACTCCTTGTGATCGGGCGACATCTCTGGCTGCTTGCTTGCCATCGCCACAACCCAGTCAAGGAGCCGCTTCTCAACTGCGATCACGAGGGACTCGGCCAGCCGACTGCTCTCTGTTGCACAGGCAGACGACTTCTTGTAGTCGCCAGTTATGGTCAGAATCCCCTTGGAACTCGGCATCTTCATCTTGAGGTAGGCATAGTGGGGGACAGCCATGAACTTGGCCAGGGCAGGCCGACCAAGTAACGCATGGTATGGGCTCTCAAGGTCCACCACCTCAAACCAAATTGACTCTCGGAGCAAATGATCTTTGTCTCCAAAGAGGACATCAATCAGAATCTTGCCGATTGGTGAGCAGGAAAGGCCAGGAACTATGCCATGGAACACTGTCCGGCTGGACTGAAGCTGCGTCTGTCTGATTCCTAATTTCTCCATGGTATCCTTGTACAGGATGTTGATGCTGCTACCGCCGTCTATCAGGACTCTGGAGAAGCGAGCAGCTCGCTTGTCCGTGGCAAAGGTGGCGTCCAAAACTAAGGCATCGGATCCGGGTTTGGGCATTACTTCCGGGTGGTCAGCTCTGCTCCAGCTGATGGGCTTCTCATACCAATGCATGAACTCTGGTGTCTCAGATGCTACTACATTCACCTCTTGCTGCTGCAACCGCCTGCTGCATCGATCATCGGCCACTCTAGTGAACACGACATAGGTTCCATGCTCTTCTGGGTACTCGTCTTGTATCGCGCCGACTGGTCTGACGGCCGGCTGCTGGGGCGGAGGAGGAGGCGGCTGCCCACTAGGTGGGGGAGGCAAAATGCCGTCTCCCTTGGCGATCCTGGTGAGCCAGTGGCACTTCCGAGTGGTGTGGTTGGACGGCTTCGCGCCACTATGGAATTTGCAGGGTCCATCCAAAGTCTGCTCATATGAGAAAGCCGGCAGCTAGTTGGGCTTGCCGCCCTTCTGACATTTGGGCGGAGGCTGCCCTTCCGGCTGCTGGTCTTCGACTGTTGCCACCTGCCGGCTGGTGGAAGCCGGCTATGGGGCTTTGCGCTTGTGGCCGTTCTGCTGTTGACACCGACTGGCGTCTCCAGCCGGGGTTCGAGGAGCCTGAGGAGCCACCTTGCCTGTCGCACTAACTTGGATCTTTGTCTTCACAGAGGAGTCGGTCGTGGCATATTTGTCTGCTATGATCAGCAGCTCGTCGAGGGTCTCCGGCTCATCGTAGAGAAGCCTGTGCTTGAGGAGGTGCCCTCTCGGCATCTTGCAGTGAAGTACTCAATGGCCTGCACTTCGTGCACGCCCTCGCAGGAGTTGCGGAGCTCGGCCCAGCACGTGAGGTAGTCGCGAGTTGACTCGTTGGGGCCTTGCACGCGCAAGGAGAGCTGGTGAGGTTTGGGAGGCCGCTTGTACGTGCTGGTGAAGTTGCGGACGAAGGCATTGGTGAAGTCGACCCAACTGTTGATGTTACGGGGCTTCAAGCTGTTCAGCCATGCCCGGGCCGTGCCCTGGAGCATGAGCAGGACGTACTTCATGGCAACACGCTTGTTGCCATTTGCTATGCTGACGGCCGTGGAGTAGTCAACTAGCCAGTCTTCCGGCTTCACGGAGCCGGTGTATTTGGGTGTGTCTCTTGGGAGCGTGAACCCTTTGGGGAAGGGCTCGTCTTGAATGCGGGGGCCGAAACACGGCGGACCCAACTCATCTTCTTCTTCAAGCGCCAGGGATCGGTGGAGATGGTCGATCCGGTGGCGGGCGTCATTCTCTTCCACTCCCTCTCGGTGGCCAAGGCGGTCGCCGAGCGTCGGGTGATCAACAGGCAGCGGGGAGACTTGCCTTTCCCGGTGAGGGGGAGGAGGTGGACAGTCGTCCCGTCATTCCACTGCTCTTGGGCGGCCGTCTTGGTTGCGCTCTATGGTGATGCGAGTCCAACTGCGGCTGGCAGCTGGCTCCTTGTCCTTTCTTCCATGGATGCCACCAGTCAGCGTCCGAGGTGTCGCGCCTTGGTCTCGGCGGTGAGGCGGGTCATCATTCTGCCGGTGCGGCGCATCAGCGCGGCAGCCAGCCTCGTTCTGCTCCACAGCCGCGTCAAGGAGTCGCTGGACGCGCTCCGTCATCAAGCAATGTTCTTCGCCCTCGAATTTGTCCAGCTCGTCCGCCACCGCCTGGGCGGCTCGGATGTTCTCCGCAGGCGTGGCGTAAACGGGGCGATTTGCCCCGAACAGGTTGGCGACGGCCACGCCGCGCTGCTGGACCGTGCCAAGGCGGCTAGGCCCAGCTGGAGCCGGCGTGCCGCCCACAGCGCGGTCCATCTCGCGCTGGTAGGCCTCTGATAGGCGTCTCATGTTGGCTAGCTTCTTGGCGCCTTCGACTAGCTGAAGGAGGCGTGCCTCCAGCGTCTCGGCGTCAGCGTCTTCTGGAATGGGCGCTGCCAGGTCTTGCAGCGCCATGCTGAGCGGGTCATAATCACCCCCGTCGGAGTGCTCGCCATGATCAATGACAAGCACTTCCGTGACGGTGCTTCCGCCACTCTCCGCGCAAGGGAGCGGCTCGTCATAGACCATCACGTTGGTGGGGAACGTGTCAAGTGATGCGGTGTCGGAGTCAACCAACATCGGATCGGTGGAGCCTCCGGATTCCAAGTCCCCAGCTGGCTCACTGGCAACGTGGATTTGATCGAGGAGGCCCGTGAGGAGGCTCTCGGGGCCGCCTGTGCCCGCGTCGGATGCGGGCTCGTCAGAGAGGCGGACCTCGCCGACAAGATCGGCGAGGCAACTGGCCGCGCAGGCGATTCAGTGCCATGCAGCACGTCGGCGCAGACTCCGTCTGGCGTGCCGGGCTGGCTGCGCTCGCCAGGGAGGAAAAGGGTTCCCGTCCAGAACAGGTCTCCAGACGACGGTGCACCTGGCCCCATGGTGGGCGCCAAATGTCGGGGGTTGGGTGTGACATATGCCAATGGATGGCTTATCATGGTGGGAGCGAGTAGAACGTCGCTGGTGCCTGGAAGCGGGATGAGGCGTAGACACGAACGCCGCGTACTTTACCCAGGTTCAGGGCTCTCCTAGGAGATAACACCCCTAGTCCTGCTCTGCGGGGTCTCCGTATGATCACTAAGGCAAAGTGAGTACAAGAGCGCTCCTCGAGCTGTATGTTGGAGGTAGGAGAAGGCAGGGCTAGCTTTCTCCTTCCTCTATGATCTGGTCTAGTTCTAATGGGTCGGAACCCTTTGCATGGGTGCCCTGGGGGGTTTATATAGGCCTACCCCCAAGGGTACAATGGTAAACTGGCTGGGTGCAGGGCCCAGCCGTCAGTCTCTTCACCTGCCGGCCTCTCTACCGACTGTTGGGGCCCGCCGACTGATGGGACCCGCCGACTGGTCTGGTACGGAGCCGACAGGCCGTACCCGCCGCTTGTGGGTCTTGCCGGCTGCTGATTACTGTAGATGTGCTTCTAATGACGCAGGCTTGGTCATGGGGTCGTGGCTACAGCCCCGCCGCCTGGCGGGCGATTACTGTAGGACCCCTGGGAGGGGCAGGCTGACTCCCGAGGGGCGGCTCCCTTCGGGTCCGACTGGTGGCACTCTTGTCGTCTTCTGGACTCTCGCTGACCGGTAGGGCCCATCATCCGTGGACCGTACTTACAGGCCGTCGTGGGTGCAGGACTCCGCCCACTGTTGCTGATGTCAGGGATGGCATGGAAACAGTGCCGCGCCAGACGGAGATCTCCGTTGGTACAACGCACTATGGCCTAGCCATCCCCTGGAAAGGGGAGGGAGTGGGCTTCATTGTTGCCACTCCCTGTCCCATCCCCCCTGGTGAGGGTATGGGCTTTGTTGGTGCCGTGGGCCGACTCCCCGTGGCCGGCTTCTCTGGAAACCGCCAGGGGGGGTCGGCCCGTCTTGATCTTGCTTCCAGGACTCGGTCGCATGTGGGCAGTCGGCTATTCCTTCAACCGGCCTCCAGAAGGAGGCTCTTCATCCTGGCGTCTTGAGGGGCGCAGTCAGCCCCGATGTCTTGAAAGGTTTGGGGCCTCGGGTTAGCCTACCCGTGGCCCATTACTCCGACAGACTTTTTGGCTTGCAATGATAGATCTGATCTTAAGAAATTATTAGCTAAGCTTAAAGAAAAGTCTTTGAATGCTAGAATGAAATATGACCCTGCTTTTGCTACTTCACCTATCTTTATTACCGATGAGGATTATGATTTCTCTGTAGACCCTGAGTTAATTGCTTTGGTTGAATCTGATCCTTTTTATGGCTATGAATCTGAAACTGTTGTGGCACATCTTACTAAATTAAATGATATAGCCACCCTATTTACTCATGATGAGAAAACTCGCTATTACTTTATCCTTAAGTTGTTTCCGTTCTCATTAAAGGGTGATGCTAAAACATGGTTTAATTCTCTTGATCCTGGTTGTGTGCGTAGTCCCCAGGATATGATTTATTACTTCTCTGCTAAGTATTTCCCCACTCATAAGAAACAAGCTGCTTTAAGGGAAATGTATAATTTTGTGCAAATTGAAGAAGAGAGTCTCCGACAAGCTTGGGGGAGGTTTCTTCGATTACTTAATGCTTTGCCTGATCATCCTCTCAAGAAAAATGAAATACCTAATATCTTTTATAATGGACTAACCGATGCTTCCAGAGACTACCTGGATAGTTGTGCTGGTTGTGTTTTCAGGGAAAGAACTGTTGATCAAGCTGAATTGCTATTGAATAATATGTTGACTAATGAAAATAATTGGACACTTCCTGAACCAACTCCTAAGCCAACTCTGAAGAAAAGGGGTATTCTATTTCTCAGTCCTGAAGATATGCAAGAGGCAAAGAAATCTATGAAAGAAAAAGGTATTAAAGCTTAAGATGTTAAGAATTTACCACCTATTGAAGAAATATATGGACTTGATAACCCGACACAGGTAGTAAAGGTAAATTCTATCTGTAGATTCGATAAATGTGAAATCCCATTTACTAAGTTTGCTAGCCAATGCTTGGATGAGTTTGATGATTTTATGGTTAAGCAAGAAAACTTCAATGCTTATGTTGGTAGACAATTGAAACACAATGCTGATATGCTTGAACACTTGAGTGATTACATGTCTAGAGTTAAAGGTGAACTTGAACTTATTAGTAAACATGCTTCTATGGTTACCACTCAAGTAGAAAAAGTGCTTAAAGCTCAGAATGATTTGCTCAATGAATTAAATAATAAGAAGAATGATAATGCTGTTAGAGTTATGACTAGAGGAGGTAAAATGACTCAGGAACCTTTGTATTCCGAAGGCCATCCTAAGAGAATTGAGCAAGATTCTCAGGGAGCTAATGTTGATATACCTAGTTGTTCTAAGAAGAAGAAAAAGAAAAAATGATAGGACTTTGCATGCTCCTAGTGAACCTGTTGTTGACACACCTAAGAATCCCAATGATATTTCTATTTCTGATGCTGAAACACAATCTGGTAATGAACATGAACCTAGTGATAATGTTAATGATGATGTTCATATTGATGCTCAACCTAGTGTTACATCTCCGTCGTATCTATAATTTTTTATTGTTCCATGCCAATATTCTACAACTTTCATATACTTTTGGCAACTTTTTATACTATTTTTGGGACTAACATATTGATCCAGTGCCCAGCGCCAGTTCCTATTTGTTGCATGTTTTTCTTTCGCAGTAAATCCATATCAATCGGAGTCCAAACGGGATAAAAACTAACGGAGATTTTTTTGGAATATATGTGATTTTTGGGAAGAAAAATCAACGCGAGACGATGCCCGGGGGGGCCATGAGGCAGGGGCGCACCCTGGTCACTCATGGCCACCCCGTAAGGTGGTTGATTCCCTTCTTTCCCCGCAAGAAAGCTAATATCCGGATAGATATCATGTTAAAATTTCAGCCCAATCGGAGTTACGGATCTCCGGGAATATAAGAAACAGTGAAAGGGCAGAATCTGAGAAGCAGAAACAGAGAGACATATCCAATCTCGGAGGGGCTCTCGCCCCTCCCATGCCATGGAGGACATGGACCAGAGGGGAAACCCTTCTCCCATCTAGGGAGAAGGTCAAGGAAGAAGAATAAGGAGGGGGCCTCTCTCCCCCTCACTTCCGGTGGCGTCGGAACACCGCCGGGGGGCCATCATCATCACCGCGATCTTCACGAACACCTCCGCCATCTTCAACAACATCTCCATCACCTTCCCCCATCTATCTACAGCGGTCCACTCTCCTGCAACCCGTTGTACCCTCTACTTGAACATGGTGCTTTATGCTTCATATTATTATCCAATGATGTGTTGCCATCCTATGATGTCTGAGTAGATTTTCGTTGTCCTATCGATGGTTGATGAATTGCTATGGTTGATTTAACTTGCTTGTGGTTATGTTGCTGTCCTTTGGTGCCCATCATAGGAGAGCGCGCATGGATCACACCATAGGGTTAGTTGTATGTTGATAGTACTATGTATTGGAGGGCAAGAGTGACAAAAACTTCAACCTAACATAGAAATTGATTCATACGGGATTGAAGGGGGACCAATTTATCTTAATGCTATGGTTGGGTTTTACCTTAATGAACGTTAGTAGTTGCAGATGCTTGCTAATAGTTCCAATCATAAGTGCATAGAATTCCAAGTCAGGGATGACATGCTAGCAGTGGCCTCTCCCACATAAAACTTGCTATCGGTCTAGTAAAGTAGTCAATTGCTTAGGGACAATTTCGCAACTCCTACCATCACTTTTCCACACTCGCTATACTAACTTTATTGCTTCTTTATCTAAACAGCCCCTACTTTTTATTTACGTACTCTTTATATTCTTGCAAACCTATCCAAAAACACCTACAAAGTACTTCTAGTTTCATACTTGTTCTAGGTAAAGCAAACGTTAAGCGTGCGTAGAGTTGTATCAGTGGTCGATAGAACTTGAGGGAATATTTGTTCTACCTTTAGCTCCTCGTTGGGTTCGACACTCTTACTTATCGAAAGAGGCTACAATTGATTCCCTATACTTGTGGGTTATCAAGACCTTTTTCTGGCTCCGTTGCCGAGGAGCCATAGCATGGGGTGAATATTCTCGTGTGTTCTTGTTTGCTTTATCACTAAGTAATTTGTATTTGCTGTTCTAAGTTGTTTTCTATCTTTAGTTATGCGTAGGAAACACAAAATACCAAAAAATTAGTTGTACCTGCTACACCAAAGGTTGAAGAACCACTCAAAATCTATCACACTCCTAAAGCTTTTTACTTGGATCATCTTCGATCCCTTTGTGCTCGTGCTGAAACCCCAACTAGCTTAGTTGAGGGAAAATCTTTAGATGATCATGCTTGTTATGTGTGACACCGCTTATCTCAAAAAGGGAAACTTTTATTGGATCAAATTCATCGTTTGCAATGCTATGCTTGGAATTTGTGTGAAATTTATGATTTTACTTGTTGTTCTGAAGACCCTAAGAAACACCTTCCCTACCAATGTAAGTTCACTGATAATGGAATCATATCTTCATATGCTAAGGGTGTTTATAATTACTATGATGTTCAACAAATTGAAGAATTTGTTGCTTTTAAGGGTGCTTATGAAATTTCTTCTTTGATTGGGATGCTACACTTCACTAATCTGAAAATTTTGCCATACTTAAATATTGTTGTGATAATTGTGCTTTTAATGCCTATGTTAAACCATATATTGAGGACTCCTTCGCTGTCCAAGAAGAGACTAATATTTTGCAGGAGTCTATGGAAGAAGAAATTGATGAAACTGTGAGCTCATTGGATGAAAAAGATGAGGATGAGAGCGAAGAACAAAAGGAGGAAGAGCGGATTGATCACCCGTGCCCACCTTCTAATGAGAATAACTCTTCAACTCATACATTGTTTAATTTCCTTTCGTGTTTACCGAAGGATGATTGTTATGATGATTGTTATGATCCCGCTGATTCTTTTGAAATATCCCTTTTTGATGATGCTTGCTATGCTTGTGGCCAAGATGCCAATATGAATTATGCGTATGGAGATGAACTTGCTATAGTTCCTTATGTTAAACATGAAATTGTTGCTATTGCACCCACGCATGATAGTCCTATTATCTTTTTGAATTCTCCCGGCTACACTATATCAGAGAAGTTTGCCCTTATTAAGGATTATATTGATGGGTTGCCTTTTACCGTTGCACATGATGATTTGATAAATATAATATGCATGTGCTTACTGCTCCTACTTGCAATTATTATGAGAGAGGAACTACATCTCCACCTCTCTATGTTTCCAACACGAAAAAATCACAAGAAACTGTTTATACTATGCATTGGCCTTTACCATGTGTGCATGAATTGTTCTTGTATGACATGCCTATGCATAGGAAGAGAGTTAGACTTCGTCATCACATGATATATGTTACTTTTTGCTCACTACTAAATTACAAATCATTGTTAATTAAAATTGGCTTTGATATACCTTGGGATCCGGGTGGATCCATTACTTGAGCACTATATGCCTAGCTTAATGGCTTTAAAGAAAACGCTGCCAGGGAGACAACCCGGAAGTTTTAGAGAGTCATTTATTTCTGTTATGTGCTTTTATAAAATTTAAAAATAAAAATAATGTGCCAAGGTTTGCCTTTAGGATGTTTTAGATTACTTGTTGGTTTGTGCGGCGCAGGACAGAAACTTTGGTTGAAGTGCGCGATTTTACATTTTTTTACTGGAACATCAAACAATTATGAAACTTTTTGCATTGTATTTATATATATATTTTTCATTTTTCATAATTTTGGTAGAATTTTTGGAGTACCAGAGGTATGGTGAATGTTCAGATTATTAGAGACTATTCTGTTTTAGATAGATTCTATTTTTGATGCATAGTTTGCTTGTTTTGATGAAACTATCGATTTATATCTGTGGATTAAGACATGGAAAATTTATGTTACAGTATTTATAATGCAAAAAAATATGAATTTGTTTGCAATAGTACTTAGAGTAGTGATTTGCTTTATTATACTAACGGATCTTACCGAGTTTTCTATTGAGTTTTGTGTGGATGAAGTGTTCAAAGATCGAGGATGTCTCGATGTGAGGAGAAGAAGGAGAGGAAAGAGCTCAAGCTTGGGGATGCCCAAGGAACCCCAAGTAAATATTCAAAGAGACTCAAGCGTCTAAGCTTGGGGATGCCCCGGAAGGCATCCCATCTTTCTTCAACAAGTATCAGTATGTTTTCGGATTCATTTCGTTCATGCGATATGTGCAATCTTGGAGCATCTTTTGCATTTAGTTTTCATTTTTCTTTGATGCACCATGCTGGTATTAGATAGTACATGGTTGATTTATAGAATGCTCTTTGCACTTCACTTAAATCTTTTGAGTATGGCTTTATAGAATGCTTCATGTGCTTCACTTATATGTTTTGAAGTTTGGATTGCATGTGTCTCTTCACATAGAAAACCGCCATTTGTAGAATGCTGTTTTGCTTCACTTATATTTTTTAGAGCATGGACATATCTTTTGTAGAAAGAATTAAACTCTCTTTCTTCACTTATATCTATTTAGAGAGTTGACAAGAATTGGTCATTCACATGGTTAGTCATAAAATCCTACATAAAACTTGTAGATCACTGAACATGATATGTTTGATTCCTTGCAATAGTTCTGCGATATAAAGGTGGTGATATTAGAGTCGTGCTAGTTGAGTAATTGTGAAATTGAGAAATACTTGTGTTGAAGTTTGCAAGTCCCGTAGCGTGCATGTATGGTGAACCGTTATGTAATGAAGTTGGAGCATGAGGTATTTATTGGTTGTCTTCCTTATGAGTGGTGGTCGGGGACGAGCGATGGTATTTTCCTACAAATCTAACCCCTTGGGGCATGCGTAGTAGTACTTTGCTTAGAGGGCTAATAAACTTTTGCAATAAGTATATGAGTTCTTTATGACTAATGTGAGTCCATGGATTATACGCACTCTCACCCTTCCATCATTGCTAGTTTCTTCGGTATCGTGCATTGCCCTTTCTCACCTCGAGAGTTGGTGCAAACTTCGTCGGTGCATCCAAACCCCGTGATACAATACACTCTATCACACATAAGCATCCTTATATCTTCCTCAAAACAGCCACCATACCTACCTATTATGGCATTTCCATAGCCATTCCGAGATATATTGCCATGCAACTTCCATCATCATCATATA
Organism: Triticum dicoccoides; assembly: GCF_002162155.2. Lineage (NCBI taxonomy): Eukaryota > Viridiplantae > Streptophyta > Magnoliopsida > Poales > Poaceae > Triticum > Triticum dicoccoides. Next base: position 149,037,996 of record NC_041382.1, on the reverse strand, counting down.
CCTGACTTGAGCATTCATTGTCATATTGCTTTGCATGATCTTAAGATAGCTAGCATGATGTTTTCATGGCTTGTCCGTTTTTTGATGTCATTGCTACGCTAGATCATTGCACATCCCGGTACACCGCCAGAGGCATTCATATAGAGTCATATCTTTGTTCTAGATATCGAGTTGTAATATTGAGTTGTAAGTAATAAAAGTGTGATGATCATCATTATTAGAGCATTGTCCCAGTGAGGAAAGGATGATGGAGACTATGATTCCCCCACAAGTCGGGATGAGGCTCTGGACGAAAAAATAAAGAAAAAATAGAAAAAAAGAGAAAGAAAAAAACAAGAGAAAAAGAGAGAAGGGACAATGCTACTATCCTTTTACCACACTTGTGCCTCAGAGTAGCACCATGTTCTTCATATAGAGAGTCTCTTGAGTTATCACTTCCATATACTAGTGGGAATTTTCATTATAAAGCTTGGCTTGTACATTCCGATGATGGGCTTCCTCAAATGCCCGAGGTCTTCATGAGCAAGCAAGTTGGATGCACACCCACTTAGATTCAGTTTGAGCTTTCATACACTTATAGATCTAGTGCATCCGTTGCATGGAAATCCCTACTCCCCGCATTGATATCAATTGATGGGCATCTCCATAGCCCGTTGATTAGCCACGTCGATGTGAGACTTTCTTCCTTTTTGTCTTCTCCACACAACCTCCATCATCATATTCTATTCCACCCATAGTGCTATGTCCATGGCTTGCGCTCATGTATTGTGTGAGGGTTGAAAAGGCTGAAGCGTGTTAAAAAGTATGAACCAATTGCTCGGCTTGTCATTCGGGTTGTTCATGATTTGAATGCTTTGTGTGATGAAGATGGAGCATAGCCAGACTATATGATTTTGTAGGGATGAGCTTTCTTTGGCCATGTTATTTTGATAAGACATAATTGCTTGGTTAGTATGCTTGAAGTATTATTATCTTAATGTCAAATGATAGACTATTGCTTTGAATCACTCGTGTCTTAATATTCATGCCATGATTAGATTACATGATCAAGATTATTCTAGGTAGCATTCCACATCAAAAAATATCTTTTTTATCATTTACCTACTCGAGGACGAGCAGGAATTAAGCTTGGGGATGTTGATACGTCTCCATCGTATCTATAATTTTTGATTGTTCCATGCCAATATTCTACAACTTTCATATACTTTTGGCAACTTTTTATACTATTTTTGGAACTAACATATTGATCCAGTGCCCAGTGCCAGTTCCTATTTGTTGCATGTTTTTAGTTTCGCAGTAAATCCATATCAAACGGAGTCTAAACAGGATAAAAACTGACGGAGATTTTTTTGGAGTATATATGATTTTTGGGAAGAAAAATCAACGCAAGACGATGCCCGAGGGGGCCAAGAGGCAGGGGGCGCGCCCTGGGCCCTCGTGGCCACCCCGTATGGCGGTTGATGCCCTTCTTTCGCCGAAAGAAAGCTAATATCCGGATAGAGACCGTGTTAAAATTTCAGCCCAATCAGAGTTACGGATCTCCGGGAATATAAGAAACGGTGAAAGGGCAGAATCTGAGAAGCAGAAATAGAGAGATAGATCCAATCTCGGAGGGGCTCTCGCCCCTCCCATGCCATGGAGGCCATGGACCAGAGGGGAAACCCTTCTACCATCTAGGGAGAAGGTCAAGGAAGAATAAGAAGGAGGGGGCTCTCTCCCACTCGCTTCCGGTGGCGCCGGAACACCGACGGGGGCCATCATCATCACCGCGATCTTCACCAACACCTCCGCTATCTTCACCAACATCTTCATCACCTTCCCCCATCTATCTACAGTGGTCCACTCTCCCGCAACCCGCTGTACCCTCTACTTGAACATGGTATTTTATGCTTCATATTATTATCCAATGATGTGTTGCCATCCTATGATGTCTGAGTAGATTTTCGTTGTCCTATCGGTGGTTGATGAATTGCTATGGTTGATTCAATTTGCTTGTGGTTATGTTGCTGTCCTTTGGTGCCCATCATATGAGCGCGCGCGTGTATCACACCATAGGGTTAGTGGTATGTTGATAGGACTATGTATTGGAGGGCAAGAGTGATAGAAACTTCAACCTAACATAGAAATTGATGCATACGGGATTGAAGGGGGACCAATTTATCTTAATGATATGGTTGGGTTTTACCTTAATGAACGTTAGTAGTTGCAGATGCTTTCTAATAGTTCCAATCATAAGTTCATAGAATTCCAAGTCAGGGATGACATGCTAGCAGTGGCCTCTCCCACATAAAACTTGCTATCGGTCTAGTAAAGTAGTCAATTTCTTAGGGACAATTTCGCAACTCCTACCACCACTTTTCCACACTCGCTATACTAACTTTATTGCTTCTTTATCTAAACAGCCCCTACTTTTTATTTACGTACTCTTTATATTCTTGCAAACCTATCCAAAAACACCTACAAAGTACTTCTAGTTTCATACTTGTTCTAGGTAAAGCAAACGTTAAGCGTGCGTAGAGTTGTATCGGTGGTCGATAGAACTTGAGGGAATATTTGTTCTACCTTTAGCTCCCTGTTGGGTTCGACACTCTTACTTATCGAAAGAGGCTACAGTTGATCCCCTATACTTGTGGGTTATCACCTAGCAATGACAATGATGTAGAGATTGAACCTGCTGTTGATCTTGATAACCCACAATCAAAGAATTGACGTTATGATAGGACAGACTTCATTGCTAGAAATGGCGGTAAGGAAAGAGAACCATGGGTTCAGAAACCCATGCCCTTTCCTCCTAAACCATCAAAGAAAAAGGATGATGAGGATTTTGAGCGCTTTGTTGAAATGATTAGACCTATCTTTTTGCGTAGGCATTTGACTGATATGCTTAAAATGAATCCTTATGCTAAATACATGAAGGATATTGTTACTAATAAAAGAAAGATACCAGAGGCCGGAATTTCCACCATGCTTGCTTATTACACTTTTAAGGGTGGAATACCAATGAAACTAGGAGATCCCGGAGTACCAACTATACCATGCTCCATTAAAAGAAACTATGTTAAAACTGCTTTATGTGATCTTGGAGCCGGTGTTAGTGTTATGCCTCTCTCTTTACATCGTAGACTTGATTTGAATAAGTTGACGCCTACTGAAATATCTTTGCAAATGGCCGATAAATCAACTGCTATACATGTCGGTATTTGTGAGGATGTGCCTATTGTGGTTGCAAATGTTACTGTTTTAACAGACTTTGTTATTTTTTGATATTCCCGAGGACGATAGTATGTCGATTATCCTTGGTAGACCCTTTTTGAATACTGCAGGGGCTGTTATTGATTGCAACAAAGGCAATGTCAATTTTCATGTTAATGGTAATGAGCATACGGTACACTTTCCGAGGAAACAACCTTAAGTCCATAGTATCAATTCTATTGGAAAAAATTCAACAATTACTATTGGAGGTTTTGAATTTCCTCTCCCTGCTGTCAAGAAGAAATATGATATTCTTATTGTTGGGGATGTGCATATCCCCGTTGAGGTAACCTAGTGTTATTCGGAAATTCTCCGGTTTCATGTTATTCGAAATGAGTTTGTTAACAAGACATGATCAACCTTGTTAGTGGATTCCTTTTGGTGAGCATGAGATGGATGAATTTAGAAAACACAACCTTTTGTACCCTCTTTTTACTTTCTGTTATTTATATTAAATGAAGCAAAAAAATAGTATTTTCTTTCTGTTTTCTGAATTATCCATGCAATAAAAAAATACCCCGAAAATAAAAGTTCTCCAAATGCCCTGAAAATTAAATATGACTTTTTTCTAAAATATTTGAGAATACCTAGCACAGAGAAGATAACAGGGGGAGTAGTCACGCGCCCACGAGGGTGGAGGGCGCGCTGGCCCCCTGGGCACGCCCCCTGCCTCATGGACCCCACGTGGGTCCCCTCCACTTATCCTTGCACCCACACACTCTCCAGAAAAAATCACCCACCAGCTCAAACCCGAGTTCCAGCTCATCTTGCTGCCATTTTCGATCTCCTTGCTCAAAGCTCCTCTCACAAAACTGCTTTGGGGGATTGTTCTTTGGTACATGACTCCTCCAATGGTCCAATTAGTTTTGTTCTAGTGGTTTATTTATTGCAAATTTTTGCTGCTAAGGTGACCATGTTCTTGAGCTTGCATGTCAAATTTATGTGGCGAAAAGTAGTTTTAATGCATGATATTGCCTCTAGGCACTTGTAGGAGTAGTTGCTATCATTATTTTTGAGTTTGGTTCACTTTTATTTTAAGTTACTAAAAAATTCAGAAATTTTCAGAAAAAAAAATGAAGAGATTTTTGAGGGGCTCATCGAGCCGAAGCTCGAAGGATAAGCAAAGTGAAGAGAATAAGAAGCCCAAGTATAATCTCCCTCGTACTGCGGAGGTTTAGCCATGTGAATGGCCTTGTGATGAGTTCTTGAGAGAAGCCGGGATTCATGAAGATTTTTATCATTTGGCTGAGAATGCAGGCCTCACCGCCTTCCCCCACGACCAGCGTGAACAGTATCTCTTACTCACCAATATTTTTGTGCAAATTTTTCATTTCCATGCTAGGAGATCGCCATCTTCGGTGGAATTTTATTTATATGATGAGCATAAGGAGATGTCGCTTTATGATTTTTGTCGGATCTGTTTGATACCCTTTAAGGGCAGCATAGAGGAACCACATCGTAATGATGTGGAGGGATTTATTAATACAATTGCTATAGGGGAAATGAGGAAAGTTTTCGATGCAAGAATCACTAGCATACATTTTCCTGTTCTACGTTACTTTGCAATATTTGCTAGTAGATGCTGAATTTTGTGCGGGAACTGTGGAAACCTTAGTGCTCCTGATATTGTTATTTGGCACCACGCCTTGTTTCATGATACTACTTTCAGTTTAGGCGCTATTGTTGCTAAACTGTTAAATCTGAACCGTACTAAGGGCCCCGTCCTCGGAGGCATCTTTGCCTCGCGCCTTGCTGCACACTTTAATATACCTATCAGACATCATGAGAAAGAGGAAAAGTTGCTGCCTCCTATTGTTCTAGATTATAAGAGTATGGTAGCACATGAGTTTATTGTTAAGGATAAGAAGAAGATACTCAAATGAAAATTGATATTTAACAAAAATTATTGTGAGTTTATTACCTTGCCTGCGCCCTCTTTGTTCAACATATTTTCAGGCATGTACCTTGTTCTGTGTAGCGACTCGACCTCAAACGGTCAAGTCTCTGTGCTTCCATGTCATCCCTGGATCTATAATACTGACACACATAGTATTTCGAAGGATTTATAACAGAGTAGAAATCACACACTTATTACATCGAATGTCTCAAAAGAGAACTTATTACCATAAATATGGCTTAAGGCCATCTAAATAAGATAACAGTGGAAGGCTTGGAAGATAAAGCGAGTCCATCAACTCCAACGGCATAGCTGAGTGCATGACAAACTACCTACGACATCTTACTCATCGTCTGAAAAGTCTGCAACATGATATGTTGCAGCCCGAAAACGGGTCAGCACATGAAATATGCTGGCAAAGTAACACAAGAGAACAATGAACAGATAAAGGCTATCACTACATGCATATATGGCTGGTGGAGGCTCTATGGTTATATTGTTTTGCGAAAAGCCAATTTTTTCCTACAACAAAGGAATATATTTTATTTAACTATCATGGTAGTTGAAACATCATTGAGAAGGTTCCTCCAACTCAATCCCAATTAAAGTAGTCATTAACATCCCAACAACTTATTTAGAGTGATGAGATCAAATCAATAATTCAAGTACCAGATACTCAAGATGTCCATAACCGGGGACACGACTAACCATGATTAGTTTATACACTCTACAGAGGTTTGCGCACTTTTCCCCACAAGACTCGATCTCCACCGTTGGATTTCTCACACTACAGGGTGTTTGAGAAACGGATGACCGAGACACAGTCTTTCAGAAGCATTTACTCTTTACTCTGGGTGGACCGTTACACCTACTTTCCCCTACATCTGCTAGCCCACCAATGAAAGAGGTCACACAACACACTCAACTATGCCAGAGCCCATAATGGCTTTTGGCTGCACACAGAAGTTTCTAGCATGAGTAATCTTATGATCCCTTTGAGCCTGGGTGGCGGACCGTAGGATGATCACACGGGTACTCCGGGATATCCTAGGACAACACTAGATTCTCTAGGTGCCCACAAGCAATTCACCCAGATGTGTATTAAAGTTTCCACCTTAAGTTGAACCATTAATTAACAACTCACATCTGTCATGGATACACTCAAACTCAAACCACGTCTACGAGCATAGCATAGCAATATATGCATAACGTAGAAGTAACTCCCAAAGGTTTGATAATAAAACAAGTAATAGGTTCTACCTCATCATCTACTTCCCAAAGCCACATGTTAAGAGATCCTACTCATGCAATGTGTGAGGGTTGAAACTAATGCATAAAAACTGGGTGATAAAGGGGTATGATCAAAGTGTTACTTGCCTTGCTAATGATCCGCAAAACCTAGAGACTCGTAGTAGCACGCTTCGCACTCTCGGTGTTCTATCGCAAAAAACAATAACATACATGAGAAATCAAGCAAAGATGCATGGGGAAAACTCAAATAAGAAGATCTAACCAGAAAGTTCATCTGAAGAACTCCGGTTTGCAAAAAGAATCAAATCAAACGGAGCAATGAAACTCAAACCACGAAAGAAACAAGATCCGATTACTAATCTGGACTAAAGTCAAATTTTAGAGTACCAAAATCTTGTTCAAGTTGGTTAAACGGAAAGAGGGCTTAGAGACGAAGATCTAGGCGCTTGTTTCACGTGATTTGGATAAACGAGCGAAAAGATATACTAGAACAAAGATTAGGGCAGAAATCGTGATCGAAAATAATCACGGGAAACCCCTGGAAAAGGAAAACTGACGAACAGGCTAACGAACGAACGTTCGCTGTCTGCGGCTAACAGGTGAATGGCGTTCGTTAAAACGAACGTACGAACGAATGTCCGCTATTTAACTAAACCGAGAAAAATCGAAAATAAACCGATCTAGAAAAATGAACTAGGGTTTCGAAAAAACCCGAACGGTTTTCTCGCGAAAACCGGCGACGGCGGCTACCTCGGTGAGGTCGGCGGCGTGCGGCGGTGGCGGCAAGGCGCGGCGGCAGCCCTAGGGCGGAGCGGCGCGCTCCAGGATTTCGGGCAGGGCTGGCGCCTTGCTGGTCCTCGGGGGCGCGGCTTATAAGGCCGGCCAGGTCAAGTGTCCAGGTCGGACACGGCCCGGTAGGTCGGTTACCTTTTTTTAAAATAAATCCTGACACAGAAAAATAAATAAAATAAATAGTAAACGGACACCAAAAATCTTGAAATAAATTTTCACAATCCTCTAGTAATATTGTGGACAATGTGAACATTTATTTAGACCTCTAATGCAATTTTGAAAAACGCATTTTTTCCTAATTCAAATAAAATCGCAATAAAACCCAAATAAAATAACTTATTTGATTTTAATATTTTTCCTCTAATATTTCATTTATTTTGGAGAAGTCATATTATCTCCTCTCATATATTTTAATATGAAATATTTTCGGAGGGTAAAATAATTAAAACCAAATGATCCTCTTTTCAAAATTTGAGAAAACTCAAATATGAAAATAACGAAATTCCCAACTCTCTCCGTAGGTCCTTGAGTTGCTTAGAATTTCGAGGATCGCAAAGCAGAAATGCAATACAATATGATATGCATGAATGATCTATATATAACATTCCAAATTGAAAATTTGGGATGTTACAAACCTACCCCCCTTAAGATGAATCTTGTCCTCGAGATTCGGGTTGGCTAGAAAAAGGTGTGCGTGGTCCTTGCGTAGATCATCCTCTCGTTCCTAGGTGGCTTCATCCTCGGTATGGTGGCTCCACTGGACTTTGCAAAACTTGATAACCTTGGTGTGAGTAACTCGACTGGCAAACTCGAGAATCTTTACAGGTTTCTCCTCATATGTCAAATCACTATCCAACTGAATTGCTTCCACGGGCACCGTATCTCTCAAACGGATATCGGCCATCTCAGTATGGCACTTCTTCAACTGGGAAACGTGAAACACATCATGTACTCCTGACAGTCCTTCGGGTAATTCCAACTTGTAGGCTACCTCTCCCATGCGTTCCAAAACATGGTACGGCCCTAAAAATCTCAGGGATAACTTTCCCTTAACTCAAAAACGTTTAACTCCTCATAGAGGTGACACTCGCAGATATGCTCTGTCTCTGATTTCATAGACTACCTCCTTGCGTTTTGAATCTGCATAACTCTTCTGTCGGGACTGAGCTACCTTCAGTCTATCTCGTATCAGCTTAACCTTCTCTTCGGACTCCTTAATCAAATCTAGTCCAAACAACTGACGGTCTCCAACTTCAACCCACATTAACAGTGTCCTGCACCTTCGTCCATACAGGGCTTCGAACGGTGCCATCTTCAAACTGGCCTGGTAGCTATTGTTGTATGAGAACTCCGCATAGGGCAAGTTTTCATCCCAACTAGATCCATAATCTAGCGCACAAGATCTCAACATGTCCTCCAGAATCTGATTTACTCTCTCGGTCTGTCTATCTGTCTAGGGATGAAATGCGGTACTGAACTCTAGCCTGGTTCCCAAAGTCTGGTGTAGCTGGTGCCAAAACTTTGATGTCAAATGCGTCCCTCTATCTGATACTATGGTCCTCGGAACTCCATGCAGACATACGATCCTAGTCATATATATCTTGGCCAACTTCGCGCTTGTATAGGTGGTCTTCACAGGGATAAAGTTAGCTACTTTTTTCAAACGATCCACTACTACTCAGATAGAATCATATCCCAAACGGGTCTTGGGTAATCCGGTGATAAAATCCATGCCAAGCTTATCCCACTTCCATTCGGGTATCGGCATAGGCTGCAGTAATCCTGCTAGCTTCTGGTGTTGTGCCTTCACTCTCTGAGATACATCACATACGGCTACATACTTGGCAATATCCTTCTTCATTCCAGTCCACCAGAAATGCTCCTTCAAATCCAAATACATCTTGGTGTTTCCGGGGTGTATCGAGTATGGTGAGTCATGAGCTTCCTGTAATATCAACTTCCTGATCTCTGCATTGTTGGGCACAAATATACGGTCCTCAAACCACAGGGGGTCGTGCTCATCCTCACGAAAACCTTTGGCTTTGCCTTCATCCATCTTCTCCTTTATCTCGGCAATTTCTTTGTCATCCTTCTGAGCTTCTCGAATCTTTCCCAACAATGTCGACTGAACTTCCATGGTTGTAACAAAACCTCTAGGAACAATCTCCAAACGAAGCTCCCTGAGATCTTGTGCTAACTCCCTTGGCAATCCTTTGCTTAAGAAGGTATTGGCATAACTCTTCCAGCTCAAAGCGTCTGCTACGACATTGGCCTTTCCTGGATGATAATGCAATTTCATATCATAATCCTTGATAAGCTCCAACCATCTCCTTTGCACGAGGTTCAACTCCTTATGTGTGAAAATATACTTCAAACTCTTATGATCTGTGCACACATCACAATGGTTCCAAATAAGAAAATGTCTCCAGGTCTTGAGTGCATGCACTACCGCTGCCAACTCCAATTCATGTGTGGCATAATTTAACTCATGTGGTCAAAGTTGTCGTGAGGCATACGAAACAACTCTTCCGTCTTGAATAAGTACTCCTCCAAGTCCTAAGAGAGAAGCGTCGCAATACACTTCGAAATCCTTGCGTATATCCGGTAGAATCAGCACTGGGGCCGTAGTCAAACGTTTCTTCAACTCCTGGAAACTTGCTTCACATTCTTCAGTCCAATGGAATTTGGTGTCCTTCTTTAGCAACGCCGTCATGGGCTTTGCAATCTTGGAAAAATTCTCAATGAATCTCCAATAGTATCTCGCGAGTCCAAGAAAACTGCAGATCTCTCCAACTGAGGTGGGTGCCAACCACTCAGTGATTGATTTAACCTTGGTAGGGTCCACTGCTATACCTTCTCTTGATATAACATGTCCAAGAAACCAACTTCCTTCAACCAAAACTCACATTTGCTAAACTTGACATATAACTGATGTTCCCTGAGTTTCTCAAGAACCAAACGCAAATGCTCCTTGTGTTCCTCTTCATCCTTCGAGTATACCAAGATGTCATCAATGAACACCAGAACAAACTTATCCAAGAATTCCCTGAACACCTTATTCATCATACTCATGAAATAGGCAGGGGCGTTAGTCAATCCAAATGACATAACCATATACTCATATAGCCCATACCTTGTCGTGAAAGTTGTCTTAGGTATATCCTTTTCTCGAATCTTCAGCTGGTGGTATCCTGATCGCAGGTCAATCTTCGAAAACACTTTAGCTCCTTGCAGCTGGTCAAACAAATCATTGATCATCGGCAGTGGGTACTTATTCTTGATTGTTACTTCATTCAATGCCCGATAATCAACCGCCATTCTCAGAGACTTATCCTTCTTCTCAACCTAGAGTACTGGGGCTCCCCATGGTGATGAACTTCGTCGAATATAACCTTTCTCCAATAACTCCATGATCTGCTTCTTAATCTCCTCTAGATCATTTGCGGGCATCCGGTGGTCTCTTCGATATCGGTCCGGTGCCTGGCAATAACTCTATCAAAAACTCAATGTCTCGATCCGGGGGCATGCCTGGTAATTCCTCTGGAAATACATTCGGGTAGTCCTTCACTACAGGCACTTCTTCTTGAACAACTCTCGTGAGAGAATTTACGCACCTTCTCAGCATCTGTGCAACCGGCAGTGGTTAACTCCCTTCCAATCCTACGTAGCCAGTCATCCGCAACTATGGGCTCGGTGCTACTGGAAAACACTGGTGGTTGTAACCTCATAAAATAGGCTAAGTTGTCAACTGGAGGTGGTGGCGGAGGGTTGTTGTTGTTATTGTTGTTGTTGTTGTTGCCCTGATTCTGAACTAGCAACTGCATTAGTGTATTCTACTACTGGATCAACGAAGTGAGCTCCGGTGGGAAAGCAAATCCGGGGTCACATCTCAGAGGCATCTGATGGGTTTAGAGGGGAGAGATTAGAATAGAATGAGGTCTAATGAGAAAGCACTACCCATATGCACATGAGACAAACACAATTATATCATATCACTCAATCAATCAAGCAAGGGCGTGCAATCGATCTAACTATCGTTATAGTGCTCGGACTACTCTATATACATGGGGAACACTACTGATCATATGGTGGTCTACTAGAAATTTTGATCGGTGGAAGACCCCATGATATCCACTCCAGCTTCGTCTTCATAGTCATCATCACTACTATCGGGGTCGGAGTCGGTGTCGTCGATGATGATGTAGTCTTTAGAACGAATCTCCTTAGGTTCGTCGTCTTCACCTCCTGGTGCGGGCTCTCCCATGAAAACTCCTAGCTTCCTTGTCATGTCGTCATTCTTCTCCACAAGTATCATCATTTCCTCCTCATATCCATTGCGTGCATACTTAAGCTCCTCTTCTAGCTCTGTGATCCTGGTCATCGCCTTCCTCAAATCTACCATGCTTGCACACATCTAGTTCTCCTGGCAACGTATGTGATGGTTTAACTCCTGGATGAATACTGCAATGGACCTGTCCTTCCTGGTGCTAATCATCTCCCATTGCTCTTCTCGGCGCCCACATATCTGGTAGATAGTGTCCTTAAGCTCCTTGTGGTAAACTTCGCCAATGCGTCCTATGGCAATATGGGTTGCCATGCTCTTTCCTAGACTATAGGTTGGTGCATCAAAGGAAAACTCTATGGGCTCAGTGACAGGCATGAATGTCCTTCCTGGAACTTGAACTCGAATCATCCAACATTCCTCTTCAAGTAGTATGGTGGTGTAGGTCCCGGTGAAGCTTGGTATTCCGATGTTCAGATACCTAGTGCTTCCTTCAAGTGTCGTCCAAAGGGTGTGTCTTCATCTGGTTGAGCAAACTTGTTCCTTGAGTCTGCCATCCTGAAGAGTAGAAAATGGAGAGGAATCAGAAAAGAGTAGAGAAGAGTGATCTATGGCTCATTTTAGTGGTCGTGTCCTACATTCAGTGTGTGCTATGATACCATCTTGTAGGGACCCGACCTCAAACGGTCAAGTGTTTGTGCTTCCGTGTCATCCCTGGATCGATAATGCTGACACACACACACAATACTTCCAAGGATTTATAACAGAGTAGCAATCACACACTTATTACATCAAATGTCTCAAAAGAGAACTTATTACCATAAATATGGCTTAAGGTCATCTAAATAAGATAACAACGGAAGGCTTGGAAGATAAAGTGAGTCCATCAACTCCAATGGCATAGCTAAGTGCATGACAAACGACCTACGACATCTTACTCATCGTCTGAAAAGTCTGCAACATGATACGTTGCAGCCCGAAAAAGGGTCAGCACATGGAATATGCTGGCAAAGTAACACAAGAGAACAACGAAAAGATAAAGGCCATCACTATATGCATATATGGCTGGTGGAGGCTCTATGGTTATATTATTATGCGAAAAGCCAATTTTTTCCTACAACAAAGGAATATATTTTATTTAACTATCATGGTATGTGAAACATCATTGAGAAGGTTCATCCAACTCAATCCCAATTAAAGTAGTCATTAACATTCCAGGAAATTAATTTAGAGTGATGAGATCAAATCAATAATTCAAGTACCAGATACTCAAGATGTCCATCACCTGGGACACGGCTAACCATGATTAGTTTATACACTCTGCAGAGGTTTGCGCACTTTTCCCCACAAGACTCGATCTCCTCCGTTGGATTTCTTGCACTACAGGGTGTTTGAGAAACGAATGACCGAGGCACAGTCTTTCAGAAGCATTTACTCTTTACTCTAGGTGGACCGTTACACCTACTTTCCCCTACATCTGCTAGCCCACCACTGAAAGAGGTCACACAACATACTCAACTATGCCAGAGCCTATAATGGCTTGTGGCCGCACATGAAAGTTTCTAGCATGAATAATCTTATGATACCTTTGGGCCTGGGTGGCGGACCGTAGGATGATCACACAGGTACTCCAGGATATCCTAGGACAACACTGGATTCTCCAAGTGCCCACAAGCAATCCACCCAGATGTGTATTAAAGTTGCCACCTTGAACCATTAATTAACAACTCACATCTATCATGGATACACTCAAACCCAAACCATGTCTACGAGCATAGCATAACAATATAAGCATAACGTAGAAGTAACTCCCAAAGGTTTGATAATAAAACAGGTAATAGGTTCTACCTCATCATCTACTTCCCAAACCCACATGTTAAGAGATCCTACTCATTCAATGTGTGAGGGTTGAAACTAATGCATAAAAACTGGGTGACAAAGGGGTATAATCGAAGTGTTACTTGCCATGCTGCAAATCCGCAAAACCTAGAGACTCGTAGTAGCATGCTTCGCACTCCGGGTGTTCTGTCGCAAACAAACAATAACATACATAAGTAATCAAGCAAAGATGCATGGGGAAAACTCAAATAAGAAGATCTAACCAGAAAGTTCAACTGAAGAACTCTGGTTTGCAAAAAGAATCAAATCAAATGGAGCAACAAAACTCAAACTACGAAAGAAACAAGATCGGATTACTAATCTGGACTAAAGTCAAATTTTACAGTATCAAAATCTTGTTCAAGTTGGTTAAACGGAAAGAGGGCTTCGAGACGAAGATCTTGGAGCTTGTTTCACGTGATTCGGATAAACGAGCGAAAAGATATACTAGAACGAAGATTAGGGTAGAAAATGCGATCGAAAATAATCACGGGAAAACCCAGGAAAAAGAAAACTGACGAACAGGCTAACGAATGAACGTTCGCTTTCTGCGGCTAACGGGTGAACGACGTTCGTTAAAATGAATGTAAGGACGAACGTCCACTATTTAACTAACCCGAGAAAACTGAAAAGAAACCGATCTAAAAAACAAACTAGGGTTTCGAAAAAAACCGATCGGTTTTCTCGTGAAAACCGGCGGCGGCGACTACCTCGGCGAGGTTCGCGGCGTGAGGCGGCGGCAGGACGGCAGAATGGCGACGCGATGCTGCGGCGGCGACAACAAGGCGCGGCGGCAGCGCTAGGGCGGGGCGGCGCGCTCTAGGGTTTCGGGCAGGGCTGGCGGCTTGCTGGGCCTCGGGGTCGCGGGGGCGCGGCTTATAAGGCCGGCCGGGTCAAGTGTCCAGGTCGGTTACCTTTTAAAAAAAAATCCTGACACAGAAAAATAAATAAAATAAATACTAAACGGACTCCAAAAATCCTGAAATAAATTTTCACAATGCTCTAATAATATTGCGGACAAAGTGAAGATTTATTTAGACCTCTAATGCAATTTTGAAAAACGCATTTTTTTTCTAATTGAAATAAAATCACAATAAAACCCAAATAAAATAACTTATTTGATTTTAATATTTTTCCTCTAATATTTCATTTATTTTGGAGAAGTCATATTATCTCCTCTCATATATTTTAATATGAAATATTTCCGTAGGGGAAAATAATTAAAACCAAATGATCCTCTTTTCAAAATTTGAGAAAACTCAAATAGGAAAATAACGAAATTCACGACTCTCTCCGTTGGTCCTTGAGTTGCTTAGAATTTCGTGGATCGCAAAGCAAAAATGCAATAAAATATGATATGCATGAATGACCTATGTATAACATTCCAAATTGAAAATTTGGGATGTTACATTCTGCCGGAGGCCATTCATGACTACCGGAGCCACCACTTGATCATCACCACCAGTCTGTTTATGAGTGGAATCCGGAGGAGATCGCCAACTAGTGGCAGCCTGAGGATCCTCCTCAGTACACCGGAGAGAGCAGCTTTGATCCATGGGCATAGACCAACTTAGGCCAAAAGCCTAAGCTTGGGGGAGTACGTATTTCTCACCGACATTACATTCACGTTTACACACTCATGGTAGTTGTCGGTGCTCATACTTTTTCATTGTATCATCCATGCTAGTTTAATTTCTTTTTAAGCTTTCTTCTTGTGTGTTTGAAAAACCTTAAGAAAAACAAAAAAATAGTTGTAACTTTTAGCTAGTTTACTTTCCATGCCTATAGTAGTAGTAATTAAAAAGAAAACGCAAAAAGATTTCTCGTTCTTCTTTTGCTTGTTGGGAGCTTTCCCGTGTAAATAGTTTTGTTTTATTTCTTTTCTTTGGGGGTCGAGAGGAGGAGACCATAATGAAAATGTTGAGTGGCTCTCTTATGCATTATTGTTGATCTAACAAAAATCCCATATTACCATGTATTCTCTCTTGAATTGAATGCTTGCAGATTCCAGCTTAGTCTAATGCGCGTGCACTATTATTATTATCCACACCGTTCGGTCGTGCAAGTGAAAGGCAATAATGACGATATATGATGAACTGGCTATGATGAGAAAAGCTGGTATGAACTCGACCTCTCTTGTTTTTGTAAATATGATTAGTTCATCGTTCCTGATTCAGCCTATTATGAACGAAACATGTTTGCAATGACAATTAGAGATCATAGTTGCTTACGCCATGCTTAATTTGCTAGGAGTATATAATGGTTTACCTTGCGTGCCAACATGCTATTAAAATGGTTGTGATGTGGTATGATAGGGTGGTATCCTCCTTTGAACGATTCGAGTGGCTTGACTTGGCACATGTTCACGCATGTAGTTGAAACAAAATCAACATAGCATCTACGATATTTATGTTCACGGTGAATTATATCCTACTCATGCTTGCATTCGGTGTTGATTAATTTTAATGCATGTTCATGACTGTTGTCGCTCTCTAGCTGGTCGCTTCCCAGTCTCTTTCTAGCCTTCACCTATACTAAGCGGGAATACTTCTTGTGCATCCAATTCCATAAACCCCAAAGTTATTCCATATGAGTCCACCATACCTTCCTATATACTGTATCTACCTGCCATTCCAAGTAAATTTGTATGTGCCAAACTATAAACCTTCAAATAAACATTCTGTTTTGTATGCTCGAATAGCTCATGTATCAACTAGGGTTGTCTGTATCTTCCATGCTAGGCGGGTTATTCTCAAGAGGAGTGGACTCCGCTCCTCACTCACGAGAAAATGGCTGGTCACCAGGATGCCCAGTCCCACGCTCAAATCAAATCAAAATAATTGCAAACAAAACTCCCCCAGGATTGTTGTTAGTTGGAGGCACCCATCGTTTCGGGCAAGCCATAGATTGATGCTTATTGGTGGTGAGGGGGGTATAAACATTACCATTCTGCTTGGGAACCGCCTATAATGTGTGTACCATGGAAGATATCGAGATCTCTCGGTTGTTATGTTGACAATGAAAGTATACCGCTCAAAATATTATTAATCTCTATTTCAAAATCAAACTCTAGCATCTCTACAAATCCCTGCTTCCCTCTGCGAAGGGCCTATCTATTTACTTTTATGTTGAGTCATCATCCTCTTATTAATAAGCACCAGTTGGAGAGCACCGCTGTCATTTGCATGTATTACTGTTAGTTTACATTGAGTATGACTTGACTGTATCTCTTTTACCATGAATTACAATGTCTAGTCAGTCCTTGATCTTTAAAGGTGCTCTGCATTTATGTTTTGCGGTCTTAGAAAGAGCTAGCGAGATACCATCTTGCTATATCATATTATGATTGTTTTGAGCAAGTGTTGTGATCCGAGATTTATTATTATAGCTTGCTAGTTGATTATGCCATTGATATGAGTAAACATGAGACCTAAAAGTTATTGTGAATATGGTTAGTTCATAATCTTCGCTGAAAACTTGAATGCTGGCTTTACATATTTACAACAACAAGAGCAAACAGAGTTTATAAAAGTTTTTTCTTTATCACTTCCAGTTTATCAACTGAATTGCTTGAGGACAAGCAAAGGTTTAAGCTTGGGGGAGTTGATACGTCTCTGTCATATCTACTTTTCCAAACACTTTTGCACTTGTTTTGGACTCTAACTTGCATGATTTGAATGGAACTAACCCGGACTGACGCTGTTTTCAGCAGAATTGCCATGGTGTTATTTTTGGGCAGAAATAAAAGTTCTTAGAATGACCTGAAAATCAATGGAGATTATTTTTGGAATATATAAAAAATACTGGCAAAAAGATCCATGTCAGGGGGCCCACGCCCTGTCCATGAGGGTGGGGGCGCCTACCCCCCTGGGCGCACCCCCTACCTCGTGGGCCCCCTGACGCTCCACCGACCTCAACTCCAACTCCATATATTCACTTTCGGGGAGAAAAAATCAGAGAGAAGGACTCGTCATGTTTTACGATACAGAGCCGCCGCCAAGCCCTAAACTCTCTTGGGAGGGCTGATCTGGAGTCCGTTTGGGGCTCCGGAGAGGGGAATCCGTCGCCATCGTCATCATCAACCTTCCTCCGTCACTAATTTCATGATGCTCACCGCCGTGCGTGAGTAATTCCATCATAGGCTTGCTGGACGATGATGGGTTGGATGAGATTTATCATGTAATCGAGTTAGTTTTGTTAGGGTTTGATCCCTAGTATCCACTATGTTCTGAGATTGATGTTGCTATGACTTTGCTATGCTTAATGCTTGTCACTAGGGCCCGAGTGCCATGATTTCAGATCTGAACCTATTCTGTTTTCAGGAATATATGTGAGTTCTTGATCCTATCTTGCAAGTATATAGTCACCTATTATGTGTTATGATCCGTTAACCCCGAAGTGACAATAATCGGGATACTTACCGGTGATGACCGTAGTTTGAGGAGTTCATGTATTCACTATGTGTTAATGCTTTGGTCCGGTACTCTATTAAAAGGATGCCTTAATATCCCTTCGTTTCCAATAGGACCCTGCTGCCATGGGAGGGTAGGACAAAAGATGTCATGCAAGTTCTTTTCCATAAGCACGTATGACTATATTCGGAATACATGCCTACATTACATTGGTGAACTGGAGCTAGTTCTGTGTCACCCTATGTTATAACTGTTGCATGATTGATCGCATCTGACATAATTCTCCATCACCGATCCAATGTCTACGAGCTTTTCATATATTGTTCTTCGCTTATTTACTTTTCCATTGCTACTGTTACAATCACTATAAAACCAAAAATATTACTTTTGCTGTCGTTACCACTACTATCATATTACTTTGCTACTAAACACTTTGCTGCAGATATTAAGTTTCCAGGTGTGGTTGAATTGACAACTCAGCTGCTAATACTTGAGAATATTCTTTGGCTCCCCTTGTGTCGAATCAATAAATTTTGGTTGAATACTCTACCCTCGAAAATTGTTGTGATCCCCTATACTTGTGGGTTATCACCTACCGGCCTGACGTCCAAAGGTCTAAACCGGGGTAGGTTTGTAGCTTTATCTAGACGCCACGCAACCGCCTCCGGAAAACATTCATACACAATGGCCGCCTAAGCACACATGCGCGCGGCCGAAATCGCTCCCGCCCACTATTTGGGACACCTAGGATTACCATCCTACTCCGACCCGCAGTAGGTCCGAAATTTAAGAGGGGGTAAAGTTTGTACTTTCCCCAAATTTCAAACAAGCGCGTCCCATCTGTTCAAAAAAGCCAAAAAGAAGCACGTCCCAGACCGAAACATGGTTCTCCCTTAGCTCCCCCCCCCCGCCCCCGCCCCCCGTCCGATTCCCCATTCGTACTCCGTGGGCGCCAAAACTACCTCTCCACCAGCCGCGAAACCCTGGCATCCTCCGTCCGCCACCCCATCCCACCCATCAACCGCCGCCCTCCTCCATCAGGCCAGAGCCGATACCCCGACGTCTTCGTCCACCGCAACCTCAACCGCAACGCCCTCCACAGCTAGTAGTTGAAGCCGAGGCCGAGCCGTCCGTACCCGAGCTAGTTCAACCAAGCCGTCCTGCGCCTCACCACTGCCGCTCCAACTTCACCACCGTCCACCGCACCACAGCTGTTCCTGCTACGCCATCCTTCGCCGCCTCGAATCTACTTCCCCTCCGCCAACATACGGCCACGGCAACACAGTCAACAATTTGGCCATGGGTTCATCCAAGCCTGCACCCTCCCCCGAAACATCGGTTCCCCTGGCAAAAAGAAGAAGATCACCGTGACATATGGAGGAGACCACACCGGCAACCGAAAATGGTACTCCTCTTCCCTTATTCATGCAAATCTTACGTGTCTGCTTGCACGATATTCATCCCACAGAAGACACTAGTTGACCACTTCTTCTTGATACAAGATGTTCCTAGTAACTCGCGATGCACAAGGTTTCTCCTCATATACTATTTCACCTTAGTTAGAGGTTCGTCGCCCCCTGGATTTCAATTCCTGGTCAGTTGATTCCCAATTAACGGAAGCATTCCCCGATGTAATAGGCGCTAGTCCGCCTATTACGCAGGGGAAGCAGGACCTCAGTGTTTATCTTAGGGGCGTGTGGGGCCTAGAGCTGCTGGCGCCCGATCTGGAGGTCGGACGGGATTAAAGGGATGGCCTGGGGGCGCTGCCAAGCATGACGGTGGTGTGAGGTCGAGGGGAGGGCGAGGCGGCGGAGGCAGGGGTCTGGGCCGGTGGTTGCTGGCGGTTCGAGAAAGATTGTCAACAGTGATTGGCAGGAGGTAGACGAAGGCCATCTGCCCGTTCCTTATAGATCGGACGCTTCATAAAAAATCGAGTGACCTATTTATTTTTAGTCGACTATTATCTTGACAGCACCACATGTGGTGGTGTACTGGAGGAGTACCTGCATTTCCTGTGATCATATATTACAAAATCATAAGGAGTAGAATCTAATTTTGTTTGCCATGCAATGTTATAGAGCTATCATATGTCTCCTATCATTTATTTTTCAGCCACCTGCTATCTGCTACTTTTACAGTGCACTAGTTCTGCACACACTTCACCCATACTCTCACTATTGTGCTTTTATGCAAGGGTATTTTAGACCCTGCCTTGACAGAAGCAGAAAAGAGAAGAGAGAAGTCGCTCCAGTGTGGTATGCGGCTAGGCCAGACACGTTTCAAGACTTTAAAGGGTGTAGTGTTAGCAGATGGAGGCGGGGAACGTAGCTCTGGAGTTGATGATCTCACTCGCCGTCTACCACCATCACAGGTGCTTGCTTTAACTTCACAGTGTCATATGTGGTTGCATGTTGCATATGGTGTCTAGATTGTATTCGAAAGGCCGAAGTCGGTCTTTATCAAGATAAGGAGAGATATTTTTTACATGAACCACCATCCCGGGAGCACCAAAAGACAAATAGCTAGTTAGGGCACTGGCCGAGCCAGTAACAAGCCCATCACAGACATGCATCACCTGGAAGCCAACTAAAAAGCAAGGATGGTGGCGAAGCAGCCCGCCTCCCACCAGGCTCTCAGGTCCTAGATGATCATGCTCACCACTCCAGCCGGATGTCTAGCTTGTATTGCTTCGAACTTGGTTAAATTGCATCTGCTTAGCTTACACACTATACCTTTGAATATGACACACCTTCTTGTTTTTGGTACATACTAGTACATCTGTCTATTAACCATGTTCTTACATCAAACTAATGTTCTTGTGTATCCCTCATCAATCACTTATGATGAGGCAGTCAGGCCAGTGGACTACTGTGATAAAAGATCCTCATTTAAAGAATGCAGCATCAGCCTCCCCACATGATTCTCAAGAAATAGCAAGGCTAGATGAAGATAGTGAATGTAGCTCTATAGTTGATTACCGCATTTCCCCTACACTAGCATCACAGGTGCTTGCTCTAACTTGGCAGCGTGATATGTGGTTGCATGTTGCATATGGTGTCTAGATTGTAATTCTTCTAATTTGGTTAAATTGCATGTGCTATTCTGCTTAGTTTATACATTATACCTGTTAATGTGACATGCCCTCCTATTTTTTGTACATAGTACATCTGTCTATTAAGCATGTCCTTACATAAAACTATTGTTTTTTGTATCCCGCATAAATCAATATGACGAGACACCTTCAGTATATGCAGTGTGATATTAGTTGCATCTTTCATATGATTTATAACATGCACTGCTTCTAATTTGTTGAAATGCCATTTATGATGGGACACTTTTAACTTGGCAGAGTCATATTGGTTGCATCTTTCATGTGGTGTCTAGCTTGCATTGCTTCTTATTCGTTGAAATGGTTTCTGCTTAGTTTACACAAACAATTGTGAATATGCCATGCCGTCCTGTTTTTCATATCATTCCATCCTGGAATCATGTGTTTGCCTTACATCAGAGTAGTGATTGTCAGTATCATGCACGAATGAGTTTTGAAGAGTGAATTTTATTGCTTTTTCTTGTCGGTTTTACTTGAAATTCAAAATCAATAAAGCGGAAGGAAGTTAGCAAGGCAGCGGATGAAGGTGCTCCTTCCAAATGGAGGGCCTCTACAGATTCTACTCCTCCACCCCCCAAGATGATTTCCAAGACAACACATGCATAGACACTCAACATAGCTGTGTTGGTGATGAGCATGTCCCCCCTAGTGCACCATCACAGGTGCTCCCTCTAACTTGGCAATGTTATATGTGGTTGCATGTTATGTATGATGTCTAGGTTGTATTGCTTCTAATTTTGTTGAATTTCATCTGCTTACTTTACACATTATACTTGTGACTAAGACACGTGTTCCTGTTTCTAGAACATACAATATCTGTCTATCACACCATGTTCTTACATCAAAGTACTACTGTTGTGTAACCTGCAACAATCACTTATCATAAGACGCGTTTGACATGGGAGTGTGATATAGGTTACATCTTGCATTCTTTTCTAGCTTGTACTACTTCTAATTTGTTGAAATGGCACTTATGACGAGACAATTTTAACTTGGTAGAGTGATATTCATTGCATCTTTCATGTGGTGTCTAGCTTTCATTGCTTCTAATTTGTTGAAATGCCTTCTGCTTAGTTTACACATCATAGCTGTGAATATGCAATGCTGTCCTTTTTTCTTACACATTCAATCATCCTATCATGCGGCCTCCTTACATTAAAGTAGTGCTCGTCAGCATCCTGCATCAATGAGTTCTAAAAAACAAAATTTTATTCATTTTTCTTGTGGGTTTGACTTGACAAGGGAGTACAATTAAGAAAGAGGAAGGAAAAAATAAGGCAGGGACTGATGGCGGTCTTCCGGCGAAACCGACATTCGAGGTGCTTTCTCTAGCTTGGCAGTGTGATATTGTTAACTTGGCAGAGCGATATTTGTAGCATCTTTCATATGGTGTCTACCTTCCATTGCATTGCTTCTAATTTAGTGAAATGTCTTCTGCTTAGTTTACACATCATAGTTCTGGTTATCTCATGTCGTCCTGTTTTTCATACATATTACATCCTCCTATCATGTGGTTGTCTAACATCAAAGTTTAGTTCGTCTGTATCACATCTCAATTTGTTCTGAAGAACTAAACTGTTATTCGTTTTTCTTGCCGGCTTGACTTAACATGGCACAGAGAAAGAGGAAGCAACACAGAACGACAGGGAAAGGGAAGCGGAAGAGTCCTGCAGATTTTGCTGGTACTGATGGTGCAATGGAAGGCCAAAGTACAGTGGAAAATTGTACCGACAGGGTATCCCGTGCTACACGAGCTGCAGAACAAGCCAAACAGAAACAAATAGCTTCCACCAAACAAGCAGGGACAACCCTAGTTGTTGTAACACCTTCCACAGTACCACCAGCTGCACGATTTACTCGTTGGTCAACTCAGCTAGTAGCATGTTCCCAAGCTCCCTTGCCACCTAACATTACTTCCGAAGCACTCTTGACACAAGATGAGTTGGCAAGATTAGATGAACTTTGTGAGCTTCAACAGCAAGAAGGTAGTTGCTGGAGTCAAATTACCGTTGCATGCTTATTTATATGTAGTCTCACATTTGATGTACACTAACACTTCCTATGTTCATTGTTGGACTAGCACCTAGGCGCAAGAGGAAACAAACATCAGGGATAATGCTCGATAGGTTAACTAAATCTAGAGGAGGAAGAATGGAGATCCGTTTTGAGGCAGGTTTAAAAAGGCCACATGATGCTACAGAGTCAGCCAAGTTAGTATCAGAGGCAGCGGTTGCCGTTAGGTGTCATGTATGTATCCTCCCAACATGGATTAGTACAGGAATGACAAAGACGAAACCCAGTTCAACACCTTCCTCGACCATTTATTTGTAAGTATGGTCATGTATGGAAACTAGTAATATCGTCTTGCTCTGTCCAATACTTTCTAGGTTGTTGATAATGAGACTCACATAATTTTCAACATATGAGGTTCAAGTTGGATAGCCAAGATGATGCAACCAGACAAGCTTGCACCCATGTTTTCAAGTCTGCTCTGTGACAGTATCGGTATAACTTGAGGAAAACTCACTTTGAAGGCAAGGCTAACAGTGAGCTTGCCCAAACATCTCCAGTGGAAAATATATCGGATGAAGACTGGAGAGGCCTCGTTAAACACTAGTCTGATCCGAAGTATCAGGTACATTATATATATGTGATCAGATCACATGTTGAAGTCCTATTTACGCATGTGCCACACAAATCTATCTTCTTGTAGGTGAACTGTTCAAAGAACAAGGCCAACCGTACGAAAGTGAAATTCCAACAAACGATAGGATCTCGTAGCTATATTGCACACTGCGAGGCTCTTGTAATTAGCTACTATTTCACTCTTTTCGTTGTACCATATTATCATATCTATATTGACTTGTTCCAAATGCAGAGGAAAGCCCGCAAGGAGCAAAAAGTACCTGAACCAAATACCGTGGAAATCTTCAAGGACTGTCACACCAGCAAGACGAAGGGCATTACTACACCAGTCAAAGCCGCTGCTATAAGTCCTTAATCCTCATGCCTTTTAACTACTACTTACTCTGACTTGTGCATTGAACTTCATGGTTTGCAGCCAATGTCTATTACTCTTTTTCAATTTTATACACAATTGTCTTAGCGTATGTGGCACCCCGGCTCAAAGAAACTGGAACGCCCCGTATTCCAGCCCAGAGATCGAAGAGAAGTCTTCTGGAATACATAACTACTTAGCATAGAACAAACCAGCTTTCTATTATTACACGAATATGAATACAAGGTCTCCGATATTACAAGGAATAACATCGACATGGCGACACTACGCCATCCTCAGTTGTTCTATGCAAGCAGCAGAACAACTCAAAGCAGCGGAAAAACTTCTAGCAGCAGAACAACGATGACTGTGGTGAACTCCACTCCGCAGGGACTCTGGCTGGAACGTTGATCCTAGCTCGCACGAGCGTGTAACGCCTATGATGCGGCTATATCTCCCACGTGTCGAAGCACGACTTAGAGGCATAACCGCATTGTAAGCAATGTCGCAACTGGGGTAATCTTCACACAAACCCAAGTAATGAATAAAGGGGAAAGAGTACATAGTTGGCTTACACTCGCCACGTCACACAATAGCATAAATATCATTACATTCATCCAGATACAATCAAGGTCCGACTACGGAACCAAAATAAAGACAACCCCAAATGCAACAAAGTCCCCGATCGCCCAAACGGGGCACCACTACTGATCGTCTGGAAAGGAAACGTAGTATCGTCCTGAGTCCTCATAAAACTCCCACTTGAGCTCAGTCGAATCTCCTGGAGCGGTATCATCGGTCCCTGCATCTGGTTTTGGAAGGAATCTGCGAGTCACGGGGACTCAGCAATCTCACACCCTCGCCATCAAGACTATTTAAGCTTATAGGTAGGGTAAAGGTATGAGGTGGAGCTACAGCAAGCACTAGCATATATGGTGGCTAACATACGCAAATGAGAGCGAGAAGAGAAGGCAAAGGCACGACCGATAAACTATGATCAAGAAGTGATCCTAGAACAACCTACGTTCAAACATAACACAAGACCGTGTTCCCTTCTCGGACTCCGCCGAAAAGAGACCATCACGGCCACACACTCTGTTGATTCATTTTAATTAAGTTAAGTTTCAGGTTTTCTACAACTAGAGATTAACAAAATCCCATCTGCCCATAACCGCGGGCACAACTTTCGAAAGATCAAATCCCTGCAGGGGAGTCCCAACTTAGCCCATCACAAGCTCTCGCGGTCAACGAAGGATATTCCTTCTCCCAAGACAATCCGGTCAGACTCGGAATTCCGGTTACAAGACATCTCGACAATGGTAAAACTAAACCAGCAAAGCTGCCCGAATGTGCCAACAAATCCCGATAGGAGCTGCACATATCTCGTTCTTAGGGCACACTCAGATGAGCGCTCCGTACAACTAAAACCAAACCTTGAGTTTCCCCGAGGGGGCGCTGCAAAGGGCTCTAGTTTGGACCAACACTCAGAGGAGCACTGGCCTGGGGGGGTTAAATAAAGATGACCCTCGGGCTCCGGAAACCCAAGGCAAAAAGAGGCTAGGTGGCAAATGGTAAAACCAATGTTGGGCATTGCTGGAGGAGTTTTATTCAAGGCGAACTGTCAAGGGGTTCCCATTATAACCCAACCGTGTAAGGAACGCAAAATCAAGGAACATAACACCGATATGACGGAAACTAAGGTGGCAAGAGTGGAACAAAACACCAGGCATAAGGCCGAGCCTTCCACCCTTTACCAAGTGTATAGATGCATTAAAATAGACAAGATATAATAATGATATCCCAACAATAAACATGTTGCAACAAGGAACAAACTCCAATATTCACCTGCAACTAACGACGCTATAAGAGGGGCTGAGCAAAGCGGTAACATAGCCAAACAACGGTTTGCTAGGACAAGGTGGGTTAGAGGTTTGACATGGAAATATGGGAGGCATGATAAGCAAGTGGTAGGTATCGTAGCATAGGCATAGCAAGAGAGCGAGCATCTAGCAAGAAAAGATAGAAGTGATTTCGAGGGTAAGGTCATCTTGCCTGCAAAGTTCTCCGAGTTGACATTAGCATGGTGCTCGAAAACGTACTCAACGGGCTCCTCGATCACGTACTCGTCTCCCGGCTCTACCCAAAGCAAGAACACAAGCAAAAGGAGACACAATGAACCACGTGCAATGCACAAACAACATGATGCAAAACATGTCATGATATGCGGGATGCGATATGCGATGCATATGCATGTTTCTGAAAGGAAAGATTGAACCTGGCCTCAATTTGGAAAACCAAGAGTGCCACTGGAAAGATGAGTTGATTTTGGTCAAACTCGATATAAAGATCACCGGAATCGGATGCACGGTTTGCAAATGACAAGCAAAACAAATATGGCACCGGTCTGCGATTAACAGCACGAGGCCACCTAAATTCATCAAGAACAACAAGCTACTGCACTCTGACATAGCAACAAAATAGATGACAGGGATCCACTCAAGATGCTTGACAAAAGATGAACACTGAGCTACGGTTAATTCACTCAATAGCAGGTTCAAACAAGCATGGCAAAAGTGCAAAAGATATCAGGTTACAGACTTAGTGAAACTAACAAGTCAGGAATTTAACATCAGGAAGCAATGTTTAGAGCAAGATAACAACATGCTACAGGAACATATCATGACAAAGCAAAGCATGGCATCAAGCTACTCAAAGCATACAACAAAAGTCCCTTACTATCCATAAGGCAAAAGGGATCAGAAAATACAATGGCATCCATGTGAACATAGCAATTTACGTTAACAGATTCAGACTTAGTAGAAAACTAGAACATGGCAAAACAGATATTAAGTAGGCATGTTTACGAGCTCGATGCACTCACCACAAGGAATTGCATGACAAACTAAGCATACACCCAGCAAGTAGACATGGCATAGAAGCTAAACATGGCAAGAACAACAACAAATCATGCATGGATCAACTACAACAACCTCGGCAAAAATGCTTAACATGTAAACATTCTGCCTGGAACATTTTATAGCAAAAGTAGATCTCGATTGAGTCAAGCTAGGGTGCTCCATAATGTCAACCAAAGACATGGATGGATAGAGCACCACAATATCTACAAAACATCCTTACTGATCATGCTCAAAAGAGACATGGATCACTCGGTAGCAACATGAATACATGGCATAAAAATATTGGCAGGACAAAGACTTAGAAGATTTCTAAGTCCCTGAAATCAGCAACATTAAGAGGGCTACTTTGCATGCTTGTGCTAGTCACCACAGAGATCACAAAAATACATGTCATACACCCCTGTAAAGATGGCATGGCATACTTCAAAACTCATGTAGGGCTCAAGTTAATAGGAAGCACACAACAATCATGGCAAAAATGACAAATGTCCAATTACTGATATGAATCTGAAACTAACAGAAACTAGCACTCTTCCAACATCATTTAGGGCATCAAGATGAGCTCAAATGAACATGATTCAATGAGTTGAAATGAATTACTCATCGAGACGAACAATTTGATATGCTACATGCTTGAAACGGAGCTACGGATGTAGAGTTATGATGCGATGAGAAATGCACAAAAATACTAGGGTTAGGGCAAAAGTCAACCCTCAGATCTAGATCCAGACCGGCATGCATTTTGAGGTGCTAGCCGGAGTTCGTCGAGGTCGCCGGAGTCCGGCCGGAGCTTGCCGGGGCGGTGAGGAGGCAGTGGTGCGGCAAGGTGGCGCCGGACGACGAGGGACGCGGCGCTGGGCGCGGCTGCCGGCGTCAGAGCGAGGTGGCGGGGTCGGGTCGGCGGTGACCATGCGAGGCGGCGGTGGCCGGCGAGGTGTCCGCTGCGGCGCCGGACGGCGGGAATAAGGCGCGCTGAGGAGGAAGACGGTGTCGGGGCGCGGGCAGGGCGC
>NC_041382.1:148997872-149009728 GCF_002162155.2 Triticum dicoccoides | reverse complement strand
CCGCGGCGGCGGCGGGCGCTGGTGGGACACATGGCGTGCTCTAGTTTGCCGGGGGGAGCGGGGCGGACGTGTCCGGCCCGATCGGACACGTCCGACGGTGAGGGGAGCGGATTTCTTTAGGGTTTGGGAGGAAGAGATCCGAGATTTCGGGGGGAGAGGCCTTTTTATAGGTAGGAAGAGCTAGGAGGCTCCAATTTGAGCACGGTTTTCGGCCACACGATCGTGATCGAACGATCTAGATGATGGAGGAGGTTTAGGTGGGTTTTGGGCCACTTTGGAGGGGTGTTGGGCTGCAACACACACGAGGCCTTTTCGTTCCCTCGGTTAACCGTTGGAGTATCAAACGAAGTCCAAATGGCACGAAACTTGGCAGGCGGTCTACCGGTAGTAAACCAAGGCCTTGGCAAGTCTCGGTCCAATCCAAAAATGTTTAACACCCACACACGAAAAGAGGTAGAAAGGGACACCGGAAGACATAGGAGCGTCGAAATGCAAAACAGACAACGAGGAACATGCTCGGATGCATGAGACGAACACGTATGCAAATGCGATGCACATGATGACATGATATGAGATGCATGACAAAGACCAAACAACATGAAGAAAAAACCCGACAACAAGGAAATATCATAACTTAGTGCCAGAAAAGGCAAGAGTTGGAATACAAATATGGCAGGTTACATACGGGGTGTTACAACACTCCACCACTATGAAAGGATCTCATCCCGAGATCTAGGACTAGAAAAAAAACTCCAGGTACTCAGAACGGAGGTGGTCCTCGTGTTCCCAGGTGGCTTCACGGTCGGAATGATGTGACGACTTGACTTTCAGGAATTTGATAGACTTATTGCGAGTCTTGCGCTCAGTTTCTTCAAGAATAGCAACGGGGTGCTCATGATAAGACAGGTCTTCTTGGTGATCAATCTCTTCAAAGTTGACGGTGCGGTCAGGAGTCTTGAAACACTTGCAGAGTTGAGACACGTGAAACACGTCGTGCACATTTGCAAAGTTGGAGGGAAGCTCAAGTTGATAGGCGAGATTGCCTCTTTTGCCAATGATCTTGAAAGGACCCACGTATCTAGGGGCAAGCTTCCCTTTGATACCGAAGCGACGAGTACCTTTCATTGGAGAGATGCGGATGTAGACATGGTCTCCGGTCTCGAAAGCCAAGTCATGATGTTTGCTATCATAGTAACTCTTTTGGCGCGATTGCGCGACTTTGAGATTATCATGAACGACTTTGCACATTTCTTTAGCCTCTGTGATGAAGTCATTGCCAAGAAGTTGGCGTTCACCAGTCTCTGACCAGTCAAGAGGAGTACGACACTTCCTGCCATAGAGAATCTCGAATGGGGCCTTGCCCGAACTCGCTTGAAAACTGTTGTTGTAGGAGAACTCGGCATATGGAAGACAATCTTCCCACTTCATACCGAAAGAAATGACACAAGCCCTGAGCATATCTTCAAGAATCTGATTGACTCGCTTGACTTGGCCAATAGTTTGAGGATGAAAAGCCGTGCTGAAGCGAATGTTGGTGCCCATGTGTAACACCCCGGATATGATTTACCTAATATGTAATCCAACTCTTGCCGTTTCTGGCATTAAGTTATTTTATTTTCTCGGGTTCGGGTTTTTGTCTCCGTGTGTTGTTGTCGTTTGTCATGCATCTCATATCATGTCATCATGTGCATTGCATTTGCATACGTGTTCGTCTCATGCATCCGAGCATTTTCCCCGTTGTCCGTTTTGCATTCCGGCTCTTCGTTCTCCTCCGGTGGTCATTTCTACCTTTCTTTCGTGTGTGGGATTAAACATGTCCAGATTGGACCAAGACTTGCCAAGCGGCCTTGGTTTACTACCGGTAGACCGCCTGTCAAGTTTCGTACCATTTGGACTTCGTTTGATGCTCCAACGGTTAACCGAGGAACCGAGAAGGCCTCGTGTGTGTTGCAGCCCAACACCCGTCCATTTTGTCCCAAAATCCACCAAAACCCTCTCCATCATCTAGAGCATTCGATCACGATCACGTGGCTGAAAACCGCACCTCATTTGGACACTCCTAGCTCCCTCTATGCCTATTTAAAGACCCCTCCGAAATTCTCGTTCTCCTCCCCCCGAAACCCTAGATCCGCCACCTCGTGCCGCGCCAGACACGTCCGCCGCCGCGCCCAGCCACCCACCGAGCGCCACGTGTCCCCGGGGGACGGCATCTCAGCCGCCACCGACGCGGGCCCGCAAACCCGTGGCCGGCCCTCCAGCCGGCACCGCCCCTTCTTCCCCACGTCCGGCCACTCCGGCCGCTGCGCCGCCTCTCCGGCCGGCGCGCCGCAAGCCGCCGCCGACCGCCGCCCGGCCTGCCGGCCGCGCCGCCCCTCGCCACCACTCCGGTGCCCGCGCCCGCGCCCGTCTCCACCGGATCCAGTCGGCCCCCGCTCCCACGAGCTCCTCCAACGAACTCCGGCCGCCGTGCCCCCATCTCCGGCAAGTCCGACGACGAACCTTGGGAAGCGTGCAGAACTCAGATCCAAAACATCTCGGTTGACTTTTGCCCCGAAACCCTAACTATTTTGCTATGTTCATCACGTTGTATCTCTGCATCCGTAGCTCTGTTTTGGGCATATAGCATATCAAATTGTTCGTCTCAGAGAGCACATCATTTCATCTCATTGCATAATTTTCATTTGAGTTCATCTTTATGTCCGAAATGCTGTTGGAAGAATGCTATTTGAGATAATTGTCAGATCTGCTGCTCCAATTAGATAATTGTCATTTTTTCCATGATTATTGTTTGCATGATATGCCCCTGAGCTCTACATGAGTTTTGTTATATGCTTTGCCATCTTTCCAGAGGTGCAACCCATATTTTTTTTTGATATGTGTGGTGACTAGCACAAGCTTGCAAAGTGGTGCATTCGTTAATGCTGTTTTCAGGGACTTAGCAATTCCACTAAGTCCTTGATCTGTTTATTTCAATATGCCATATGTTCATGTTGTTTCCTAGTGATCCGTGCCTCTTTTGAGGATGATCAGCAAGGATGATTTGTTATTCTTGTAGTGCTCTATCATCCATGTCTTTGTTTGCAATTATGGAGCATCCTAGCTTGAGTCAATCGAGCTCTACTTTTGCTATTTCGTGAATCTAGGCAAATTGTCTACTTGTTAGCGATTTTGCCGAGGATGTTGTACTTGATCCGTGCATGCTATGTTATTGTTCTTGCCATGTCTAGCTTGTATAATGTGTATTCTTGATGGGTGTATGCTTAGATTTCCATGACTTGCTCTGTAGTGAGTGCATCAAGCTCGTAAACATGCCTACTTGATATCTGTTTTTGCATGCTCTAGTTTTTCACCAAGTCTGTGATCTGATTATGTTTTTGCCATGTTCACATGATTGCAAATATATTTTCTGATCCCTTTTGGCCCAAGGTCACTAAGGGACTTTTGTTAAGCTCTTTGAGTAGCTCCATGCCATGCTTTACTTTGCCATGGTCAGTTCCTGTAGCATATAGTTTTCGTGCTCCAAAGTGTGCTACCTGATCTGAAATTCCAGGCAAGTGTTAAATTCACTAAGTCTGAAATCTGTTTACCAAATGCATTTTTGCCATGCTTGTTTGAACATGTTAATGGATGAATTAGCCGTAGCTCAGTGTTCATCTTTTGTTAAGCATCATGAATGGATCCCTGCCATGTATTTTGATGCCACATTTGGGTGCTATAGCATGTTCATCTTGTTGCATTTAGATGGCTACTTGATGTATATCGCAGACCGGTGCCATATTTGAATTGCTTGCCATTTCCAAACCGTGACTCCGATTCCGGTGATCTTTATATCGTTTTCAAGTGATTTCATCTCACCTTTCTAGTGGCACACTTGGATTTCCAAGTTGAGGCCAGGTTCATTCATTCCTTGTCAAATCTTGCATATGCATCACATATCGCATCCCGCATAGCATACCATGTTTGCATCATGTTGTTTGAGTTTGCACGTGGTTGATTGTATTCCGTTTGCCTGTTTGTCTTGTTTGGGTAGAGCCGGGAGACGAGTTCGCTAACGAGGATCCCGTTGAGTTTGCTTTCGAGGATCCAGTCAACTCTAACAACTTTGCAGGCAAGATGATCATAGCCGAAATCACTACTATCTTTGATTTGCTAGATGCTCGCTCTTTCGCTATACCTATGCTACGATGCCTACCACTTGCTTATCATGCCTCCCAAATTGCCATGTCAAACCTCTAACCCACCATGTCCTAGCAAACCGTTGATTGTCTATGTTACCGCTTTGCTCAGCCCCTCTTATAGCGTTGCTAGTTGCAGGTGAAGATTGGAGACCGTTCCTTGTTGGAACATTATTTACTTGTCGAGATATCATTATATTATCTTGTTACCTTAATGCGTCTATATACTTGGTAAAGGGTGTAAGGCTCGGCCTCTCGCCTAGTGTTTTGTTCCACTCTTGCCGCCCTAGTTTCCGTCATATCGGTGTTATGTTCCCGGATTTTGCGTTCCTTACGCGGTTGGGTTATAATGGGAACCCCTTGATAGTTCGCCTTGAATAAAGCTTTTCCAGCAATGCCCAACCTTGGTTTTACCTTTTGCCACCTAGCCTATTTTTCCCTTGGGTTTCCGGAGCCCGAGGGTCATCTTATTTAACCCCTCCGGGCCAGTGCTCCTCTGAGTGTTGGTCCAAAATGAGCCACTTGTAGTGCCACCTCGGGGCAACCCGAGGGTTGGTTTTAGTTGTACATAGTGTTCATCTGAGTGTGCCCTGAGAACAAGATATGTGCAGCTCCTATTAGGATTTGTCGGCACATTCGGGCGGTGTTGCTGGATTTGTTTTAACTTGTCGAAGTGTCTTGTAGAACCGGGATACCGAGTCTGATCGGAATGTCTCGGGAGGAGGTCTATTCCTTCGTTGGTCGTGAGAGCTTGTCATGGGCTAAGTTGGGACTCCCCTGCAGGGATTTGAACTTTCGAAAGCCGTGCCCGCAGTTATGGGTAGATGGGAATTTGTTAATGTCCGGTTGTAGATAACTTGAACCTTAACTTAATTAAAATGAATCAACTGTGTGAGTTGCCGTGATGGTCTCTTCTCGGCGGAGTCCGGGAAGTGAACACGGTGTTGGAGTAATGCTTGCGCAGGTTGTTCTCTAGTTTTTTGTTCGCGCTTTGCCTCCTTTTCTCGCTCTCTCTTGCGAACAGTATAGCCACCATATATGCTAGTCACTTGCTGCAGCTCCACATATTTACCTTGCCTTACCTATAAGCTTAAATAGTCTTGATCGCGAGGGTGCGAGATTGCTGAGTCCCTGTGGCTCACAGATTACTTCCAAACGAGATGCAGGACCCGATGACTCCGTTCCAGATGACGCGCTTGAGCTCAAGTGGGAGTTCGACGAGGACTCACGCCGTTACTATGTGTCTTTCCCCGATGATCAGTAGTGGTGCCCAGTTGGGGCGATCGGGACCGTGTCGGATGTTGGGTTGTTCTTTTATTTTGGTGCCATAGTCGGGCCATGAGTGTTTGGATGATGTAATGTTATTTATGTACTTTGATTGACGTGGCGAGTGTAAGCCAACTATGTATCTCCCCTTTTATTATCTATATTACATGGGATGTTGTGAAGATTGCCTAACTTGCGACATTGCTTTCAATGCGGTTATGCCTCTAAGTCGTGCCTCGACACGTAGGAGCTATAGTCGCATCGAGGGCGTTACAAGTTGGTAATCAGAGCCTTCCCCGACCTTAGGAGCCCCACTAATTGATCGTTTTTAGCAGCCGTTGTCGAGTCTAGAAAAATGTTTTGAGTCATTTAGGATTATATATCGGAGAGTTCAGGAATTCTTTTTACTCCCTAGTATCCTCATCACTCTGGTAAGGCATCCCGACGTAGAGTTTTGACTCTTCTCTTCTCAAATTTCACTAAAAAAAATTTAGGATCACGCGGGTATCTTGGAATCGTTCCGATGGTTTTGTGACGAGAACATTGTTCTTGGTGCCTCCTGTCTTTAGGGGTTGTGGCAGTGTCCCGGGGAGTTGAGCTCCGAGGTGTTGTCGTCACAATTTTATCGTTGCAGTTCTGGAATACCTCAGTTTAGTACGCCGACATCGAAAATCTCTTTTATGCGGTTCCTTGGTGAGATAACCTCGACGCCACCCAGTACTGGGGCAGGAGTTCGGGAGTATTGCCATAACTTGTATACCGGATGCTTTTCGAAGGTTGAGGTAGATGGTTTCCGAAGTTTTTCTCGGTTATGTGTTGAAGGATGGATACAGCTGGATGTAGGATTTGCTAGAATTGGGTGAGATATTATGCTTCCCCTGTATCCCCAACACCTGATTGCATAACCGGAAAGGTTCGGGAGTTTCATAGGTGGGAATTCTTGTAGCTCTAGTTCTTCTTCCACTGATATTTGGTTTGAGATTGGGATTTCTTACCGAGTATTCGTTCTTGATCCGTACCATGTTGATTTATTCCTCTAGCTAAATTCTAAGTGGCTTCTCAATTTATGGATATGTGACCATTTCAATTGGAATGCATTCGTTCATTTTGTGCGGATGTGAAGACTATATGTTGCAATTTTCATTCTGTTGGATTCAGCTTCAATATTGGTCTATCAATGTGCTAATGGATGTCAACCTCTTCAGGATGGCTCCTCCAACGCGCACGACTCCGAATCCTAATCCGCCACCACCTCCACCTCCTCCGGAGGCATGGCAAGCTGTGATGGCCGCAACCAATGCAAACACGCAGTTGATCATGCAAATTCTTCAAGAGCGTAATCAAGCAAACCAAGGCAACCAAGGCAACAATCAGAATCACTCTGCTACACTCAACCAGTTCCTTGCTAACGGGCCAAAGACTTTCAGCAATTGTGTTGAGGCAAGTGATGCTGACGATTGGCTTGTGGACTTGTGCAAGCATTTCGAGTGCAGTAACGTCAGGCCTAAGGACTTTGTCAAGTTCGCTTCCTTCCAACTCAAAGACCAAGCTACAGAATGGTTCTAGCAGTACAAGGATTCCAGAGGTGGCCATGTGATTACCTGGGATGAATTCCATCAAGATTTCAAAGCTCACCATATTCCCCAGAGCGTGGTTGAAAGCAAGCGTGAGGAATTCCGCAACCTGAAGCAAGGCTCTTTGTCTGTCTATGACTACAACAAGTTGTTTCAGAAGCTCGCCCGCTTTGCTAAGCAGGACGTCCCTGACGAGAAGAGCATGATATACCAGTTCAGGGGTGGTCTCAGAGAAGAAATCCAGCTAGCTCTTGTTCTCTTTGAGCCCTTGAGGTACGATGAGTTCTACAACATGGCATTGAAGCAAGAGGCTGCTCAACTGAGGTGCGATGCTTCCAAGAAGCGATTCAGAGATGCTACTCCTTCTTCCTCTACTCAAGTGGCCAAGCAGCAGAAGTATTGGCTTCCTCCTCCTCCATTCTGTCAGCCGTATCAGAAGAGCAAAGGTGGCAGTGGATCTTCCCACCCACCCAACCCTGGCTTTCAGAACAAGACTTCGTCTCAAGCTCCAAGATCAAGTGCTCCGTACCACCGTCCTCTTTCAGAGGTCACGTGCAACAAGTGCCAACAGAAGGGTCACTATGCCAACAAATGCTTAAATCAGAGACATCTCCCTCCTCCTCCTCCTGTGAGATCGAAAAGTACAGCTGTGCTCAAGCATAACCCCAAGCACGCCAAGGTCAACTTGTTGAATGCAGCTCAGGCAGAGGACTCGCCAGATGTCATCATGGGTAACCTTCTTGTTAACGATATTCCAGCTATAGTTCTTTTTGACACTGGTGCATTACTTTCTTTTATTTCAACACCATTTGTTGCCAAGCATGATTTTGTGACCGAAAGGATTCCTGTCCCGTTGAAGATTGTGTCTCCGGGCAAGCAAATGACTTCTAACAATTGCGTCCCGGATGTCTCTATCACGTTGGGCGATTACAAGTTTCTTTCTTCTCCGGTGGTTCTTGGTAACTCGGATATTGATCTTATTCTTGGAATGGATTGGCTTTCTAAGAACAAGGCGCATCTTGATTGTGCTGCCAGGCAGATTCAATTGACTCATTCGTCTGAGGATGTAATTGTCTTTGCCGCTCGTGATGATACCATCCGTCTGTTTTCTCTCAGTGAGAAGGGTGAACTGGATGCCATCTCGCAAATCCCAGTCGTTTGCGAATATCAAGACGTCTTTCCAGAAGAGCTTCCAGGAATGCCTCCACAACGGCCAGTTGAATTCGTCATCGATCTTGAGCCTGGCACGGAACCAGTGTGCAAGCGTACTTACAAGCTCGGACCTGAAGAGTTGAAGGAGCTGAAGAAGCAACTCGATATTCAAGAGCAAATGGGTCTCATCCGACCTAGTTCTTCTCCATGGGGTTGTGGTGTTCTTTTTGTGAAGAAGAAGGATGGAACGGACCGACTTTGTGTTGATTACCGTCCATTGAACAAGAAGACTATCAAAAACAAATACCCACTTCCCAACATCAACGAGCTGTTCGAACAACTCAAAGGTGCCCAAGTGTTCTCCAAGCTTTATCTCCGTATGGGTTATCATCAGATTCGAATCCGTGAGCAAGATATTCCCAAGACGGCCTTCAGGACAAGCTATGGTTCATATGAATACACTGTCATGTCTTTTGGTCTCGTCAACACTCCTCTGACGTTCTCTTGCATGATGAACTTCATCTTCAACGCCTACACCAATGACTTTGTTTTGGTCTATCTTGACGACATTCTAGTCTTTTCAAAGAACAAGGAAGATCATACCAAGCACTTGCGTTTGGTACTCGATAAGCTCAGGGAACACCAGTTCTACGCCAAGTTCTTCAAGTGCGAATTTTGGCTCGATGAGGTTCTTTATCTTGGGCATATCATCTCAGCCAAGGGCATTGCGGTGAATCCTGAGAAGGTGTCTGCAATTGTGAATTGGAAACCACCTCAGAACGTGAAGCAACTCCGTAGCTTCCTCGGTCTCGCAAGCTACTGTCGAAGATTTGTTGAAAACTTTTCTAAGATCGCAAAGCCTCTCTCAAATCTTCTCTAGAAGCACGTCAAGTACGTTTGGTCTCCGGAATGTGACATCGCTTTCAACACTTTGAAAGAGAAATTGGTCACTGCTCCAGTTCTGACTCCTCCTGATGAATCCAAATGGTACAAGGTCTTTTGCGATGCCTCTCTCCAAGGTCTTGGCGCAGTGTTGATGCAAGAGAAGAAAGTTGTGGCTTATACCTCTCGCCAGTTGAAGCCCAACGAGAAGAACTACCCCACTCATGACCTCGAGTTGGCAGCAGTTGTGCATGCTCTTTTGACTTGGAGACATCTCTTATTGGGAAGAAAAGTGGAAATTTTCACTGACCACAAGAGTCTCAAGTACATCTTCACTCAGCCTAATCTCAACCTCAGGCAGACTCGATGGGTCGAAATAATTCAAGAGTATAATCCGAGTATCGAGTATACTCCAGGCAAGGCCAATGTGATTGCCGACGCTTTGAGCAGGAAGACTTATTGCAACAGTCTGATTCTCAAGCCTTATCAACCCGAGCTTTGTGAAGCTTTCCGCAAACTTAATCTGCAAGTTGTTCCTCAAGGTTTCCTCGCCAACCTTCAAGTCTCTCCTACCTTGGAAGACTAGATTCGCCAAGCCCAACTTCTTGATGCTATGGTGAAAAAGGTGAAGATTGGGATTGCCAAGAGTCAACCCAAGTACAAGTGCTACCGCCTTGATGACAAGGACACTCTCTTCTTCGAGGATCGTATTGTTGTGCCCAAAGGTGACCTTCGTAAAGTGATCATGAATGAGGCTCACAATTCTCTCCTCTCCATCCACCCTGGGAGCACGAAGATGTATCACGACCTCAAGCAGGCTTATTGGTGGACTCAAATGAAGCACAAGATTTCTCAGTTCGTGAATGAGTGTGATGTCTGCAGAAGAGTGAAGGCAGAACACCAAAGGCCAGCCGGTGTCCTCCAACCTCCTGCCATTCCAGAATGGAAGTTTGACCACATTGAGATGGACTTCGTGACTGGGTTTCCAAAGTCCAAGCGTGGCAATGATGTTATATTCGTTGTCATCGACAAACTCACTAAAGTGGCTCATTTTCTGCCTATCAAAGAGTCTATCACTGCAGCTCAATTGGCGGATCTCTATACCTCTCGGATTGTCTCTCTGCACGGTATTCCACAGGTGATCTCTTCAGACCGTGGCAGCATCTTTACCTCCAAGTTTTGGGATTCTTTTTAGAAGGCCATGGGCACCAACATCCGCTTCAGCACAGCTTTCCATCCTCAAACTAGCGGTCAAGTCGAGCGTGTCAACCAGATTCTTGAAGATATGCTCAGGGCTTGTGTGATCTCCTTCGGCATGAAGTTGGAGGATTGTCTTCCTTATGCTGAATTCTCCTATAACAACAGTTTTCAAGCAAGTTCGGGAAAGGCCCCATTTGAAATTCTGTATGGCAGGAAGTGTCGTACCCCTCTCAACTGGTCTGAAACCGGTGAACGTCAACTTCTGGGAAATGACTTAATCACAGAGGCAGAGGAAATGTGCAAAGTCATTCGAGATAACCTAAAGCAGCCCAATCCTGCCAGAAGAGCTACTATGATAATAAGCACCGTGATTTGGCTTTCGAGATTGGAGATCATGTTTACCTCCGCATCTCTCCTATGAAAGGTACTTGCCACTTCGGTATCAAAGGGAAGCTTGCCCCTAGATACGTGGGACCTTTCAAGATCGTCAGCAAGAGAGGCGGTCTCTCCTATCAACTCGAGCTTCCTTCAAACTTTGCAAATGTGCATGACGTGTTCCATGTCTCTCATCTCCGAAAGTGCTTCAAGACTCCTGACCGCACCGTCAACTTCGAAGACATTGAGCTCCAAGAAGATCTCTCTTATCGTGAGCACCCCGTTGCTATTCTTGAAGAGACTGAACGCAAGACTCGCAACAAGTGAATCAAATTCCTCAAATTCAAGTGGTCACACCATTCCGACCGTGAAGCTACCTGGGAACGCGAGGATCACCTCCGTTCTGAGTACCCGGCGTTCTTTCAGTCCTAGATCTCGGGACGAGATCCTTTCGTAGTGGAGTGTTGTAACACCCCGGATATGATTTACCTAATATGTAATCCAACTCTTGCCGTTTCCGGCGTTAAGTTATTTTATTTTCTCGGGTTCGGGTTTTTGTCTCCGTGTGTTGTTGTCATTTGTCATGCATCTCATATCATGTCATCATGTGCATTGCATTTGCATAGTGTTCGTCTCATGCATCCGAACATTTTCCCCGTTGTCCGTTTTGCATTCCGGCGCTTCGTTCTCCTCCGGTGGTCATTTCTACCTTTCCTTCATGTGTGGGGATTAAACATTTCCGGATGGGACCGAGACTTGCCAAGCGGCCTTGGTTTACTACCGGTAGACCGCCTGTCAAGTTTTGTACCATTTGGACTTCGTTTGATGCTCCAACGGTTAACTGAGGAACCGAGAAGGCCTCGTGTGTGTTGCAGCCCAACACCCCCTCCATTTTGTCCCAAAACCCACCAAAACCCTCTCCATCATCTAGAGCGTTCGATCACGATCGCGTGGCTGAAAACCGCACCTCATTTGGACACTCCTAGCTCCCTCTATGCCTATTTAAAGACCCCTCTGAAATTCTCATTCTCCTCCCCCCGAAACCCTAGATCAGCCACCTCGCGCTGTGCCGGACACGTCCGGTCCGGCCGGACACGTCCGCCGCCGCGCCTAGCCACCCACCGAGTGCCACGTGTCCCCGGGGGACCGCATCGCAGCCGCCACCAACGCGGGCCCGCCAGCCCGTGGCCGGCCCTCCAGCCGCCCGACTGGGCCGAGCCGCTCCAGCCGGC
>NC_041382.1:148970462-148997342 GCF_002162155.2 Triticum dicoccoides | reverse complement strand
ACTCCGGTGCCCGCGCCCGCGCCCGTCTCCACCGAATCCGGCCGGCCCCCGCTCCCACGAGCTCCTCCGACAAACTCCGGCCGCCGTGCCCCCAAGTCCGGCAAGCCCGACGACAAACCTCGGGAAGCGTGCAGATCTCAGATCCAAAACATCTCGGTTGACTTTTACCCCGAAACCCTAACTATTTTACTATGTTCATCATGCTGTATCTCCACATTCGTAGCTCCGTTTTGGGCATATAGCATATCAAGTTGTTCGTCTCAGAGAGCACATCATTTCATCTCATTGCGTCATTTTCATTTGAGTTCATCTTGATGCCCGAAATGCTGTTGGAAGAATGCTATTTGAGATAATTGTCAGATCTGCTGCTCCAATTAGATAATTGTCATTTTTGCCATGATTATTGTGTGCATGATATGCCCCTGAGCTCTACATGAGTTTTGTTATATGCTTTTCCATCTTTCCAGAGGTGCAACCCATATATTTTTTTGATGTGTGTGGTGACTAGCACAAGCTTGCAAAGTGGTGCAATCGTTAATGCTGTTTTCAGGGACTTAGCAATTCCACTAAGTCCTTGATCTGTTTATTTCAATATGCCATATGTTCATGTTATTTCCTAGTGATCCGTGCCTCTTTTGAGGATGATCAGTAAGGATGATTTGTTATTCTTGTAGTGCTCTATCATACATGTCTTTGTTTTCAATTATGGAGCACCCTAGCTTGAGTCAATCGAGCTCTACTTTTGCTATTTCGTGAATCTAGGAAGATTGTCTACTTGTTAGCGATTTTGCCGAGGATGTTGTAGTTGATCTGTGCATGCTATGTTATTGTTCTTGCCATGTCTAGCTTGTATAATGTGTATTCTTGATGGGTGTATGCTTAGATTTCCATGACTTGCTCTGTAGTGAGTGCATCGAGCTCGTAAACATGCCTACTTGATATCTGTTTTTGCATGCTCCAGTTTTTCACCAAGTCTGTGATCTGATTATGTTTTTGCCATGTTCACATGCTTGCAAATGTATTTTCTGATCCCTTTTGGCGCAAGGTCACTAAGGGACTTTTGTTAAGATCTTTGAGTAGCTCCATGTCATGCTTTACTTTGCCATGTTCAGTTCCTGTAGCATATAGTTTTCATGCTCCAAAGTGTGCTACCTGATCTGAAATTCCAGGCAAGTGATAAATTCACTAAGTCTGAAATCTGTTTACCAAATGCATTTTTGCCATGCTTGTTTGAACCTGTTAATGGATGAATTGGCTGTAGCTCAGTGTTCATCTTTTGTTAAGCATCATGAATGGATCCCTGCCATGTATTTTGATGCCATGTTTGGGTGTTGTAGCATGTTCATCTTGTTGCATTTAGATGGCTACTTGCTGTATATCGCAGACCGGTGCCATATTTGAATTGCTTGCCACTTCCAAACCGTGACTCCGATTTCGGTGATCTTTATATCGTTTTCAAGCGA
This sequence comes from Triticum dicoccoides, assembly GCF_002162155.2. Classification (NCBI taxonomy): domain Eukaryota; kingdom Viridiplantae; phylum Streptophyta; class Magnoliopsida; order Poales; family Poaceae; genus Triticum; species Triticum dicoccoides. The sequence goes on along the minus strand of NC_041382.1, from coordinate 148,995,879 downwards.
TTTCATCTCACCTTTCAAGTGGCACACTTGGATTTCCATGTTGAGGCCAGGTTCATTCATTCCTTATCAAATCTTGCATATGCATCACATATCGCATCCCGCATAGCATACCATGTTTGCATCATGTTGTTTGAGTTTGCACGTGGTTGATTGTATTCCGTTTGCTTGTTTGTCTTGTTTGGGTAGAGCCAGGAGAAGAGTTCGCTAATGAGGAGCCCGTTGAGTTTGCTTTCGAGGATCCAGTCAACTCTGACAACTTTGTAGGCAAGATGATCATACCCTCGAAATCACTACTATCTTTGCTTTGCTAGATGCTCGCTCTTTCGCTATGCCTATGCTACGATGCCTACCACTTGCTTATCATGCCTCCCAAATTGCCATGTCAAACTCTAAACCACCATGTCCTAGCAAACTGTTGATTGGCTATGTTACCGCTTTGCTCAGCCCCTCTTATAGCGTTGCTAGTTGCAGGTGAAGATTGGAGACCGTTCCTTGTTGGAACATTATTTACTTGTTGGGATATCATTATATTATATTGTTATCTTAATGCATCTATATACTTGGTAAAGGGTGGAAGGCTCGGCCTCTCGCCTAGTGTTTTGTTCCACTCTTGCCGCCCTAGTTTCCGTCATATCAGTGTTATGTTCCCGGATTTTGCGTTCCTTACGCGGTTGGGTTATAATGGGAACCCCTTGATAGTTCGCCTTGAATAAAGCTTTTCCAGCAATGCCCAACCTTGGTTTTACCTTTTGCCACCTAGCCTCTTTTTCCCTTGGGTTTCCGGAGCCCGAGGGTCATCTTATTTAAACCCCCACGGGCCAGTGCTCCTCTGAGTGTTAGTCCAAACAGAGCCACTTGCAGCGCCACCTCGGGGCAACCCGAGGGTTGGTTTTAGTTGTATGTAGTGTTCATCTGAGTGTGCCCTGAGAACGAGATATGTGCAGCTCCTATCGGGATTTGTCGGCACATTCGGGCGGTGTTGCTGGATTTGTTTTAACTTGTCGAAGTGTCTTGTAGAACCGGGATACCGAGTCTGATCGGAATGTCTCGGGAGGAGGTCTATTCCTTCGTTGACCGTGAGAGCTTGTCATGGGCTAAGTTGGGACTCCCTGCAGGGATTTGAACTTTCGAAAGCCGTGCCCATGGTTATGGGCAGATGGGAATTTGTTAATGTCCGGTTGTAGATAACTTGAACCTTAACTTAATTAAAATGAATCAACTGTGTGAGTTGCTGTGATGGTCTCTTCTCGGCGGAGTCCGGGAAGTGAACACGGTGTTGGAGTAATGCTTGCGCAGGTTGTTCTCTAGTTTTTCATTCGCGCTTTGCCTCCTCTTCTCGCTCTCTTTTGCGAACAGGATAGCCACCATATATGCTAGTCGCTTGCTGCAGCTCCCATATTTACCTTGCCTTACCTATAAGCTTAAATAGTCTTGACCGCGAGGGTGCGAGATTGCTGAGTCCCTGTGGCTCACAGATTACTTCCAAACCAGATGCAGGACCCGATGACTCCGTTCCAGATGACGCGCTTGAGCTCAAGTGGGAGTTCGACGAGGAGTCATGCCGTTACTATATGTCTTTCCCCGATGATCAGTAGTGGTGCCCAGTTGGGGCGATCGGGACCGTGTCGCATGTTGGGTTGTTCTTTTATTTTGGCGTTGTAGTCGGGCCATAAGTGTTTGGATGATGTAATGATATTTATGTACTTTGATTGACGTGGCGAGTGTGAGCCAACTATGTATCTCCCCTTTTATTATCTATATTACATGGGATGTTGTGAAGATTGCCTAACTTGTGACATTGCTTTCAATGCGGTTATGCCTCTAAGTCGTGCCTCGACACGTAGGAGCTATAGCCGCATCTTGGGCGTTACACCATGGCCTTCTGAAAAGAATCCCAGAACTTAGAGGTGAAGATGCTCCCACGATCTAAAGATATCAACTGCGGAATGCCGTGCAGAGAGACAATCCTGGAGATATATAGCTCTGCCAACTGAGCTGCTGTGATAGATTCTTTGATAGGAAGAAAATGAGCCACTTTGGTGAGCTTGTTGATGACAACGAAGATAGTATCATTGCCACGCTTGGACTTTGGAAATCCAGTCATGAAGTCCATCTCAATATGGTCAAACTTCCATTTTGGAATGGCAAGAGGTTGGAGGAGACCAGCTGGTCATTGGTGTTCTGCTTTCACTCTTCTGCAGACATCACATTCATTCACGAACTGAGCAATCTCGCGCTTCATTCAAGTCCACCAATACGACTGCTTGAGGTCATGGTACATCTTTGTACTTCTAGGGTGAATAGAGAGGAGTGAATTGTGAGCCTCGTTCATAATGACTTTGCGAAGGTCACCTTTCGGAACAACAATTCGATCCTCGAAGAATAGAGTATCCTTGTCATCAAGGCGATAGCACTTGTACTTGGGTTGACTATTGGCAATCCCAATCTTCACCTTCTTCACCATAGCATCAAGAAGTTGAGCCTCACGAATCTGATCTTCCAAAGTAGGAGAGACTTGGAGGTTGGCAAGGAATCCTTTGAGGAACAACTTGGAGATTCAGTTTGCGGAAAGCCTCACAAAGCTCTAGTTGGTAAGGCTTGATAATCAAACTATTGCAGTAAGCCTTCCTGCTCAATGCGTCAGCAATTACATTGGCCTTGCCTAGAGTATATTCCATACTCGGATTATACTCTTGAATCATTTCGACCCAATGAGTCTGCCTGAGGTTGAGGTTTGGCTGAGTGAAGATGTACTTGAGACTCTTATGATCAGTGAAGATGTGCTTGAAGGGAAGCATCACAGAAGACCTCGAACGGTTTCGATTCATCAGGAGGAGTCAGAACTGGAGCAGTGACTAACTTCTCTTTCAGGGTGTTGAAAACGATGTCACATTCAGGCGACCAGAGATACTTCACATGCTTCTGGAGAAGGTTGGAAAGAGGCTTCACGATCTTAGAGAAGTTCTCAACGAACCTTCGACAATAGCTTGCGAGCCTAAGGAAGCTGCAAAGTTGCTTCACGTTCTGAGGTGGTTCCCAATTCACAATTGCAGACACCTTCTCAGGATCAACAGCTATGCCCTTGGCGGAGATGATATGTCCAAGGTAGAGAACCTCATCGAGCCAAAACTCGCACTTAGAAAACTTCGCATAGAACTGATGTTCTCTGAGTTTGTCCAGAACTAATCTCAAATGCTTGGCATGATCCTCCTTGTTCTTGGAAAAGACCAAAATGTCATTGAGGTAGACCAAGACGAAGTCATTTGTGTAGGCGTTGAAGATGAAGTTCATCATGCGGGAGAATGTTGGAGGAGCGTTGACGAGGCCGAAAGACATGACAGTGTATTCATATGAACCATAGCTTGTTCTGAATGCTGTCTTGGGGATATGTTCTTCACGAATGCGAATCTGATGATAGCCCATACGGAGGTCAAGCTTGGAGAATTCTTGAGCACCTTTGAGTTGTTCGAAAAGCTCGTTGATGTTGGGAAGTGGGTACTTGTTCTTTATGGTCTTCTTGTTCAATGGACGGTAGTCGACACAAAGTCGGTCCATTCCATTCTTCTTCTTGACAAAAAGAACACCACAACCCCATGGAGAAGAACTTGGTCAGATGAGACCCATACGCTCTTGAATATCGAGTTGCTTCTTTAGCTCCTTCAACTCTTCAAGTCCAAGCTTGTAAGGACGTTTGCAAACAGGTTCCGTGCCAGGCTCAAGATCGATGACGAATTCAACTGGCCGGTGCGGAGGCATTCCTGGAAGCTCTTCTGGAAAAACGTCTTGATATTCACAAACGACTGGAATCTGAGAAATGGCATCCAACTCACCCTTCTCATTGAGAGAAAACAGTCAGATGGTATCATCATGAGCGGCAAAGATGATTACATCCTCAGACGAATGTGTCAATTGAATCTGCCTGGTAGCACAATCAAGGTGAGCCTTGTGCTTAGAAAGCCAATCCATTCCGAGAATAAGATCAATATCCAAGTCGCCCAGAACAATAGGAGAAGATAGAAATTTGTAGTCGCCCAACATGATAGTAACATTCGGGACGCAGATATTAGCTGTCATTTGCTTGCCCGGGGACACGATTGATCAGGATCTTTGCAAATGCTGATAATCGCACTCATACTTTGATGCAAAAGGTTTAGAAATGAAACAATGCGATGCACCCGTGTCAAAAAGAACTTTTGCAGGAACATCTTTAACAGGAAGGTTACCCATAATCACATATGACGAGTTCTCTGCCTGAGTTGCGTTCATCATGTCGACCTTGAGATGCTTGGGATTATGCTTGACCACTGCGGTGCTGGCAGACCTCACAGGAGGAGGAGGAAGACACCTCTGATTGAAGCATTTGTTGGCATAGTGACCCCTTTGCTGACACTTATTGCACGTGACCTCTGAAAGTGGAAGGTGATACGGAGCACTAGATCTTGGAGCATGAGACGAAGTCTTGTTCTGAAAGCCTGGGTTGGGTGGGTGGGAAGATCCATTGCCACCTTTTCTCTTTTGCTGATAAGGCTGACGGAACGGAGGAGGGGGAGGCAACCAATACTTTTTCTGCTTAGTTGCCACTTGAGTTCAAGAAGAAGGAGTTGCATCCCTGACTTGTTTCTTGGAAGCATCGCATTTTAGCTGAGCAGTCTCTTGTTTTAGTGCCATGTTGTAAAACTCATCGTACTTCTGCAGCTCAAAAAGCACGAGAGCTAGTTGGAGATCTTCTCTGAGGCCACCCCTGAACTGATAAATCATGCTCTTCTCGTCAGGGGCGTCTTGCTTAGTGAAACGAGCGAGCTTCTGGAACATGATGTTATACTGGTAAACAGACAAGCTGCCTTGCTTGAGATTGCGGAACTCCTCACGCTTGCTCTCAACAACACTCTGAGGAATGTGGTGAGCTTTGAAGTCTTGACAAAATTCATCCCAGGTAATCACATGACCTCCTCTGGAATCTTTGTATTGCTGATACCATTCTGCAGCTTGGTCTTTGAGTTGGAATGAGGCAAACTTGACAAAGTCCTCAGGCCTGACGTTGCTGCACTCGAAATGCTTGTAGATATCCACGAGCCAATCATCAGCGTCTGTTGCCTCAATATAGTTACTGAAGGTCTTTGGCTGATTTGCGAGGAACTGGTTGAGTGTAGCAAACTGATTCTGATTGTTGCTATCGCCTTGATTCCCTTGGTTGTGCTCTTGCAAGAGTTGCATGATCAGCTGTGTGTTGGCATAGGTAGCGGCCATCACAGCTTGCCATGCCTCCGAAGGTGAAGGTGGTGGTGGCGGTTCAGGATTCGAACGCGTTGGAGGAGCCATCCTGAAGAAGGTGACATCCGTTAGCATCTTGACAGACATATATTCAAGCTGAATCAAATGGATCGGAATTGCAACATATAGTCTTAACATCCGAACAAAATGAACGAATGCATTCCAATTGAAATGTTCACACTTCCATAAATTGAGAAGCCACTTAGATAGAGGTAGATGAATAAAACAACAAGGTACGGACAAGAACAAATACTTGGTGAGGATTACCCAATCACAAACCAAATATCCGCGGAAGAAATGCTAGAGCTAGATGAATTCCCACCTATGAAACTCCAGAACCTTTGCGGTTATGCAGTCAGGTGTTGGGGATACAGTGGAAGCATAATATCTCACCCAAAGCTAGCAAATCCTACATCCAGCTGTATCCATCCTTCAACACGTAACCAAGAAACCTTCGGAAATCATTTACCTCAACCTTCGAAAAGTATCCGTTATACGAGTTATGGCGATACTCCCGAACTCCTGCCCTAGTACTGGGTGGCATCGAGGTTATCTCACCAACAGCTGCATAAAAGAGATTTTCGATGTCGGCGAAACTCGGGTATTCCAGAATTGCAATGATAAAATTGTGACGACAACACCTCGGAGCTCAACTCCTCGGGACACTGCCACAACCCCTAAATGTCAGGAGGCACCAAGAACAATGTTCTCGTCACAAAACCATGGGAACGATTCCAAGATACCTGCGTGATCCTAAATTTTTTTTAGTGAAATTTGAGAAGAGAAGAGTCAAAACACTACGCCAGGATGCCTCACTAGAGCGACGAAGGGACTGAGGAGTAAAAAGAATCCTACTCTCCGATATATATAATCCTAAATGACTCAAAACATTTTCTAGACTCAACAACGCCAGCGATTCGACCAAGCAGGGGGCTCCTAAGTCGGGGAAGGCTCTGATTACCAACTTATAACGCCCACGATGCGGATATATCTCCCACGTGTCGAAGCACGACTTAGAGGCATAACCGCATTGTAAGCAATGTCGCAAGTGGGGTAATCTTCACACAAACCCAAGTAATGAATAAAGGGGAAAGAGTACATAGTTGGCTGACACTCGCCACGTCACACAATAGCATAAATATCATTACATTCATCCAGATACGATCAAGGTCTGACTACGGAACCAAAATAAATACAACCCCAAATGCAACAAAGTCCCCGATCACCCCAACTGGGCACCACTACTGATCGTTTGGAAAGAAACATAGTATCGTCCTGAGTCCTCATCGAACTCCCACTTGAGCTCAGTCGAATCTCCCAGAGCGGTATCATCGGTCCCTGCATCTAGTTTTGGAAGGAATCTGTGAGTCATGGGGACTCAGCAATCTCACACCCTCGCGATCAAGACTATTTAAGCTTATAGGTAGGGTATAGGCATGAGGTGGAGCTGCAGCAAGCACTAGCATATATGGTGGCTAACATACGCAAATGAGAGCGAGAAGAGAAGGCAAAGGCATGATCGATAAACTATGATCAAGAAGTGATCCTAGAACAACCTATGTTCAAACATAACACGAGACCGTGTTCCCTTCCCGGACTCCGCCGGAAAGAGACCATCACGGCCACACACTCTGTTGATTCATTTTAATTAAGTTAAGTTTCAGGTTTTCTACAACCGGACATTAACAAAATCCCATCTGCCCATAACCGCGGGCATGGCTTTCGAAAGATCAAATCCCTGCAGGGGAGTCCCAACTTAGCCCATCACAAGCTCTCACGGTCAACAAAGGATATTCCTTCTCCCAAGACAGTCCGATCAGACTCGGAATTCCGGTTACAAGACATCTCTACAATGGTAAAACTAAACCAGCAAAGCCGCCCGAATGTGCCGACAAATCCCGATAGGAGCTGCACATATCTCGTTATCAGGGCACACTCAGATGAGCGCTCCGTACAACTAAAACCAAACCTCGAGTTTCCCCGAGGGGGCGCTGCAAAGGGCTCTAGTTTGGACCAACACTCAGAGGAGCACTGGCCCGGGGGGTTAAATAAAGATGACACTCGGGCTCCGGAAACCCAAGGGTAAAAGAGTCTAGGTAGCAAATGGTAAAACCAATGTTGGGCATTGCTGGAGGAGTTTTATTCAAGGCGAACTGTCAAGGGGTTCCCATTATAACCCAACCGTGTAAGGAACGCAAAATCAAGGAACATAACACCGGTATGACGAAAACTAAGGCGGCAAGAGTGGAACAAAACACCAGGCATAAGGCCGAGCCTTCCACCCTTTACCAAGTGTATAGATGCATTAAAATAGACAAGATATAATAATGATATCCCAACAATAAACATGTTCCAACAAGGAACAAACTCCAATCTTCACCTGCAACTAACGACGCTATAAGAGGGGCTGAGCAAAGCGGTAACATAGCCAAACAACGGTTTGCTAGGACAAGTTGGGTTAGAGGTTTGACATGGCAATATGGGAGGCATGATAAGCAAGTGGTAGGTATCGTAGCATAGGCATAGCAAGAGAGCGAGCATGTAGCAAGCAAAGATAGAAGTGATTTCGAGGGTAAGGTCATCTTGCCTGCAAAGTTCTCCGAGTTGACGTTAGCTTGGTTCTCGAAAACATACTCAACGGGCTCCTCGATCACGTACTTGTCTCCCGGCTCTGCCCAAAGCAAGAACACAAGCAAAAGGAGACACAATCAACCACGTGCAATGCACAAACAACATGATGCAAAACATGTCGTGATATGCGGGATGCGATGCATATGCATGTTTCGGAAAGGAAAGATTGAACCTGGCCTCAATTTGGAAAACCAAGAGTGCCACTGGAAAGATGAGTTGATTTCGGTCGAACTTGATATAAAGATCACCGGAATCGGATGCACGGTTTGCAAATGACAAGCAAAACAAATATGGCACCGGTCTGCGATTAACAGCACGAGGCCACCTAAATGCATCAAGAACAACAAGCTACTGCACTCTAACATAGCAACAAAATACATGGTAGGGATCCACTCAAGATGCTTGACAAAAGATGAACACTGAGCTATGGCTAATTCACTCAATAGCAGGTTCAAACAAACATGGCAAAAGTGCAAAAGATATCAGGTTACAGACTTAGTGAAAATAACAAGTCAGGAATTTAACATCAGGATGCACTGTTTAGAGCAAGATAACAACATGCTATAGGAACATATCATGACAAAGCAAGGAATGGCATGAAGCTACTCAAAGCATACAACAAAAGTCCCTTACTGACCATAAGCCAAAAGGGATCAGAAAATACAATGGCATCCATGTGAACATAGCAATTTACGTTAACAGATTCAGACTTAGTAGAAAACTGGAACATGGCAAAACAGATATTAAGTAGGCATGTTTACGAGCTCGATGCACTCACCACAAGGCATTGCATGACAAACTAAGCATACACCCAGCAAGTAGACATGGCATAGAAGCTAAACATGGCAAGAACAACAACAAAGCATGCATGGATCAACTACAACAACCTCGGCAAAAATGCTTAATATGTAAACATTCTGCCAGGAACATTTTATAGCAAAAGTAGAGCTTAATTGAGTCAAGCTAGGGTGCTCCATAATTGCAAACAAAGACATGGATGGATAGAGCACCACCATATCTAAAAAACATCCTTACTGATCATGCTCAAAAGAGGCATGGATCACTCGGTAGCAACATGAATACATGGCATAAAAATATTGGCAGGACAAAGACTTAGAAGATTTCTAAGTCCGTGAAATCAGCAACATTAAGCGGGCTACTTTGCAGGCTTGTGCTAGTCACCACAGAGATCACAAAAATACATGGCATACACCCCTATAAAGATGGCATGGCATACTTCAAAACTCATGTAGGGCTCAAGTTCATAGGAAGCACACAACAATCATGGCAAAAATGACAAATGTCCAATTACTGATATGAATCTGAAACTAACAGAAACTAGCACTCTTCCAACAGCATTCAGGGCATCAAGATGAGCTCAAATGAACATGATGCAATGATATGAAATGAAGTACTCGTCGAGATGAACCATTTGATATGCTACATGCTCGAAACGGAGCTACGGATGCAGAGTTATGATGCGATGAGAAATGCACAAAATTACTAGGGTTAGGGCAAAAGTCAACCCTCAGATCCAGATCCAGATCCAGATCGGCACGCGTTTCGAGGTGCTAGTCGGAGTTCGTTGAGGTCGCCGGTGTCCGGCCGGAGCTTGCCGGGGCGGTGAGGAGGCGGTGGTGCGGCGTGGTGGCGCCGGACGACGAGGGATGCGGCGCTGGGCGCGGCTGCCAGCGTCGGAGCAAGGCGGCGGGGTCGGGTCGGCGGCGACCGGGCGAGGCGGCGGTGGCCGGCGAGGAGTCCGCGGCGGCGCCGGACGGCGGGAAGAAGGCACGACGTGGAGGAAGACGGCGTCGGGGCGCGGCCCGGTCGGGCGGCGGGGAGGGCCGGCCGTGGGCTTTGGTGGGCCGCGGCGGCGGTGGGTGCCGGTGGGACACATGGCATGCTCTGGTTCGCCGGGGGGATCGGGGCGGACGTGTCTGGCCTGATTGGACACGTCCGACGACGAGGGGAGCGGATTTTTTAGGGTTTGGGAGGAAGAGATCCGAGATTTCGGGGGGAGAGGCCTTTTTATAGGTAGGAGGAGCTAGGAGGCTCCAAATTGAGCACCGTTTCTGGCCACGCGATCGTGATCGAACGATCTAGATGATGGAGGAGGTTTAGGTGGGTTTTGGGCCACTTTGGAGGGGTGTTGGGCTGCAACACACACGAGGCCTTTTCGGTCCCTCGGTTAACCGTTGGAGTATCAAACGAAGTCCAAATGGCACGAAACTTGACAGGCGGTTTACCGGTTGTAAACCAAGGCCGCTTGGCAAGTCTCGGTCCAATCCGAAAACATTTAACACCCGCACATGAAAAGAGGTAGAAAGGGACACCGGAGGACAAAGGAGCGCCGGAATGCAAAACGGACAACGGGGAACATGCTCGGATGTATGAGACGAACACGTATGCAAATGCAATGCACATGATGACATGATATGAGATGCATGACAAAGACCAAACAACACGAAGACAAAAACCAGACAACGAGGAAATATCATAACTTAGTGCCGGAAAAGGCAAGAGTTGGAATACAAATATGGCAGGTTACATACGGGGTGTTATAGAACGGAAACCATGAAAAGCAAGCAATCAAATCCGGCATGACCTGCAAACTGGCATGACACGCCAGGTCCGTACATTGAATGTACTTGCAAGCTCACAATAACCAGAAGCATTCAAGACAAACAACAACATGGCAATTACAGGTTAAGTAGGAATTATCATGAGATCATCGGGATAACATGGCATGAACAACATGAACATGGTACAGCTAGAACAATATAAGCATGGCATGAACATATAAATCTGGCGATACTAGCATGCAGCATGATGACACTATATGCACCATTTATTCTGCTCGGGTTACCTCGTAACCAAACGGTGATCCCTCGGGCAATCACAACCATGATCAAAACTTGGTCTCAAACAGTGATCCTTCCGGCGTTCACAACCATGACCAATACCTGGCCTCAAATGGTGATCCTTCCGGTGATCACAACCATGACCAATACCTGGCCTCAAACGATGATCCTTCCCGCGATCACAACCAACTTATCTCCTCATCGAACCGTGGTTGTTATTAAGAACATTATTATTATTACTGTTGACTCACAGTGTGACCGACATGAACTGGGCCCTTATCCGCGGGCACGGCTATCGATAGATTTAATATACACTCTGCAGAGGTTAGTACACTGTACCCACACTACGGAACCCATGGCCTCGCATTCCCATTCAGGTGGACCAATGGCGTTCCGGCAAAAGCGATCTACTACCATGACACTCTCTCGGCCACTCTGACTCACTCCCCACTTGGCTAGTCCTGGGGTGGCCCCGTGTCTACCAAAGACACAACGACCACCGTTGTGGCCAAACATAAACGGTCCCAAACAGGGACCCGGATCCATAACAACAACAACAACGGGCACACAAGGCTTATGTCCACCTACCTGATTAGGGTAGCGCGCGCCCATAACCTTCCCTCATTGGAGGCACTAGCGAGAGGCACGACAATAGACCCAGTTAGGACCTTCCCATAAAGGTAAGCATGGTTGCACTGGTCAGTTCGATATGGTGGCACCATGACTCAGCCAACAGTTGTTCAAGTTCAATTTAAACCGGTTAAACTTGGATGCAATATGCTGAGCCATGATAAAATAACATGATGCAATTACAATGGATGAGCATGATATCAACATAAGCACGGGTGCAACATAACTATCCACCATATCAACAATGAATCATCTCCAACTGAGCATGGTATAATGACGAGCATGAATATTACCAGTACAACACTACTCATAGCATAACATGACCATTAGCATCAACCATAAATACCATGCAAGAACTCATCAATAACATTACCGAGTAACACTTAACCAAATAACAGCAAAGGAACAACGCATCTTAACAGTACTCGGTAACTGACGTTAGTCATGCTCCGAAGAACATGACCAACCCAACATGTAATACTACCAAGCATGGCAATATGAAAGTAATACTAGCAAGTAGTTCATGATAAAAAATGCAAGAAAACCTAGCATGACGGTAATCACCAATCAAAAACATAACCGACATAACGACAGCAGTAGCACAACAAGCATACATTTTTTAAAGATTGAGATGAAAACCAATGCTACTACATGGCTATCATGCAAATGGTGGTTGTGGCTTGCCTGGGGATGAAGAAGGCATCGGGGAGAAGTGCGGTGAAGCCGCGAAAAGATTTGCCGGAAACAATTCTATCTCGGAGGGGCTGTTTACGCGCAAGGGCAAAAAGCTCATTTTCATAGTGTCAAACCATAGTGAAAATGGAACCAACAGAATAGGCTCGACGAAATGAAGACGTGGGCTTTGGAATCACCTCATTTGGAGTTGTGGTTGAAAAGTTATGAAGTGTTTTCTGCTAGGGACCTATTTGCAAAGAAAAACTTCACAATCTAGGCCTGCACAGAAAACAAAAAACGTCTTTAGTGGAATACGTTTTCACAGCAGAGAAAACGTATTTATAGCCGTAGTTAAATGAAAATACGCCTTCCCATAAGGAAAACGCATTCTCCACCGAACTAAGACCAAAGTACGCCTTCCCCAACAGAAATCGTATTAAGCGAAAGGTGCTTCCACTTATCTAACGTGGCGGGGCGGGGTCAACGGCTGAGGCGCGGGGCCCGCGGGAAGGTCGGGACCACCAGCTGGGTCGCCACCTTCAACCTCAAGCCCACGCGCGGCCGAGGCAGGGGCGCACCCTGACGGCGATTGTCGTGGTTCTAAGTATGATAGTAGAATGGGGGTAGGAATGTAGAGGCAAGATCCTAGCTATGGAGTAGTTGTACACGCGAGTTTTACGAGTTCAGGCCCTTCTCAGAGGAAGTAACAGCCCTATGTCTCGGAGCCCTGAGGCGGTCGACTGGATTATGCGCGTATGTGTTACAGGGGGTGCGAACCCTTGTCCCGGAGGAGGGGGTGGCTTATATAGAGTGCGCTAGGACCCCAGCCAGCCCATGTTACAAATGGTTCAATGTACATTAAGGCAGGGCGTTACTGGTAAAACTATTAATAAAGAGATATAATGATCTTTAAGGTTACAGAGTGAATGACCGACCGTTGCCATCCTGAGTGACGTTAGGCCTTCTACACTCCGAGTGGTTTCTTGTATCGTCGAGTGTCTTCAAGACTGTCGAGTGGAACATAGCTTTATGGTCAAGTGGACGATGATTTTTCTTCAACTTCTCCTGGTTCTTTTAGAGGTGTCCTTGGGGAGGGTATCTTGGACAGATCCATGACCCTACCCTAGGTACATAGCTTCGTCATTAGCCACCGAATGGATCAGGGTTTGAGTGAGGAAGGAGTTGAGAACACTTCCGACTCATTCTTCGTGCTATGAGTATATCTTGCTCTGGATCAATGAACTGAGGAGATAACATCAACTTCTTTTTCAGCCGCCTTGGTCAATTCTTAGTTTTTGTCGAGTGAACTTTCACGGTAGATTTCCGAATGATATGTGGAGGATGTTTTCAGTCTGACAAGTTGCTCTGCTCTCTGCGGATTTCGCAGGATTCGAATTTCGGGAAGCGCGCCAGACAGGCGGGGCCGTGGTAATCGGGGCAGATTAGGCAGGTCGCCTCGATCCCCACGCCACATTTTGTCGATGTGTGAAAATTTCTTGGGTTGTCGACCGCACTGGGGTCTCTTCAAACACATCTTCACATGTCGCTCCCAGTCGGTCAAGAAGGCCAACCCGAGTGACGAGAGGACACACGTGATCCAGATGTGCGGGGGCTTTGGTATCCAGATGAGGAACAAGAGTACCTTCCCAATGATGATCCTTCCCGACTCGGTTCGGGGCTGGTAGTCGACTTGGTTTTACTGTAAGGACCAGCCGACCCCAGGCCAGTCGACTAGACTTCCTCCCTTTTCCCTAGCTCGAGTGGAGAAGCCCTCCTCCTTGAGGGTGGTCCCCGAAGAGAAGGCACAGGTCAAGGTGTTGGTCGAGCGGGGCGTCCAACTTGTCCACGACGGGGTGACTGGGATGGACCTACTGGAGGTCTTTCTCAGTTGACGGATCCAACTGCTTCATGCCCGTGACCATCCGATGTGGATGTACTCGGGACTCGAGGACTCCACTCGGATCCACCCGGAGGACGTTAGTGAAGACACCTTGGAGGAGTGGCTGAGGGGAATCACTAGCAATAAAGACAATCTCCAGGGGTCTAGGAGGGTGATTCCATTTGACCACTTGCGCCAGCCGGAACAGGTATGATTCTGCTTTGCCAAGCATCTTCCGATTCACTGTGTGACACCTTGTTGATGGTCAACTGTATTTCTTTTGCTCGTTGTCTTTTCAGGGTCTCATTGATATATACTCGATGCCCAATGGAGTGCGGGGGCAAGACGTCGAGGAAGGAGCGAGCGGGGACGAGAGCAGCGAGTGGCACTTGGATGCCGAGGAGGACGAGTAGAGCGACGACTCGACTGATGACGAAGAGGTCGACTCGCCTCCTCGCTGAGAGAGGAGATCCAAGCACACTCACGACCCGGAGAGCACCCCGGACCTGGCGACCGTGCTGACTGGGCAATCTTCGAGGCGCCCCCGGACGTCTTCCCCAGCGCTGATTGAGAAGGCCCCGAAGCAGCTCAAGGTCGTGCCGCCTCCAGCGCCAAAAGCACCGAAGGCCACCTCCTCCAAACTGCCAAAGGCTTTACCCAGGATCAAAGTGACCGTCCCCACCATCTCCGGGTAATCATATGACCTATTCTTTTTGGTGACTCGAGCAACAAAACGTGACCGACTGAGTGCGGACATTTGCAGCGCTGCTACATCAGGAACCTCTTCCTACCAGTACTGAGACGAGGAGATGGAATACGCGGTTACCTCCAACCCAAGTAAAAACTCTTATGATCTTGCTCTTGATTACTTGGTCGATTGAATTCGAGTGGTTTATTTGGGGTCGACTGATCTTCCCTGCAGCTCCACCCAACGTCATCGATCTCCCAGACGACAATGAAGATGTGGCTCCTAAGCCCAGAAAGAGCAAAAAGGTAGCAGCTGGCAGGGCGTCTCAGCAGGGACCAATGACAACACCAACCATCCGTCAATCTGAAGACGCGGGCGGGGCCTCTGTAACTTTTGCTGCACCCTTGTGAGTGAGCGCCCCGCACCGTCGACTGTACCGGTGATTCTTTCCGTCGTCCCATCTCATGCCCCGGAGGTCCAAACTGCTGCACCTGGGTCGTCTGCCCTCTTCTTCAACAGCTACCCTGTCCCAGAAAACTAGTCAGATGCGACTGCGGAAGCCATCCGTCAGGCTAACGTGATGATGGAGCGGATGAAGACGGTGCACGAGAATAGCCAGGCAGCTTACGACACCAGTGCTGCTCTTCGGGCCAATGTCCAGGTACGTAAACTTTCGACTAACCTTGTTCTGTTAGGATATGCTATATGGAATATTTTCTTCCATACAATCTCCTATTGTTTGTGTCGAATCTGTACACCCACTGGGTGTTTTGTTGTCTTTGGCATTTGCGCTCTTCCACTCGGTCTGGGCGAGTGGGATATGAACCGGTGGGGGCACGCTGAGTGCACCCACTAGGTGTAGTCCCCGAGACAGCAGTCGACTGCTAGCAGTCGACTGGTGAGGGAGTCCTGGATTAGGGGGTCTCCGGATAGCCGGACTATATCCTTTGGCCGGACTATTAAACTATGAAGATACAAGATTGAAGACTTTGTCTCGTGTCCGGATGGGACTCTACTTGGCGTGGAAGGCAAGCTAGGCAATACAGATATGTATATCTCCTCCTTTGTAACCGACCTTGTGTAACCCTAGCCCCCTCCGGTGTCTATATAAACCGGAGGGTTTTAGTCCGTAGGATAACATGCAATCATACCATAGGCTAGCTTCTAGGGTTTAGCCTCTCCGATCTCGTGGTAGATCAACTCTTGTAATACTCATATCATCAAGAATAAATCAAGCAGGACGTAGGGTTTTACCTCCATCAAGAGGGCCCGAACCTGGGTAAAACATCGTGTCCCCTGCCTCCTATTACCATCCGCCTTAGACACACAGTTCGGGACCCCCTACCCGAGATCCGCTGGTTTTGATACCGACATTGGTGCTTTCATTGAGAGTTCCTCGGTGTCATCGCCATTAGGCTTGATGGCTCCTACGATCATCGATAGCGATGCAGTCTAGGGTGAGACTTTTCTCCCCAGCCAGATCTTTGTGTTCGGCGGCTTTGCACTGCGGGCGAACTCGCTTGGCCATCTGGGGCAGATCGAAAGTTACGCCCCTGGCCACCACTTCAGGTTTGGAAGCTTAAATTACACGGCCGATATCCGCGGAGACTTGATCTTCGACGGATTCGAGCCCCTGCCTTGTGCGCCACGCGGTCACGATGAGTACGATTTAGCTCTACCATCGGACCGTGTTCAGGAGATCGCACCGGCAGCCGCTCCGAGCCTCAATTCGGAGCCAGATGCGCCATCCATGGACGGGTGGATAGACCCCGTCACGGAGGTCGTACCCTCAGCGGCGATCGAGCTGAATATCGACCTTACCCTTCACGAGAGCCGCGTTGCCAAACTGTCGGATCCTTCTCCGGCCACGGGCTTCGAACCGCCTACGCCCATCGAATCCGATTGGGCGCCGATCATGGAGTTTACCTCCGCGGATATTTTTCAGCACTCGCCCTTTGGCAACATACTAAACTCATTAAGGTCTCTCTCCTTGTCAGGAGAGTCCTGGCCGAACTACGTCCAGCAGGATTTGGATGTGGATGACGAAGAAATTCGCCGCCCACCCACCACCCACTTAGTAGCCACTGTCGATGACTTAACTGACATGCTCGACTTCGAATCCCAAGACATCGACGGTATGGATGACGATGCGGGAGGCGAAGAGGAACCACTGCCCACAGGGCACTGGACGCCCACTTCATCACATGACGTATACATGGTGGACACACCCAAAGAAAATAACGACGAGGAACGGAAGGACGCGGCGAAGGGTGGTTCCCTCAAGCAGCGGTCAAAGCGGTGGCGTAAACGCCGCTCCAAATCCTGCCTCGGCAGAAATAACGATCACATAGACCCAGCGTTAGAGCAGGGTGAACCATTGCTCGACCACGGCAACATGGAAAATCAAGCTGAACAACCCAACCCCGTCGAAGATAACAGTCCAGACGACATCACACCGGACAGGCGCCAGGAACAACATAATGCCCACCAAAGGCTTGTTGCCACGGCGAGGAGTCTGAAAAAACAGAAGCGAAGGCTCAAGGCTGCACAAGACACACTCAAAATTAAATGGAGTGAAGTACTCAACACTGCAGCAAAATACGACAGTAATCGCCACACCAAGAGCTCTCCGAAGCAAAAGTTGCTACCTGAATTTGATGAGGAGGCCTTAGATCCTCCACAATTAACAAATAAAACGGCCATCTGATCGGATAGACGACCTCATAGCCAACATAAAGCGGCAATCGACGCTACACATAAACCAGTACGCGATCCGCGTAAGGGCTTGCATCAAAAGGACGGCGCAACCAGATCCATCTATGGACCACACAGGCGCGCTCCAACATACAATGCAACACAACAGACATCTGAATACCATGGTACACCCAAATACAGGGGTGCCGCACACCCTCTATGTTTCACCGACGAGGTACTAGATCATGAATTTCTAGAGGGATTCAAACCCGTAAACATAGAGGCGTACGATGGAACAACAGACCCTAGGGTCTGGATTGAGGACTACATCCTCCATATCCATATGGCTCGAGGAGATGATCTCCACGCCATCAAGTACTTACCCCTCAAGCTCAAAGGGCCAGCTCGGCACTGGCTTAAAAGCCTCCCCGAAAACTCCATCGGAAGCTAGGAAGAGCTCGAAGACGCCTTTCGGGCAAATTTTCAAGGGACATATGTCCGACCACCGGATGCAGACAATTTAAGTCATATAACTCAACGGCCCGGTGAGTCAGCCCGAAAACTTTGGAACAGGTTCCTCACTAAAAAGAACCAAATAGTTGACTGTCCGGACGCCGAAGCCTTAGCAGCCTTCAAGCATAGCGTTCGAGACGAATGGCTTGCCAGACACCTCGGTCAAGAAAAGCCGAGAACAATGGCAGCATTAGGAAGCCTCATGACCCATTTTTGTGCGGGCGAGGACAGCTGGTTAGCCCGATGCAGCACCAGCGACCCAAGTACATCCAAATTAAGGGATGGAAACGGGAAATCACGATGCAGCAAGAATAAGTGCCGGAATAAAGAAGACAGCCCGAAGAGCACGGCGGTAAACGCCGGATTTAGAAGCTCTCGGCCAGGGCAGCAGAAGCCGCCCTCCAAAGGCAACAGAGACGAATTGTCCAGCCTAAACATAATTTTGGACCAAATATGTCAGATCCATAGCACCCCTGATAAACCTGCAAATCATACCCACGGAGAATGTTGGGTCTTCAAACAGTCCGGCAAGCTCAACGCCGAACACAAGGGGCGGGATACATCAAGTGAAGACGAGGACGAGCCTCACAAGCAAAGCACGGGGGAATAGAAGAAATTCCCACCAGAAGTCAAAACAGTCAACGTGTTACACGTGATAAAAGGGAGAGAAGCGGCACCTTTAGAGGAACATGCCCCAGGGCCTATCACCACGGAGCTCTGCCACTGGTCGTCCCAACCGATCACCTTCAACCATCAGGATTACTCGGCAAGTATCCGGCGTGCAGGATGGGCTGCCTTGGTATTAGATCCAATAATTGATGGATATCACTTCACCCGAGTCCTGATGAACGGCGGCAGCAGTTTGAATCTAATATATCAGGACACGGTCCGCAAAATGGGGATAGACCCAACAAAAATTTGCCGCAGCAATGCTACCTTTAAAGGAGTAACACCAGGCCCGGAGGCTCACTACAGGGGCTCCCTGCTACTAGAGGTTATATTCGGCTTCCCCGACAACTTCCGTAGTGAAAATTTAACTTTCCACGTCGCTCCGTTCCAAAGTGGCTATCAAGCACTACTCGGACGCGAAGCTTTCGCTCGCTTTAACGCAATACCGCATTACGCTTCCCTCAAGCTCAAGATGCCCGGTCCACGCGGCATCATTATAGTAAATGGAAATATTGAGCGCTCCTTGCGCACCAAAGACGGTGCGGCCGCCTTGGCCGCCGCACACTAAACGGCTTCACCAACTCAAGCATTTGACAGGTCATTAAGACCACAGACACGGCTAGACGAGTCCGGCTCAGCTATATGTAATTGAAACAGGTTTGATGGCTATACCCCTATTACAATACAAGATACTCAACGCACGCGCAAAAATGGCAATAAGGCTCACCTTTACTCATTTTCAACTATATATTGTTTATTTAGTATAACTTAACTTTTGCACGGCAACTTTTCAATTAAGTTCCTCTCTTTTTTAGATGACCATCGTGCTACACCCGTCCAGGATACGGCACAACGGAGACACAGGCGTAGACGTGTAGCAGGGACCCGTTCCAAGGATTCTTTGTAGATTAAGACCCTGCGTAAACCTTTTTTACTGTCTCTTGTTGATTTACGTCCCTCGGATTCTCAGCACAACCGAGAAGGATGCTGATGTCTTGGCATGTGGCCGCCCCAGAATAATGCACGAACCTGTACACCAGGGGCTTATTACAAAGGGTACTGTTTAGACCCAGTTTACACCATAAAGACCGAATACCTTAGGGAGTGTTCGGCGTCGCGAGTTTGGCCTTATATGCATCAGCTCTGAATCATGTCTTTGGTCAAATGTTGGGTTTGCCCGGCTCCTGTGTTTTGTTGCCTTATGTTCTGCTCTATCGGCTAAGGCGGCACTAGGAGAACTACTACGATTGTGCCCTGGTTCATCCGGACGAGCACCTCAGTAGAGAAAGCCGAAAATTGACTATCATGATATAGCGTGAGACTGGTCAACCACTCGATGACCTATTGGAATCTTCGGGATTCCTCCGCATTAACGAAGGGCCATTTCCCGGCCAAGCATGTACGCACCCCGAATCCGGACGAGTGCGGAGCCACCAGGGGCTATATAGCAGCCCCACTGTCAAACTCCTATGGCTAAGTGAAAGTGTTAAAGCATTATAGTCCGGTTGCCTAGTTCGCTGCGCTATCACCTCCTTATTAGGACCAAGACGTTGGATGAAGTGTGAATATGCTTCCTCTATGAACACCCCCGCATTATATGCGTGGGGGCTGAAGCCGACGACTGCAATCTTTCAGGTTATATACATGTATACATAAAGAGGCCGCACAGGAGGCATCACAATACTTTCGGGCAAAAGTATAAATACAGCCTTGATAAATTCAATAAAACGTTGTCTTTACAATGGGAATACATGTCACTCAAACATAACATTCTTCGATCACTGGGCCTCTATCGTACGAGCGCCCCCAAGAACTTCTTCAAAATAGTGCTCGGCAGCCACTCGGCCTATGGCCGAACCCTGCGCCGCGACAATGGTGGCATCCATCTCCGCCCAGTATGTTTTGACATAGGCAAGGGCCATCCGCAAGCCTTCTATGCACGCTGGCCTCTTCATCGCATTAATGCGCGGCACCGCACCAAGGAACTACTGCACCAAGCTAAAATAGTTGTTCGGCTTTGGCCTTTCCGGCCACAGATGATCCATGACAGACCTCATGGCGAGTCCGGACAATCTATTGAGTTCGGCCCTTCGGCAAGCTGATCAGTCAACGGAAGCGGATGCTCTGGAACATTAAATTGCGACCAGAACAGCTTGTCCACTTCACGATCTGTCTGATCTCGGAAGTATTCGGCCACATCAACAGCGCTCGCCGCTAAGTCCAGATATGCGTCGACCGAACTCCACAGTCGATCCAGAGGGGCATACCGCGGATCGCCGAACTTCCTCCGTAGCATAAAGGGCTTCCCAGCCACAATGTCCCCGGCTTCACGTAGTTCCTCCTTCTTCGCTCTCATTGCAGAGCGGGTGTCTTTGGTCGCCATTGTGGCCTTTTCAAGGTCCGTAGCCTTCGCTCGGTCTTCTTCTTCAAGAAACTGGTAGCGGTCGGCGGTGTCTTTTAACTTCATAGCCATTTTGGCCATTTTCTTTTTGCTCTCGTTATGAGCGGCATTCTCGGCTTTCAACTCTTCGGCCGCCTTCAAAGCGGACGCATTACTACTCCTTGCTTGCTCCTTGGCTCGGGCAAGCTCCGCCCGCAAGGCCTCCACGGTGGCAGCTCCATCTGCAGTCACAACATATTAAAGATACTGGCATCACGCTGCTCTTACTATGTGACATCCACTATAAATATCACCTACCCGGGGCCTCGTCAAGCCGCTTGTTAACAAGCTCGATGTCGGCATCTGCCGCATCCAGTTGCCGCTTTAGTTCGGCAACCCCATTAGTCCGGCTAGCCACCAGAGCTTCAGACACCTGCACATAACGACAGTCTCGTTATTACCTGGGACTACGATCCTCTATTCGCCACCGTTTTCGACGACAACCAGAGTCTCAGGGGCTACTATCTACACAGGGCACACCTAAAAATGTGCGGATGCATATCATTTCACGTACCTCAAAGCCCATCAGTAGACTCATAAAGGCTTCATGCAACCCACTTTCAGCAGACGAAATCCTTTCAATCACCGTACCCATCAATGTATGGTGCTCTTCTAAGATAGTGGCTCGCCCTAGCAGATCCCTCAGTGTGTCCGACTGCATACCAGATGGTGTCGGATTCTTTTGGTTGCTCTCTTCAAGAGCCAGATACTGAGGGCTTCGGGTGACCATGGGATTACCTTCTGGCCTTGCCGGATCCGGAGAAACTCTCCGTGATGACACTTCAAGGTCGCCCGCTTCTTGAGCCGGGGAGTCCGGGGGAGGCGTCTCGCTCAACATCATCTCTGGAAGAAGATCCCCTGAAGACGAGCTCTGCTGAGAAGGGCTCAGATCCGAACTACAACATAGATGCTTCGGTTATCTTCCTCAGAAGTAAGGTAGAATATCTTCACTATTAAGTACTTTTTTATTACTTACAGCTTGTTAGAGGGCTGATACCGGCATGGACATTGTGCGGCAAGAGCACCCTCTGAGATGGGACCCTCTGGTGCAGTTTTCTTCTCCCGTTTGGAAACCTTGGTTTCCGAGTCATCAGAGGTAGTCCTCTTCCTCCCCCGGGGCGAGGGAATGTCAGATTCCTTCCCTTGGTTATCCTCCCTCACGGAGGCGCTCATTCCCTCGGTTGGAACAGGTAGTGGTGGGGGGGCCGCTTTCGCCCTCTTTATACCCCCCTTCATCTTCCTTTGAGGGCACCATGCAAGGTGCTGGCTCGAGCATCTTTTCCAGCACCGGATTGTCCAAACCTTCGGGAAGGGGGGCCGAACACCGGAGCATCTTCGCCTTTGTTATCCAGTCAGTCAAAAAGCGATTCTTCAGAATGACGTCATGATAAATGAAAGACAATGTGTTTGGCTAGAGGATTACTTACTTGGGCCGCGGTGCAGTTGCTGCTCAGGCCCACGTCCTCGGAGGTGTCTGGACACTCTATTTGGGGTCCAAAGAACGACTTGTACATCTCCTTGTGCGTCAGGCCGATGAAATTCTGAATAGCGCGCGGTCCTTTTGGGTTGAATTCCCACAAGCGGAGGGGCCGGCGTTTGCATGGCTGGACTTGACGAACCAGCATGACTTGCACTACCATAACCAAACTAAAATCTCCCTCAAAGAGATCCCGGATGCGGCTCTGCAGTATGGGCACATCCTTGGCTGGACCCCAGCTCAGCCCCCTGGTGATCCATGACATCAGTTGTGGTGGAGGGCCCGAGCAAAAGGCGGGGGAAGCTACCCACTTGGCACTTCTGGGAGCGGTGATGTAGAACCTGCCATAATCCGAACACCTCTGGAAAGGAACCTTTTGTCCATGGAGCTCCGGCAATCTTGCTTATTAATACACCCCCTCACGCTGCATACTGCCCCTCGACCGTCTTCGGCTTCACATCAAAGGTCTTGAGCCACAGGCCGAAGCGAGGGGTAATGTGGAGGAAGGCCTCACATACGACAATAAATGCCAAGATGTGGAGAAAGGAATCCGGGGCTAGGTCGTGGAAATCAAGACCGTAATAGAACATCAAACCCCTAACGAAGGGATCCAGAGTGAGGCCTAGTCCTCGGAGGAAGTGGGGGATGAACACGATGTCTTCATTGGGTTCAGGAGTAGGGACGACCTGCCCTCGGGCAGGCAGCCAATGCGAAACTTCGGCGGTCAGGTATCTTGCCTCCCTCAACTTCTTGATATCCTCTTCCGTGACGGAGGAGGGCATCCACCAGCCCTGGAGGCTGGATCCGAACATGATTGAAGGTCCGAAGCACCTGACCTAGGCTTTGGGTGTTAGAACTCGAGGCGGGGGAAGCATTCGATTGAGCACGGGAGGAAAAAAGTAAAAGCCTTGTCCCTTTATAAAGAGGGTGAATATCAAGCGTCCTCCTCGTGGCCATTTGGGACTTGCCTAAAATCTAGGAGTCCTAAGCACGGTTGGGTTACCGACACCCATATTGATGAGAATCCCGTAATAAGGGGGACACAATCTCTGCTTTGACAAGACATGTCAAGAAACGGCCTCGCGTTATGTGCGGGCTGGTTAAAGAAAAACAGTTCGAATAATCACCGAGCCATGGCATGATGTCATGTTGCCAAAACGTGTCAGCAGATTAGATTTGTGGAAATATTATTTTCTCTACGGTGGTATGTGGAACTTTTTTTGCAGGGTTGGACACTATCCTTTTATTTGAACTCTTTTGTGGTGTATCCGGAGGAGGAACCCGCCTTGCAATGCCGAAGACAACACTGCGTGTCGGACTCATCATCATTGAAGCCTGGTTCAGGGGCTACTGAGGGAGTCTTGGATTAGGGGGTCTCCGGACAGCCGGACTATATCCTTTGGCCGGACTGTTAAACTATGAAGCCCAAGATAAAACTGCCCTTGCAGACCAGAAGCTGGCTTCAGTCGGAGCGCTGGAAGGAGAGGTGAACAAACTGAAGTCCTGCCTCAATGAGTCCAACCGAGAAGTGAGTCGTCTGAAGAAGGATAAAATTGTCCTGAATGAAAAGCTAGAGTCTGCGGTCCACAAGAGGAATGACACGGAAGCTTATCTGAGAACTCTTCCCAAGAAGCTCTATCTGATGTTGGAAGGTACTCCTTTCAAACAGACTGTGTTGATGCTTGCAAATGAATCATGTCCAGTCGACTCACTAATTTTTTTGACTGCAGAATTCTGCCAAGACATTGACGAGGAAACTGGAAAGGTCGAGACGGGTCTGGACCCTATCGCTTCTCCAGTTTGCGATGAAACTGCAATGAACGTGCTCTGACTGGAGTCTCGTGTTGCCGGCGTCACAAGCTACCTCGCGCATCTGAAGGAGGCAGTCTCACGAGTCGACTCATTGCTCTGGCCAAGGGCGACGCTTCAAAATGACCTGGAATCCCTGATGGCTCGACTCAACGAGATCCCTGGCCGAGTGCAAGAATGGAAGAAGTCCTCCACCCGGTGTGGTGTTGACGTGGCGCTGTCCTTGGTGCGAGTCCACTGCAAGGAAGCTCGTGAAGACAAGCTGGCGGCGATCAAGGTCGCTAACACCAAAAAGCATGATTTCCAGTCCTTCATGGAGACTTTCATCGCTGCTGCCACTCGGATCGCAGATGGGATCGACTTGGACGAATTCATCGAGCCTGCCAGCCCTCCTCCTGTCGAGTGAACAAACTTATGAGACTTGAATCTGCCTTAAATTTTCCTCAGAATGCCGAGTGATTGCTGTAACCGTTAAACAGGTTTGATGCTCGAATACTTTGATTTGCTGCTTGGAACTTTAGGATTTATCCGAATTTGGTTTATTTCCAAATATGCTTGCGTTTTGCCTTCAAGTGGACTTTGTTCTTTATTCGGAATAATCTTTGTGCTTGAGACGTAGCTTTGAGGTGGTGACTTTAGTCGACCTGCACTTCGCCGTCCTTGTGGATAGGGATGGAGTGCACATTGTACTTGTGGCATAGCTCTGAAGGAGAGGGTTGCAGTCGACCTGCACCTCCTCGTCCTTGCGGATAGGGATGGAGTGCACATTGTACTTGTGGCGTAGCTCCGAAGGAGAAGGTTGCAGTCGACCTGCACCTCGTCGTCCTTGCGGATAGGGACGGAGTGCACATTGTACTTGTGGCGTAGCTCCGAAGGAGAGGGTTGCAGTCGACCTACACCTTGTCGTCCTTGCGGAAGGGACATGTTTCAAACTTAGGCGAGTAATAGACTGCAGCTAAGCCCCCGAGTGGGAGGGTTGCTCTCCACTCGACAGGATTTTTTTAAACTTAGGCGAGTACTGGACTGCAGCTAAGCCTTTGAGTGGGAGGGTTGCTCTCCACTCGGTAGGATTTTACAAAATTAGGCGAGTACTAGACTGCAGCTAAGCCTCCGAGTGGGAGAACTTAGGCGAGTACTGGACTGCAGCTAAGCCCCCGAGTGGGAGGATTGCTCTCCACTC
>NC_041382.1:148951982-148970381 GCF_002162155.2 Triticum dicoccoides | reverse complement strand
TGCAGCTAAGCCCTCGAGTGGGAGGGTTGCTCTCCCCTCAGTAGGATTTTACAAACTTACGCGAGTACTAGACTGCAGCAAAGCCCCCGAGTGGGAGGGTTGCTCTCCACTCGGTAGGATTTTACAAACATAGGCGAGTACTAGACTGCAGCTAAGTCCCCGAGTGGGAGAACTTAGGCGAGTACTGGAGTGCAGCTAAGCCCCGGAGTGGGAGGGTTGCTCTCCACTCGGTAGGATTTTTTCAAACTTAGGAGAAACGGATTCGCGGCTAAGCCTCCCGAGTGAGAGGCTTGCCCATCACTCGGTAGGATTTTCTTTTGAACTTAGGCGAAACAGATTCGCGGCTAAGCCCACCCACTGGGGGATTTCAGAGGTAAATAAAAGCAACAACAATCGTGCGAGAAGACTGAAAAGCTCTTGTCTTTGACGAACAAATTACAAAGGTACTTCGTATTACATTTTATTTGAATGAGTGCTTAAGTATAAAAGGGGCGAAGCAGCTCCGCGTTCCAGGCTCGTGGCTCGTCCCTCTGATGCTCAACACTGTAAAGATGGTATGCTCCATTGTGGAGAACTTTGGTGACGATGAAGGGGGCCTTCCCAAGCTGGGGCGAGCTTGTGTGGTTTTTGTTGATCCACTCAAAGAACCAGTCTCCTTCTTGAAAGGTTCGACCCCTCACATTTCTGGCGTGGAATCGACGCAAGTCTTGCTGATAAATGGTCGACTGGATCAAGGCCGTCTCTCTTTCCTCCTCTAAGAGGTCGACTGAATCTTGCCGGGCCTGCTCTGCTTCCTCTTTGGAGAAGAGCTCGACTCGGGGTGCGTTGTGGAGCAGGTCACTTGGCAGAACAGCTTCAGCTCCATAGACCAAAAAGAAAGGAGTTCGTCCAGTCGATTGATTGGGAGTTGTCCTCAAACCCCAAAGAACTGACGGAAATTCATCAACCCAAGCACCTGCTGCATGTTTGAGATCATGCATCAGTCGGGGTTTCAGTCCTTTGAGAATTAGGCCGTTCGCTCTCTCTGCTTGTCCGTTTGACTGCGGGTGAGCGACTGAAGCATCGTCGACTCGTGTGCCTTGAGAAGCGCAGAAAGCTCTAAACTCATCAGAATCAAAGTTCGACCCGTTGTCCGTGATGATGATGTGTGGAACTCCATATCTGAATTTCAGTTCTCTGATAAAACTGACAGCGGTGCTGGCTTCAAGACTCTTGATAGGTTTAGCTTCGATCCATTTGGTAAACTTGTCGACTGCTACGAGCACATGAGTGAAGCCGCTCCTACCAGTTCTCAGTGGTCCCACCATATCCAATCCCCAAACAGCAAAGGGCCAGACGAGGGGAATGGTCTTCAGGGCGGACGCTGGCTTGTGAGACATGTCGGAGTAAAACTGGCAGCCTTCACATCTGTCGACTATATCTTTCGCCATTTCATTTGCTCGTGGCCAATAGAATCCGGCTCGGTATGCTTTAGCCACGATGGCCCGAGAGGACGCATGGTGACCACAGGTCCCCGAGTGGATGTCGTTGAGGATCATTCGACCTTCTTTTGGCGTTATGCATTTCTGACCGACTCCGGTCACACTTTCCCTGAACAGTTGTCCTCTTATCACAGTAAAGGCCTTGGATCGACGGACGATCTGTCGAGCCTCTTCTTCGTCCTCTGGGAGTTCCTTCCTAAGGATGTATGCAACGTACGACACTGTCCAGTCGGGAGTAATGACTAGAACCTCCATGACCAGGTCGACCACGGCTGGGATCTCGACTTCAGTCGGATCTGTGGCGCTCTTAGGCTGTGGGGGATCTTCAGTAAAAGGATATTCCTGAACTATCGATGTGTGAATATGTTCCAAAGACACATTGTTGGGAATGGCTTCTCTCTTGGAACCTATCTTTGCCAAATCATCGGCTGCCTGATTTTTCAGTTGGGGTATGTGATGGAGCTCTAACCCCTCAAACTTCTTTTCCAACTTCCTCACCGTGTTGCAATAACCAGTCATGGATGGGCTTCTGACGTCCCACTCCTTCATCACTTGATTGACTACCAAATCTAAGTCACCATAGACCATAAGGCGACGGACGCCGAGTGAGATGGCCATAAGCAACCCATGCAGGAATGCTTCGTATTCTGCTTCATTATTGGAGTAATGAAAGTGAATCTGGAGGACATATCTGAGCTTGTCTCCTCGGGGGGATACCAGGACCACCCCAGCGCCAGACCCATTCAACATCTTGGAACCATCAAAGAACATGGTCCAGTGCTCCGAGTGGATTTGAGTCGGCAATTGTTGTACAATCCACTCGGCGAGGAAATCTGCTATTGCTTGGGACTTAATAGCTTTCTTTGCCTCAAACTTGATATCTAAGGGAAGGAGTTCAATCGCCCACTTTGCCACTCGACTAGTTGCATCTCTATTGTGCAGAATCTCAGACAATGGAGCGTCGCTGATGACTGTAACAGAGTGATCAGAGAAATAGTGTGCAACCTTCTTCGTGGTCATGTAAATCCCATAAACAAGCTTCTGGTAATGCGGATATCTCTGCTTTGATGGGGTCAGGACTTCAGAAATATAATAAACCGGGCGCTGAACTTTATAGGCTTTTCCCTCTTCTTCCCGCTCGACCGTAAGTACTATACTGACGACTTGTCTAGTGGCTTCTATATAAAGCAGTAAAGGCTCTTTGCTGATTGGGGCAGCAAGCACCGGCTGGGTGGAGAGCAGGGCTTTCAGCTCTGCAAATGCTGCATCATCTTCAGGAGTCCACTCGAACTTATCTGATTTCTTCATCAGTCGGTAAAGAGGCAGTGCCTTTTCACCGAGGCGAGAAATGAATCGACTTAGGGCGGCCAAGCAACCAGTAAGCTTCTGGACATCATGCACACGCACAGGGCGTTTCATCCGGAGTATAGCACCCACTTTCTCTGGGTTAGCATCGATCCCTCGTTCGGAAATGAGAAAACCGAGTAATTTGCCGCCTGGAACTCGAAACGTGCACTTTGATGGATTAAGCTTGATACCATACCTTGTGAGGTTGGCAAAGGTTTCAACAAGGTCAGTTAGTAGGTCTGAACCTTTATGTGACTTGACCACAATGTCATCCATGTATGCTTCCACATTCCGACTGATCTGAGTGAGCAGGCACTTCTGAATCATCCGCATGAATGTGGCTCCAGCGATCTTCAAATCGAATGGCATAGTGACATAACAGAAGCACCCAAATGGGGTGATGAAAGCTGTTTTTATCTCGTCAGGTCCGTACAGATGGATCTGGTGGTACCCGGAGTAGGCATCCAAAAAGGACAAACACTCGCACCCCGCAGTCGAGTTGACTATCTGGTCGATGCGAGGGAGAGGAGAGTGATCTTTCGGGCAGGCCCGATTGATATGTTTGAAGTCGATGCACATGTGAAGTGAGTCATCCTTCTTTGGGACCATCACAACATTGGCTAACCACTCGGAGTGGTAAATCTCACGGATAAACTCAGCTGCCAAAAGCAGAGCCACCTCTTCACCGATTGCCTTCCTCTTCTATACGACGGACCGTCGAAGATGTTCTTTGACTGGTTTCACTTTTGGGTCGACTCGCAAACGGTGCTCAGCCAGTCCCCTGGGAACACCTGGCATGTGTGAAGGTTTCCATACAAATATGTCCCAGTTCTCACGGAGGAACTGGGTGAGCGCTTCTTCCTATTTGGAGTCGAGCATCGTTGAAATGTATGTCAAAGCAGCATTGGGATCCGTCGGGTGAATGTGAATCGACTTTGTTTTGCCAGACGACTGGAATGGTGAATCTGTGGCGGGCTTCTTGGCTCGCAACAAATCACTCGGATCTGCATTTTTTTGATATTCTTGCAATTCTACTACGGCCATCTGTGCATCGGCAATCTTTGAGCCCTTTTGGAAGCACTCTTCTGCCTTCTTCCGACTGCCAGTGATAGTGATCACCCCTTTGGGACCAGGCATCTTCAATTTGAGGTACACGTAACATGGTTGAGCCATAAAGCGTGCATAAGCCGGCCTGCCCAGAATAGCATGATAGGCACTCTCGAAATCCACAACCTCAAATGTCAACTTTTCTCTGTGGTAATTCTTGGAATCACCAAAAACCACATCAAGAGCAATCTGGTCGAGTGATGCAGCCTTCTTGTCGGGAATGACCCCATGGAAACTCATATTGCTTTCACTGAGTCTGGACATTGGAATGCCCATTCCTTTCAACGTCTCTGCATACAGTATATTCAGGCCACTGCCACCATCCATCAGGACTTTAGTCAGTCGGGTGCCTTCGACTAGTGGGTCGACCACCAACGCTTGCCTCCCGGGGGTGGCTATGTGCGCTGGGTGATCGGACTGGTCGAATGTAATGGCAGTCTGGGACCACTTCAAATAACTGGGTGTCACCGGAGCGACCATGTTCACTTCTCTGTTGATGACTTTCAATCGACTTTTACTCTCAACGTCAGCGAAAATCATCAGAGTGGAATTCACATGGGGATAACCATCGTCATCCTCTCCTCATCCTCAACCTTATCTACTTCTTTGTCCTTTTCCTTAGGTTGTTTCTCTCGAAATTGTTGGATTAGGAGTCGACACTGCTGAGTGGTATGCTCCGGGTAAATGAAATTACCCTCTTCATCGTTTTTGGTGTGGATGTGGCATGGCAAATCCAGCACATCATTTCCATCTTGATCTTTTACTTTCTTGGGGTTCCACGGTCCCTTGGGCTTCCCCGTGAACTTTCCTTGAGTCACGGCTAAGGCTTCACCAGGAGCAGCTGGCTCGGCTTTGCGCTTCTACTTCCCACTAGAGTTTCCTCCTCCGGTTTCATGGGCGACTGTTTTGTGCTTGCCACTCCGGAGTAGGTCTTCTTCTTCACTGTTGGCATATTTGGTGGCAATTTCCATCATCCGAGTCAGGGTCATATCTCCTGTCCGACCGAATTTCATATTCAACTCCCGATACTTGACGCCTTCTTTAAAGGCACAAATTGCCTGATGATCAGACACATTCTCCACCGTGTGATGCAATGTGATCCATCTTTGGATATAATCCCTCAAAGACTCATTCAGTTTCTGAACGCAACACTGTAATTTGGTCAGCCCTACCGGACATTTGCAAGTACCTTCGAAAGTTCCAACAAATACTTGGGCAAGATCTTCCCAAGTATAAATACTGCTTGGTGCTAACTGATTCAGCCATCCTCTAGCCGAGCCCTCCAGCATCAGAGGAAGGTGTTTCATGGCCACTTCATCATTGTCGCCACCAATCTGGACAGCCACTCGGTAGTCCTCAAGCCAAGTATCAGGCTTAGACTCACCAGTGAACTTACTGACTCCAGTCACCAACCTAAAGTTGGGGGGAATCACTGCAGCCCTAATGGCTCTGCTGAAGCACTCCGGACCTGAGACATGCACTCTGCTGCTGGTTGGTAGATCTCTGTCATGACCTTCTCGATGAGCACTGTTTCTGTCGACAAAGCCTTCAACGAGAATAGATCTCGCATCAAAGCCCGGCTCTCTGGGGTCGACTGGTATCCCTCGCCCCATACTGTGAGGGCGCCTGTCATCATGTTGCCGAGGCACGTACGACCCACTCCTTGGGGGAGGTGTGGGCACTCGACGACGATCATCGCGATCGACTCGGTGGTCATACTGCTCACGGTTTTTGTACTAATCTCGTCGGTCTCCACATCCCTCATGCCTCGGGGGCGATCTTGGGCTATGAGCCGACTGAACTGTGTCTGCAACAACGGACCTGCTATGGATCCTATTCCGCGACTGAGATACTGATGTATTATGCTCTCCCGCCGCACGGAGCAAAGCTCGGATCTGCACCAGACCTCGACCAGCTTCTGACTAGGAAGGTTGGATCGACTCCTCTATCCGGGCTGCAGCTGCGAGATTCTGGATCGGAGTTCGGTATATCTGAGTCGGAGGCGGAAAGAGTTGACGTCGACTGGATTCAGGAGCACGCTGTTGAGCACGCTCGTCGAGTGCGCGCTGGAGATTCTCCGGTCGAGTGCGCTCAGCCAAGTTGGCCAGGCGCACCTCCTCCAAGGCCTGGGCCTTGGGGGTATCTCCAACGATAGGAGTGTGAAGTGCATCCATGTTCCGGCGACGAAGTTCTTCTCTCCGCTGCGAGGAGAGGGGTTCAGGGCGGTACTCTTCATGAATACGCGACGGATCGCCGCCCCCATCGCCTCCGTCTTCATGGGTGAAGCCAAGAGGACTGCGCAGTCCATTGACCATCAAAACTTCTGCCGCAGGGTCGCTGCTATTGCACTCGGATGTAGTCTCTATGGAGCCAGTCGACAGATCAAACAGGATATAGAGGGTTTCGTCGGGCTCGATTGCCGCGACTTGAGGGGTGGCCGACTGGCGAGCCACCGCATGCTTCACCCACCGCTGAAGCCTCGATCGACCGGAATGTTTGCTCTGGCGGGTCGCAGGGAGGAGGGAAGCCGTAGGAGTCAACCGATACTGGGTCGACGGCTGCCGCAGGAGGACGCCGCGGACAAACACACGAAAGTGCGTTGCCCCGCGGACGAGGAGTGCGTCGACGTCGAGTGGAGCCTCCTGAAGCCAAGCGGAGTCGTCGGCGACAAACACGAGCGCGCCAAGACGGATCTCGCGGCCCTCAGCCAAACCTTCGCTTGAAACCATGATGAAGGGGGTCGGAAAAATTGCAACTTCTCCAAAAAGTCGCTAAGACACCTGCCCCACGGTGGGCGCCAACTGTCATGGTTCTAAGTATGACAGTAGAATGGGGGGTAGGAATGTAGAGGAAAGATCATAGCTATGGAGTAGTTGTACACGCGAGTTTTACGAGTTTAGGCCCTTCTCAGAGGAAGTAACAGCCCTACGTCTCGGAGCCCTGAGGCGGTCGACTGGATTATGCGTGTATGTGTTACAGGGGGTGCGAACCCTTGTCTCGGAGGAGGGGGTGGCTTATATAGAGTGCGCCAGGACCCCAGCCAGCCCATGTTACAAAGGGTTCAATGTACATTAAGGTAGGGCATTACTGGTAACGCTAGTAATAAAGAGATATAAATGATCTTTAAGGTTACAGAGCGAATGACCGACCGTTGCCATCCTGAGTGACATTAGGCCTTCTACACTCCGATTGGTTTATTGTGTCGTCGAGTGTCTTCAAGACTATCAAGTGGAACATAGCTTTATGGTCAAGTGGACGATGATTTTTCTTCGACTGCTTCTGGTTATTTTAGAGGTGTCCTTGGGGAGGGTATCTTGGACAGATCCATGACCCTACCCTAGGTACATAGCTTCGTTAGCGATTGCCGGTGATGTAGGCCACCTCCTGGGACGTTCTGCACACCAGCGAGATCAGCGCGTCAAGCCGCATCCCTCGGTCCCCTTGGCGACCAGTGAGGTGGGCTGAGGCGACGACGGCTTCGACACTGGCGGACGAGGTCTCCTGGCACTGGTGAACTCACGGCAGACAGCCACCGGAGGAGGAGAGGGGGACTGGGGAGGCTTCTAGGTGGTGGAGGAGCCGCCTGGAGGTGGAGGAGGAGGGGATGGAGACCTGGGTCGTCGGAATCAGAGGAAGCGATGACGGCGGCCGTTGCGGTCATGAGCGGCAAGGAGAGAAGCTCGAGCTCAGGGGAGAGGCTCGGGAGGTTTCTGGGAAGAGGGGGAGGTGCTTGGGATGTTTCAAGTGGCTCGGGGCTGGCCATTTTTGTCGGCGTTCTGGGAACGGGGGTCCCCAGACTTGCCTGCCTGCGACCCGCGACGTGGGTGAGCCTGTAGGCCGTACGGCCCATCTTCATCAACAAGGCATCCAAGACCCTCGCGAGGTGGATGACACAAGACCTCCTCGGGAGTGGCCTAGCTAGGCAGGCTCACGAGGAGCGGAGATATCAAGGCGGGGCAAACCTCATGAGGCCCTCGTGACGTGAGCCCTGACGCACGACACCAGGCGGGCGCCAGCGCACGCAGCATCCTTGTTTCCTCTTTGGTGCTAAGGAGGCCAGCGCAGGCGAACAGTACTTAGGCATCAGGCAAAGGCTGCTATATTGGTGCAACGAGACCAAGACTAGGAGGACGGCAAGACGGAGGTCATCGTGGAGCCCAAGACGGCGTCACCATAGAGCTTTTCGCAAGAGAAGACCACTTTTGTCAGGATAGCTCATACTAGTTGTCCCCCTTCAAATTGGCCCGCCATTGTTGGCTCCCTTCCCGCTCGATATTTGGGAAGAGGACCGGGGCCAATATAAATAGGACTAGCCACCACCTTAGCAAGCGACGGATCATTCAGACCATCCTCACACACGCAAGCTCACCAAGCTCAAGAACATCTCAACCTCAGGAGGTTGTTCTTCCCTTGTACTGTTCATCATTAGCCCTAGAGGCAATCCACCACCACCACACTAGAGTAGGGTATTACACCACAACGATGGCCCGAACCAGTATAAATCTTGTGTCTTTCTATGTTGCGAGTTCGTCGAGTTCATCCGCGAGATCTTAGTGAGCTAGGGCGTAGATCGGTGGGAGGAAAAGACTTCATGCGCACCCCAGTGTTCGAACCTTAAGGGTTTGCCAGAACCCCACATCCGACATTTGGCGCGCCAGGTAGGGGGTGTGCCGGGGCTTCTCTCCACCAACCAGCGCCCCGTACCGCCGCACTATGCTCCCATGGCAGGTGCCTCGCCACCAACCTCTGCGGCCAACACCAGCAGCAGGGAGTCTGGGTACCGTGCCCTGGCCCCCGCTCTGCGGCGAGTGCAGTGGCCGCCCAAGTTCAGGCCGAAGATGCCACCGCATTACGACGGCGCGGCAGACCCAGCGCCATTCCTGCTGGCGTACGAGAAGGCCGTCCTCGAGGCCGGAGGCGACGACAAGATCATGGCCAACAGGTTTCCCATGGCCCTCGCCGGTGAGCCGAGCGCCTGGCTGCTCAACGTCCTAAGATCCACGGTGGAATCCTGGGGGGAACTCCGCAACCTCTTCACTGCACGCTACGCGGTGCCGGCGCACCACGCAGTCGCGGCACTGCTGGGTGGCTCCCAAGCACCGCCCTCAGATCGCCACATCAAACCTTTCTTCCGTCAGATTGGGGCAGCCTTCAAGTGCCCAGGGGCTCTGCCGGGTTGGGCTGCGCCGGAGGCCGACCTCACCTTCGGCTCGGAAGACCACCCCGGCTCCACCTCCGTCTCCGGGATGCTCCCGATGTTTTGCATGCCCACCATCTGCAACGTGGCCGTCACCAAGACCATCATTGACGGCGGCGCCGGCCTCAACTTGCTCTCCGTAGTAGCCTTCAGCCTTCTTCATGTGCCGCTCGAACGGCTCGGCCTCAGCAAGCCCTTCATAGGAGTGGGTGGTGGAGCTTCCCACTCTTTGGGGCAGATCCGCCTTCCTGTCACCTTTGGCATGCGAGACAACTATCGCACCGAGCTGGTGGACTTTGACATCGCCCGCATCAGTCTCCCGTACAATGCCATCCTCGGGTACCCGGCTCTCGCTCAGTTCATGGCGGCGACTCACCCGGCCTACAACCTCATGAAGATGCTAGGGAGCAAGGGCGTCCTCACCATCAAGGGGGACACTAAGGAGGCCGTGGCGGCGCTCAGGCTCGCCTTCAAGACCGCGGCAGCAGCACAGCCAGCCGGCATCAGTACACCCGAGGCCAAGGAAACCGTGCCCACCAAGAAGAAGCAGCTATTCACTCAGGACAAGACGGAGACCAAGAAGGTGCCGGTCGACGAGGGCGGGTCTTCAAGAGCCACCTTCACCATAGGAACCGGCCTGGACCCGGGACAAGAAGAGGCTTTGGTGAGGTTTTTGCGCGTGAACAAGGAGATATTCGCTGAGAGCCCAATCAGCTGGTAGGGGTCCTGAGAGATGTAATCCAGCATCATCTAAGGGTGTGCCCCAACGTACGCCCCATGAAGCAGCGAGCAAGATGGCAGTCCACTGAGAAGCAGGCCTTCATCGTCCAAGAGACGCGCAACCTGGAGGCGGCATGTACCATCCGAGAAGTTCGATACCCCGAATGGTTGGCGAACCTCGTCGTAGTACCGAAGAAAGGCGGGAAGGAATGGATCGGTGTCGACTTCACCAACCTTAACAAATCGTGCCCCCAAGATCCGTTCCCGCTTCCACGCATCGACCAAATCGTCGACTCCACCACCGAGTGCGACCTGCTATGTTTCCTGGATGCATTCTCAGGATACCACCAAATCAAGATGGTGGTGGAGGATGTGGATAAGACATCCTTCCTGACACCATGTGGGGTGTACTACTATACCTGCATGCCCTTCGGGCTGCGCAACGTGGGTGCAATCTCTCAATGGTTGATGCAAATCGCCTTGGGGCAGCAGCTCGGCAGAAACACAGAGGCCTACGTCGATGACATAGTGGTTAAATCTCGCGAGGCGAGGACGCTGATTCAAGACCTGGAGGAGACCTTCGGGAGCTTGCGCCAAGTGAACTTGAGGCTTAACCCGGAGAAGTGCGTGTTTGGCATCCCCTCTGGCAAGCTATTGGGGTTCCTCGTATCCCACACAGGGATCGAGGCGAACCCGAAGAAGATCATGGCCATCGAAGACATGAGCCCACCGCAGACCCTCAAGGAAATGCAAAAGCTAGCAGGGTGGGTGGGTGACCGTGTTAGGGCGTTTCATCTCCAAGCTAGGCGAGCACGCCTGACCCTTCTTTAAGATCGTGAAGAAGAAGGGCCCGTTCGAGTGGACCCCGGAGGCCGACCCGGCCTTCCAAGACCTCAAGAAGTACCTCACTAG
Organism: Triticum dicoccoides; assembly: GCF_002162155.2. Lineage (NCBI taxonomy): Eukaryota > Viridiplantae > Streptophyta > Magnoliopsida > Poales > Poaceae > Triticum > Triticum dicoccoides. The sequence goes on along the minus strand of NC_041382.1, from coordinate 148,959,617 downwards.
CCCCCCAGTGATGGTGGCACCGCGGCCTCTCGAGCCTTTGGTGCTCTACCTCGCCGCCACCCTGTACACCGCCAGCGCGGAGCTGGTAGCAGTTCGGGAGGAGCGCCAAGACAAGGGTGTGCCGTGCCAAGCCAGAGCTGATGCAGCGCGGGGTCGGGAAGGCGCGGCAAAGCCATCAGCGGTAGAAGACCAAACTCAACAGGGCAACATCGCAGAAGCCCCTGAGGACGGTCAGGTCTCAGAAAACCCACCACCTTAGGATATGCCACAATCTCCACGGGACCTAAGCCTCGACAGTGTGCCAGCCCTCGTCGAGCACTCGGTGTACTTCGTCAGCACCGTACTGCGGGACGCGAGGGTGCACTACCCCATGCTACAAAAGCTCCCGCTGGCACTCTTGGTGGCCTCGCGCAAGCTGCGGCACTACTTCCAGGGCCACCCCATCAAGGTTGTCTCAGCCTACCCATTGGAGAGGGTGCTTAGGAGCCCTAACTCAGCCGGAAGTGTTGCTGAGTGGAACATCGAGTTGCAAGCATTCCAGTTGGAGTTCAGCACCACCTGGGTCATCAAGGGAGCTGCGCTCGCCGATTTTGTGGCAGAATGGACAGATGCCCGAGCTCTTGAGGAAGGAGAAGACTGGTCCACCTCCCTAGGAAGGTTGGGTCATGTATTTCATTGGCGCCTTCGTGCATCAGGGCGCGGGGGCTGGAGCAGTGCTCATCTCGCCCACTCAGGACAAGCTCTACTATGTCGTGCAACTCTGTTTTCAGCACGGCGAGAAGGTCTCCAACAACATCGCAGAATACGAAGGCCTCATAGCTGGCCTGAGGGTTGCGGCGGCTCTAAGGGTGAAGCGCCTCACCATCAAAGGCGACTCGCAGCTCCTCGTCAACTTTTCCAACAAGGTGTATGAGCCGAAGGACGAACACACGGAGGCCTACCTCGCGGAGGTGCGCAAGATGGAAAAGCAGTTCTCGGGCCTGGAGCTGCGGCACGTGCCTCGGGGCACCAACAAGGAAGCTGATGACATCGCCAGGAGAGCATCCAAGCGGCAACCGTAAGAGCCTGGCGTCTTCGAAGAGCGGCTCTTCAAGCCATCAGCTTCGCCACCTCTTTCAAGCATGACTCAGCCTCGGGAGGAACTCCCACATCCCCCGGCCATGGGAGCCCCAGCCTGTGGCCCGACCTCAGGAGCTCGGCTGCTCTTGGCGCTCAAGCCCCAGGAGGAGTTCTGGATCAAGGAATTCAAGGAGTACCTAGTGCATGGGACGCTGCCGGAGAAGGAAGAGGACGCGGAGCGCGTGGCCCGGCAGGCCACGGCCTACTGTATCCAAGACAGCGAGTTATACAGGAAATGACCGAACGACGTCACGCTACACTGCATCTCCAGCGATCAAGGAAGGGAGTTGCTGATTGACATACACGGCGGTGACTGCGGACATCACTCATCGTCATGGACCCTCGTCGGCATGGCGTTTTGCAGCGGGTTCTATTGGCCTACAACACTCAACGACGCGGCCAAGCTGGTGAAGTCCTGTGAAGCTTGCTAATTCCACGCCAAGAAAATCCATCAGCCTGCTCAGGGCCTCCAAACCATCCCGCTCACATGGCCATTTGCGGTCTGAGGGCTAGACATCCTAGGCCCGTTTCCCCAGGCTCCAGGGGGCTACCGCTATCTCTACGTCGCCATCGACAAGTTCACCAAGTGGGCGGAAGTGGAAGCCGTCCGTACCATCCCAGCCGGCTCTGTTGTCGAGTTCATCAAGGGCCTCGTGAGCCGCTTCAGGGTCCCAAACCGCATCATCACAGAAAACGGTTCGCAGTTTACAAGCAACCTCTTCAAAACCTACTGTGCTAACCTTGGATCACAGATCTGCTATGCTTGGGTGGCCCACCCCAGGAGTAACGGTCAGGCCGAGCGCGCTAACGCGGAGGTCCTGAGGGGCCTCAAGACCAGGACCTTCAAGGAGAAGCTAGAGGCCCGCAGCAGGGGCTGGCATGACGAGCTCCAGTCCGTGATGTGGTCCATCTGAACCACCGCCACCAAGCCAATGGGTGAGACTCCATTCTTCCTCGTCTACGGAGCTGAAGCAGTCCTTCCTCACGAGGTCAAGCATCGCTCGGCACAGGTCCTAGCGTTCGACGAAACGCAGCAGGACGCCATGCGGGGGATGGATCTCGTGCTGGGGGAGGAACGCCGTCGCGAAGCCGCGTTGAGGGCAGCAAGGTACCAACAAGCGCTGCGGCGATACCACTGCCGCAACATCAGCTCCAGGACGCTCGAGGTGGGCGACCTCATCCTGAGGCGGGTCCTCTCCAGGGAGGGGCTGCACAAGCTCTCGCCCATGTGGGAGGGCCCGTTCAGGGTCACCCACGTCTCCAGGCCGGGTGCAGCGTGCCTGGAGACGCAGGACGAGATACCTATCCAAAACGCCTGGAACATCCAGCACCTCCAGAAGTTCTATCCATGAAGCATGGCCCAGAGCATGAGAAGCAAGGCCCAGAGCCTGAGAAGAAAGACCCAGAGCCTGTGAAGAAGGCCCGGTGCTTGTGAAGAATCACCGCCCGTGACACTCTCACGTAATAATGAGTGGGGCTGTACACGCCCCGGAGTCTCAGGAGCGCCGGCCTCAGGCCCTGGGGCTCCCTCCCACGCCTAGTGGACATCACTTAGCGCCACGCTGGTGAGAAGACTTGAAGACTAGATTAGGCACCGGACGCGGCTTTTCATTTGCTTTTCTTAGTTGACTCGCTTTTCCTCAATCAAAGTTTGCCCTTGGCATTCCTTGCCGATTTGATTCCCTCGCCTCTCACTGCATTTTTTTCCGGCTCGAATTTGCTCGTGTTCTCTCTCTCGCATGCCTCGCGAGGGGGCTAGGCAGGTGGCCTCGCGAGCATTTTTTCTCCTTTCTGCCTTCTCGCGATCCACCCTTGTTCGAGCCCAAAAGCTGGCGCACCTCTCCTAGCCCGTGCCCCTCAGGTACCGTGACACAAAGCGTCAGGACAGGGCCAGGATGAACGGCAAATCTTTTAACGCACTCCCTAACGAGTTTTTCGCAGTTCCTGAGCGAATGTAGGCCACCAAGGCAAGAAGAATGCAAGGAAATAAACGCTTCGCGAGGAAGAGGACGTCTTGAGTATACCAGGTTAAGTTATTTTTGCGCAAAATAACGACACAACACGAGAACAACACGCATACTGATATAACCAAGGAACCATATTTCGATACACACCCCCTGGGCCCATGCTGGTTTCATTCTTGATGCAGGAAAAGAGCAAAACAAAAGTAGCATTGCAGCTATCCGCGAGGACAGACACCTAGCACTACCCCCAGCCTAGCCAGATCCTTCCTCGCGCTTCACGGAGGTGCGGCGACGAGACAACCCACTACCGCCTTCAAAACGGGCGCGGCGGCTGGGCATAGCCGCCACTGCTGGAGCTGTAGCCGAAGGAAGAGCTGCCGTAGCTGGACGAGACACGATCGCTGACAAGCGCGGGCTTGCCCTCGTCCTCGTCGCGATCGTCCCCAAGGCCGAGTACCTCCTCACCGTCGTTCGCCTCGGGGCAGCACCCGGCGGGACGACCATCTTCCCCAAACACCCTCACATAAATGGTCGACCCACCATCGTACCTGAAGTGGAGGGTGCACCGCCTGCCCAGGCCGCATGCGCGGGCGAATGTCTGTCAGCCGTGGGCCAGGGCTATGTTGCCGGCAGGGGAAGTCTCGACCGCAACCCAAGAGGCCTTGGTGCAGCAGCCATCCACCTCCAGCCAGAGTCCGCCTGGGCCAGAGGCCGGCAGTTTGTCGGCGAAGAAGCGCGGGAGTTGGAGCCAGTTGCCGGCCGAGTTCTGCGACCTGACGACGAACTCCGGCGACACCTCCGCCGTGTGGAAGTGCAGACGAGGGGGCCGCGCCACCATGGCGCGCCTCCCTCATCAACTGGACCGATATGGCTGGGATGGCCCACTCCGCGTGCCGTGGTGCCGTCTCAACAATGGGCCACGTCGGGGGTCGCGGCATGTTTACGCGGGCGGCCGCGGCCGCGCTTGGGCGCCGGGGAGTCGGGTCCCTCGTGAGGGGCTTTCCCCTTCTCGGCTGCAGAGAGCTTCCTTCGTGGTGCCAAGGGTGTCACTACAAGTGATGGAGCAAGGAGGAAGGAGCAAGCAAACAAGGAAGAGATGGGCAATGGGGGCTCCACCCCCTCCCCATTTATAGCAAGGGAAGGCCAACCGGCGTCTCCCACGATCGCATGTAGTGATGGTTTTCCTTGCATGTCGCAGGGACCTGACAAGTCGAGCAGTTGCCGAGGCAACGTGGGGAAGCGGAGACGCCCACGTCCAATCATCCACCACGCGTCGATCGAGGCCGCATGCTTTTAGGGCCCGTGGTGCTCTGAACTTGGACCTTGGCTTCTCCATGAAGCCAAGCCCGAGCGCACCTTGGTCCCGGGGCTACTGTCCGTGTTCTGGGAACAGGGGTCCCCAGACTTGCCTACCTGCGGCCTGCGGCGTGGCTGAGCCAGCAGGCCGTATGGCCCATCTTCATCAACAAGGCATCCAAGACCCTTGCGAGGGTCCCAGCCTCGCAGGGCAGATGACACAAGACCTCCTCGGGAGTGGCCTAGCTAGGAAGGCTCACGAGGAGCGGAGATATCAAGGTGGGGCAAACCTCACGAGGCCCTCGTTGGTGGATTTCGGGTTCCGGCAGACCCTTGAGGTTCGAACACTGGGGTGCGCGCAGAGATCTCGCCTTCTACCAACCTGCACCCCTCCGCCTTGCTAAGATCTAAGCTATGGGAAGAACAACACAAGAGACACAGGGTTTATACTGGTTCGGGCCACCGTTGTGGTGTAATACCCTACTCCAGTGTGTGGTGTGGTGGATTGCCTCTTGGGCAGATGATGATGAGCAATACAAGGAAGAACAACCTCGCGAGGTTCTGTTCTTGGCTGGGGCGATGAACTGCTGGGAGGAGTTCAATCACCCTTCTCTCTCTCTCTCTCTCTCTTCTCGATTCTCTCTCCGATTTCGATCCCCCTACCCTATGGGTGGCTAGTACTATTTATAGGCAAAGGCCCTGGGCCTCTTCCCAAATACTGAGCGGGAAGGGCGCCAACAATTGGCCATTTTGAAGGGGAACATCTGGTACACTTATCCTGACTAAAGTTGGTCCTCGCCTGCCAAAGACTCTGGTGGTGATGCTGGCTTGGGCTCCACAATGACTTCCTCCCTGCCGTTGGACTAGTCTTGGTCTCGTTGCACCGAAACGGGTGCATTTGCTTGATGCTCTCGCCTGCGCTTGCTCCCTTTGCACCAAAGAGGAAAGGAGGACACTGCGCGGCTGACGCCCGCCTTGCGCCCTTGGTCGTCATGGCTTGCGTCACGGGCACCTCGTGAGGTACCCCGCCTTGATCTCTCCGCCTCCTCGTGAGCCATCCTGATGAGGCCGTGCCTGAGGAAGCTCCGTGTCGTCCGCCCCGCGAGGCCTGGCCCCTCGCAAGGGTCTTGGGTCTGTGTTGATGAAGATGGGCCATGCTGGGCCCCCTTTTGGGCCACGCCGCAGGCTGCAGGCAGGCAAGTCTGGGGACCCCCGTTCCCAGAACGCCGACAGTAGCCCTCGGGCCCAAGGCGCGCCCGGACTTGGCCGTGCAGGGAGGCGAAAGGGCAAGAGCGAAGCGCCGCGGGCCCTAACAGCCTGCGGCCTTGGGCGCGACGTGGCGGTTGATTGGACGTGGGCGTCTCCACTTCCACATGGCGCCTCGGCAACTGCACGGATTGGACAAGTCCCTGCATGCAAAGCGGGTCATGATTACCTGCGATCGTGGGGGCCGACGGTTGGCCCTCGCCGGCTATAAGTACGGATTGGTGTGCGCCCTTCCAGTTCATCCCTCCTTGCTTCTCCTTCTTCTTCATGGCCCCATTGAGGAGGTTCTCGGCCACAGAGAAGGGGAAGGCTCACCAGGTTGAGCCTGCCTCTCCCCCGCCCAAGCGCGGCCGAGGGCGCCCTTGCAAACATCCTGTGGCCACCACGGCAGCTCCCCGCAGCCGTGGAGACGATTTCCAGCACGATGATGGTCGGACTGCTGCGGCCGGGGGGGCGCTTCGGTCGTGCGTTCCCCTAGGACGCGCTTTCGTGCTGCAGAGGTGCTATCGGAGTTCGTTGTGTGGTCGGCGGAGCCGACTAGCACCCGGCTTCCACTTCCTCGCTTCCTCCTCGGCGAGCTCCCGGCCGGCGCCCCGGGCGGCCTCTAGCTCCAGGCAGATGGCTACTGCAGCCGGGCCTCATGGGCTTCACTGGAGGTCTCCGCAGCCGGGAGCCTGGCCTTGGCCCGCGGTTGGCAAACGTTTGCCTGCGCGCGTGGCCTGAGCTGTCGGTGCACCCTGCACTTCAAGTTTGACGGTGATGCCACCCTCTACATGAGGGTGTTTGGGGGAGATGGTCACCGCGCAGGGTGCTGCCCTGAGGACGACGACCGCGGCCGGGAACCCAGCCTCGGCGATGATGGAGAGGACAGTGCTCATGTGACTGGCGGCGCTCAGGGTTCGCCAAGCTTCACCGGTTCTTCTTCAGGCGGTGACTCTTCTAGCGGTGGCCGCGGTCAGCCTCCACGCCGTCGTACCTGCTTGGGAGGTGGTAGCGTGTCTGCCCGCCATCGCGCCTTGGTGAAGCGCGAGAGGGAGTCTGCCTGAGCCTCGAAGGCAGCTCGAGTCTTCCCTGCAGGCCGGTGTGAGGCGAGCTGCGCCTGATTTGTTCTTTCTTTTCCTTTTTCCTGCGTAAAAAGACAGTAGCGTGGAGCCCCGCGGGGGCGTGTTTGGGTTATTGTTGTTAATCATCGCTTAGCTTCCGTTATCGTGCCTTCCGGCTACGTGCCCGCGCGTGGATAGTTCCCGGCCCCAGCCGTGGGGGGTGACCGACCCAGGCCCTGTGTTCGTGTCGCGGTGCCCGTGGGGCACGGACTGGAGGGGTGCTCCTGTAATGGACCCAGGTCGCGAAACCTTTGAACGACTAGGACAGGAACACTCGCGAGGCCTTGCATAAGAGAAATCGAGGCAGGAGAGTGAAATGTCGAAGAACCACAAGCCAAAGACGGCAACAGCTTCAATAAAACTTCGAATGAGAATGAACAAGCCAACTGCGGAAAGCAAATGAAAAAGCTGCGTCTGGCACCTAATCTAGTCTTCGACGTCTTCTCACCAGCGCGGAGCTAAGTGCTGCCACTGGGCATGGGAGGGAGCCCCAGGGCCTGAGGCCGGCGCTCCTGAGACTCCGGGGCGTGTACAATCCCAACTCATTACGTGAGAGTGTCACGGGCGGCGAGCTTCACAGGTGTTGGCCTTCTTCACAGGCTCCGGGCCTTTCTTGGGGGAAGCAGGCTTCACGGGCATTTCCCTCTTCACAGGCTCCGGGCCCTTTCCAAAACGCGACAGCTTCACAGGCATTCGCCTTCTTCACAGGATCTGGGCCTTTTCCAAAACGCGACAGCTTCACAGGTATTCGCCTTCTTCACAGGCTCTGGGCCTTTTCCAAAACGCGACAGCTTCACAGGTATTCGCCTTCTTCATAGGCTCTGGGCCTTTTCCAAAACGCGACAACTTCACAGGCATTCGCCTTCTTCACAGGCTCTGGGCCTTTT
>NC_041382.1:148937516-148951794 GCF_002162155.2 Triticum dicoccoides | reverse complement strand
TCTGGGCCTTTTCCAAAACGCGACAGCTTCACAGGCATTCGCCTTCTTCACAGGCTCTGGGCCTTTTCCAAAACGTGACAGCTTCACAGGCATTCGCCTTCTTCACAGGCTCTGGGCCTTTTCCAAAACGTGACAGCTTCACAGGCATTCGCCTTCTTCACAGGCTCTGGGCCTTTTTAGGGGTAGAACCTCCGGAGGTGCTGGATGTTCCATGCGTTCTGGACCGGCAACCCCTCCTGAGTCTCCAAGCGCGCGGAGCCGGGCCTGGAAACATGAACAACCTTGAACGGGCCCTCCCACATGGGAGAGAGCTTGTGCAGTCCCTCCCTGGAGAGAACACGCCTGAGCACGAGGTCTCCTACCTCAAGAGTTCTGGGGCAGATGTTGCGGCAGTGATATCTTCGCAGTGCTTGTTGGTACCTCGCCGCTCGTAGCGCGGCTTCTCGGCGACGTTCCTCCCCCAGCATGAGGTCCATCCCCCGCATGGCGTCCTGCTGCGCCTCATCGAATGCCAGGACCCGCGCGGAGCGACGTCTGACCTCGTAAGGGAGGACCACTTCGGCTCCGTAGACTAGGAAGAACGGGGTCTCTCCAGTCGGCTTGGTCGCGGTTGTGCGGATGGACCACAACACGGACTGAAGCTCGTCATACCAACCTCTGCCGCAGGCCTCTAGCTTCTTCTTGAATGTCCTGGTCTTGAGGCCCCTCAGGACCTCTGCGTTGGCTCGCTCGGCCTGGCCGTTGCTTCGGGGGTGCTCCACCGAAGCATAGCATATCTGCGTTCCAAGGTTAGCACAGTATGTTTTGAAGAGGTTACTGGTGAACTGTGAACCGTTGTCTGTGATGATGCGGTTCGGCACCCCGAACCGGCTCACGATGCCCCTGATGAACTTGACCGCGGAACCCGCGGGGATGGTGCGGACGACCTCTACTTCATCCCACTTGGTGAACTTGTCCACGGCGACGTAGAGGTAGCGGTAGCCCCTTGGCGCCCGAGGAAACGGGCCCAGGATGTCCAGCCCCCAGACTGCGAATGGCCACAAAAGGGGTATAGTCTGCAGGCCTCCTGCCGGCTGATGGATCTGCTTGGCGTGGAACTGGCAGGCCTCACAAGCTTTCACTAGTTTGACAGCGTCATTGAGTGTGGTGGGCCAATAAAACCCACTGCGGAACGCCTTGCTGACGAGGGTCCGTGATGATGAATGATGTCCACGGTCTCCGCCGTGTATATCTTCCAACAGTTCCTTTCCTTGCTCCCTGGAGATGCAGCGCAGGGATACATCATTTGGTCGCTTCTGGTAGAGCTCTCCATCCTTGATGCAGTATGCCATGGCCTGCCGTGCCACACGCTCCGCTTCCTCCTCCTTTTCCGGCAGGGTCCCTTGTGTTAAGTAACTCCGGAGCTCCGTGATCCAGCACCCCTCCTGAGGTTCCATCGTCAGGAGCAGGCGTGCTCCTGAGGCCGGGCCACAGACCAGGGCTCCTGAGGCAGGTGGCTGGGGGAGCTCCTCCCGAGGCTGAGCCGTGTTTGACAATGACGACAGGGCTGAGGGCTTGAAGAGCCGCTCCTTGAAAATGCCGGGCTCCTGAGGTAACCGCCTGGACGCCCGTTTGGCGATGTCGTCGGCCTCCTGATTGGTGCCACGGGGCACATGCTGCAACTCCAACCCCCAGAACTGCTTCTCCATCCTGCGGACCTCCGCAAGGTAGGCTTCCATGTGCTCATCTTTCGGCCCGTACTCCTTGTTGGAGAAATTGACAAGGAGCTGCGAATCACCCTTAATGGTGAGGCGTTTCACCCCCAGGGCAGCTGCGGCCTTCAAGCCTGCTATTAAACCTTCATACCCCGCTATGTTGTTGGAGACCTTTTCACCTTGCTGGAAACAAAGCTGTACAGCGTAGTAGAGCTTGTCCTGAGTGGGCGATATAAGCACCGCCCCAGCCCCAGCGCCATGCCTGGAGAACGCCCCATCTAAGTACATGACCCAGCCTTCTGGCGCCTCACTTCCTGGGGAGAGGGACCGGTCCTTGTCGGCCTTGAGGCCTGGTGCCTCCGTCCATTCTGCCACAAAATCCGCCAATGCTGCTCCCTTGATGACTCTGGTCGTGCTGAATTCGAGCTGAAACGCTTGCAGTTCTATGTTCCACTCAGCGACCCTTCCAGCTGAGTTAGGGCTCCTGAGCACTCTCTCCAGGGGGTATGACCAGACGACCTTGATGGGGTGACCCTGAAAATAGTGCCGCAGCTTGCGTGAGGCCACCAGTAGCGCAAGGAGGAGCTTCTGAGGCATGGGGTACCATGCCCTCGCGTCCCGCAAACCGTGCTGACGAAGTACACCGGGTGCTCAACGAGGTTGGGTGCGTTAGTGATGGTGGCGCCCTTCGGAGACCATGGCGCCTCCTGAGGCGATGAGGCCTCCTGAGGCTGGCCATCTGGGAGAGGGGCCTCTTCCGCCTCCGGTGCACTCCTCTGCGGCGGCTGATCCTCCTCAGCCGCGGTGGCGATTTCTGTGGGCCTTCCTTGTTCCTCTTTTGCCTTGTCCCAGGTTGCTGCTGTGGTTTTGATTCGACGCTCCTCTCTAACCGCCACCAGGGCTGCGCTGGCGGAGTAGGGAGTGGCGGCGAGGTAAAGCACCAGGGGATCTTGAGGGCGCGGAGCCACCATGACCGGAGGGCTGGTCGGGTACCTCTTGAGATCCTGGAACGCCTTGTTGGCCTCTTCAGTCCACTCAAAGGGCCCCTTTTTCTTCATCAGCTGGAAGAAGGGCAGCGCTCGCTCCCCCAACTTGGAGATGAAGTGCCCTAGCATGGTCACGCGCCCAGTGAGCTTCTGCATTTCTCTGAGGGTCTTTGGCAGGCTCATGTCCTCGACCGCCTTGACCTTTTCCGGGTTAGCCTCGATGCCTCGGTGGGACATGAGGGAACCCAAGAGTTGCCCGAGGGGACTCCGAACACACACTTCTCTGGGTTGAGCCGCAGGTTCACTGCGTTGAGGCTCGCGAAGGTTTCCTCCAGGTCTTGTATCAGGGTCCTGGCCTCCCGAGACTTCACCACAATGTCATCGACGTCAGCCTCAACATTCTTCCCGAGCTGCGGGCCCAAGGTGATGTGCATCAGCCGCTAAAAGGTCGCCCCTGCGTTACGCAGCCAGAATGGCATGCATGTGTAGCAGTATACCCCACACGGGGTTAGGAAGGTTGTCTTTTCGACGTCTTCTACCGCCATCTTGATCTGGTGATACCCAGAGAAGGCATCCAAGAAGCATAGCAGGTCGCATTCCGCGGTGGAATCGACGATCTGGTCGATGCGGGGGAGTGGGAATGGATCTTGTGGGCATGCCTTGTTGAGGTTGGTGAAGTCGACACACATGCGCTCCTTCCCTCCCTTCTTTGGCACAATGACAGGGTTGGCCAACCAATCCGGGTATCGGACCTCGCGAATGACCCCAGCGGCTTCTAGTTTGCGGGTCTCTTGGACGATGAAGGCCTGCTTTTCTGTGGACTGCCGCCTTGCCTTCTGCTTCATAGGGCGCATGTTGGGGCACACGTTGAGGTGATGCTCGATTACGCTCCTAGGGATCCCCGCCAACTGGTCAGGCTCCCAAGCAAATACCTTCCTGTTTGCGTGCAAGAACCCGACCAGGGCCTCCTCCTGCTCGGGTTCGAGGTTGGCGCCTATGGTGAAAGTGGCGTTGGTGGTCCCGTCCTCATCGACGGGTATCTGCTTGGTTTCTTCCTTGTCTTGGGTGAACAACTATTTCTTCTTGGCGGGTGCAGCCCCCTTGGGCTCGGGGGTCTCCGAGTCTGCGGGCTGTGCCGATGCCGCCGTCTTGAAGGCAAGCTTGAGCACCCGTAGCGCGTCTCCGTTGTCCCCATGCACGGTGAGGACACCGCTGCTCCCGGGCATCTTCATGAGGTTGTACGCCGGGTGTGTCGCGGCCATGAACTGTGTAACACCCCGGATGTAACTTTCCCAATTTGTACTCCAACTCTTGCCGTTTCCGGCGTTAAGTTATTTTATTTTCTCGGGTTCGGGTTTTTGTCTCCATGTGTTGTTGTCGTTGTCATGCATCTCATATCATGTCATCATGTGCATTGCATTTGCATACGTGTTCATCTCATGCATTCGAGCATTTTCCCCGTTGTCCGTTTTGCATTCTGGCGCTTCGTTCTCCTCCGGTGGTCATTTCTAGCTTTCTTTCATGTGTGGGGATTAAACATTTCTGTATTGGACCGAGACTTGCCAAGCGGCTTGGTTTACTACCGGTAGACCGCCTGTCAAGTTTCGTACCATTTGGACTTCGTTTGATATTCCAACGGTTATCCGAGGGACCGAAAAGGCCTCGTGTGTGTTGCATCCCAACACCCCTCCAAGTTGGCCCAAAACCCACCAAAACCCTCTCCATCATCAAGAGCGTTCGATCACGATCGCGTGGTCGAAAACCGCACTCCATTTGGAGCTTCCTAGCTCCTCCTACCTATAAAACTAGACCTTCCCCCGAAATTTCGGGTCATTCCACCCCTAACCCTAGCCCCGCTCCTCTCCGCGCGGCCGGACACGTCCACCCGCGCCGGACATCACCGCCACCGCAAATCGCGTGCCACCACGTGGCTGAGCCGCCCCACATCGCCGCCTCAGTCCCGCCGGCCCGCTCGGCCCGGGCGGGGCCCCCGAAGCCCATCGGCTCCACTCCGCCGCCTGGGTGCCCGCGCCGCCCGACCGCCTTCGTCGTCACCGCCGCCATTGCCCGACGCCACTCCGCCACCACCGCGCCCCGCGGCCGGAGCAGAGCGCCGCCGCCGCCGCGCGCGCCACTCCGACTCGCCGGTGACCGGATCCGGCGAGATCCGGCCTGGAAGGGCCTCGGGCCCCTCCTCCTTCGAGCTCCGGCACCTTCTCCGGCCATCTATAGTGCTCCTTCCGGCGAACCTCGATCAGCGTGCAAATCTGGATCTGGGACGAACGGTTGACTTTTCTGCCCGAAACCCTAGTTCATGTTCCCATCTTCATCATGCTATAACTTTGCATCCGTAGCTCCGTTTTGGGCATATAGCATATCAAAATGTTCATCTCAGAGAGTACATCATTTCATTCCATTGCATCATTTTCATTTGAGTTCATCTTGATTCCCTAAATTCTGTTACAAGAGTGCTACTTGAGATAAGTGTCAGATCTGCTACTCCTTTTAGAGATTTGTCATTTTTGCCATGATTATTGTGTGCATGTTATGCCCATGAGCCCTACATATGTTTTGTTAAGGGTTTTGCCATCTTTCCATAGGTGCAACCCATGTATTTTTGTGATGTGTGTGGTGACTAGCACAAGCTTGCAAATTGAGGCACTTGGTAATGCTGATTTCAGGGACTTAACATTTCCACTAAGTCCTTGAGCTGTTTATCTCATGTTGCCATATGTTCATGTTGTTTCCTAGTGATACATGCCTATTTTGAGGGTGATCAGTAAGGATGTTTTGTTAATCTTGTAGATCTCTATCCATCCATGTCTTTGTTTGCATTTATGGAGCACCCTAGCTTGAGCCAATCGAGCTCTACTTTTTCTACTTCATGAATCTGGGCAGATTGTCTACTTGTTAGCGATTTTGCCGATGATGTTGTAGTTGACCCGTGCATGCTATGTTATTGTTCTTTCCATGTCTAGCTTGCATTTTGTGTACTCTTGATGGTTGTATGCTTATTTGGTCATGACTTGCTCCGTAGTGAGTGCATCGAGCTCGTAAACATGCCTACTTGATATCTGTTTTCAGCATGCTCCAGTTTTCACTAAGTCTGAGAACTGATTATGTTTTTGCCATGTTCACATGCTTGCAATTGTATTTTCTGATCCCTTTTGGCTCAAGGTCACTAAGGGACTTTTGTTAAGCTCTTTGAGTATCTCCATGCCATGCTTTACTTTGCCATGTTCAGGTCCTGTAGCATGTAGTTTTGTTGCTCCAAAGAGTGCTATCTGATCTGAAATTCCAGACAAGTGTTAATTTCACTAAGTCTGAGATCTGTCTGCCATATGCATTTTTGCCATGCTTGTTTGAACTTGTTAATGGATGAATTGGCCGTAGCTCAGTGCTAGACTTTTGTTAAGCATCTTGAATGCATCCCTGCCATGTATTTGTTTGCCATGTTTGAGTGCTGTAGCATGTTCATCTCATTGCTTTTAGATGGCTACTTGCTGTAAATCGCAGACCGGTGTCATATTTGAATTGCTTGCCATTTCCAAACTGTATCTCCGATTCCGGCGTTCTTTATATTGTTTTCAAGCGATTTCATCTCATCTTTCCAGTGGCACACTTGGATTCCCAAGTTGAGGCCAGGTTCATGAATCCCTTGTCAAATCTTGCATATGCATCCCGCATCGCATCCCGCATAGCATATCATCTTTGCATCATATTGTTTGAGCTTTGCACGTGGTTGATTGTGTCCTTGTTGCTTGTTTGTCTTGTTTGGGTAGAGCCGGGAGACGAGTTCGCTAGCGAGGAGCCCGTTGAGTTTGCTTTCGAGGATCCAGTCAACTCTGACAACTTTGCAGGCAAGATGATCATACCCTCGAAATCACTACTATCTTTGCTTTGCTAGATGCTCGCTCTTTTGCTATGCCAATGCTTTGATGCCTACCACTTGCTTTCAAGCCTCCCAACTTGCCATGTCAAACCTCTAACCCACCATGTCCTAGCAAACCATTGATTGGGTATGTTACCGCTTTGCTCAGCCCCTCTTATAGCATTGCTAGTTGCAGGTGAAGATTGGAGACCGTTCCTTGTTGGAACATTATTTACTTGTTGGGATATCATTATATTGCCATGTTATCTTAATGCATCTATATACTTGGTAAAGGGTGGAAGGCTCGGCCTCTCGCCTAGTGTTTTGTTCCACTCTTGCCGCCCTAGTTTCCGTCATATCGGTGTTATGTTCCCTAATTTTGCGTTCCTTACGCGGTTGGGTTATAATGGGAACCCCTTGATAGTTTTCCTTGATTAAAGCTTTTCCAGCAATGCCCAACCTTGGTTTTACCTTTTGCCACCTAGCCTCTTTTTCCCTTGGGTTTCCGGAGCCCGAGGGTCATCTTATTTTAGCCCCCCCGGGCCAGTGCTCCTGTGAGTGTTGGTCCAACCGAGCGATGTCCGGGGCTACCAGGGGCGACTCTGGGCTGGCCTACCCGACGACTTGCTCATCCGGTGTGCCCTGAGAACGAGATATGTGCATCTCCTATCGGGATTTGTCGGCACATCTGGGTGGTGTTGCTGGTCTTGCTTTAACCTGTCGAAGTGTCTTGAAGAACCGAGATACCGAGTCTGATCGGAACGTCTTGGGAGGAGGTCTATTCCTTCATTGACTGTGAGAGCTTGTCATGGGCTAAGTTGGGACTCCCCTGCAGAGATTTGAACTTTCGAAAGCCGTGCCCGCGGTTATGGGCAGATGAGAATTTGTTAATGTCCGGTTGTAGATAACTTGAACCTTAACTTATTTTTAAAATGAATAAACCGTGTGAGTTACCGTGATGGCCTCTTCTCGGCGGAGTCCGGGAAGTGGACACGGTGTTGGAGTAATGCTTGCGCAGGATGTTCGCTAGATTTCTCGCTCGCGCTTTGCCTCCTCTTCTCGCTCTCTTTTGCGAATAGGTTAGCCACCATATTTGCTAGTCGCTTGCTGCAGCTCCACTTATATTTACCTTGCCTACCTATAAGCTTAAATAGTCTTGATCGCGAGGGTGCGAGATTGCTGAGTCCCTGTGTCTCACAGATTACTATTGCACCAGATGCAGGGCCTGATGATTCCGCTCCAGGTGACGCGCTTGAGCTCAAGTGGGAGTTCGATGAGGACTCTCAACGTTACTATGTTTCTTTTCCTGATGATCAGTAGTGGTGCCCAGTTGGGGGTGATCGGGACCGTGTCGCATGTTGGGTTATCTTTTATTTTGGCGTCGTAGTCGGGCCATGAGTGTTTGGTTGATGTAATGTTATTTATATACTTGATTGACGTGGCGAGTGTAAGCCAACTATGTTATCTCCCCTTTTATTAATTATATTACTTGGGATGTTTGTGATGATTGCCTAACTTGCGACATATGCCTTCAATGCGATTATGCCTCTAAGTCGTGCCTCGACACGTGGAGATATAGTCGCATCGAGGGTGTTACAAGTTGGTAATCAGAGCCTTCCCCGACCTTAGGAGCCCCATTGCTTGATCATTTTAGCAGCCGAGTTGTGTCTAGAAAAAAATGTTTTGAGTCATTTAGGAATTATATATCAGAGAGTTTAGGAATTCTTTTTACTTCCCAGTCTCCTCATCGCTCTGGTAAGGCATCCTTACGTAGAGTTTTGACTCTTCTCTTCTCAAATTTCACTAAAAAAATTTAGGATCACGCGGGTATCTTGGAATCGTTCCGATGGTTTTATGATGAGAACATTGTCTTGGTGCCTCCTGTCAGGGGTTTTGTGGAAGTGTCCCGGGGAGTTGAGCTCTAAGCTGTTGTCGTCATAATTTTATCGTTGTAGTTCTGGAATACCTGAGTTTACTACGCCGACATCGAAAATCTCTTTTATGCAGTTCGTTGGTGAGATAACCTCGACGCCACCCAGTACTGAGGCGGGAGTTCGGGAGTATCGCCATAACTTGTATAACGGATGCTTTTCGAAGGTTGAGGTAGATGGTTTACGAAGTTTTCTTGGTTATGTGTTGAAGGATGGATACAGCTGGATGTAGGATTTGCTAGATTTGGGTGAGATATTATGCTTGCCCTATATCCCCAACACCTGATTGCATAACCGGAAAGGTTCGGGAGTTTAATAGGTGGGAATTCTCATAGCTCTAGTTCTTCTTCCACGGATAGTTGGTTTGAGATTGGGATTTCTTACTGATTATTCGTTCTTGATCCGTACCTTGTTGATTTATTTCTCTACCTTAACTCTAAGTGGCT
Source organism: Triticum dicoccoides (assembly GCF_002162155.2). Lineage (NCBI taxonomy): Eukaryota > Viridiplantae > Streptophyta > Magnoliopsida > Poales > Poaceae > Triticum > Triticum dicoccoides. The sequence continues at coordinate 148,942,866 of NC_041382.1, read as the reverse complement.
TCTCAATTTATGGATATGTGACCATTTCAAGAGGAATGCATTCGTTCATTTTGTTCGGATGTGAAGACTATATGTTGTAATTTTCATTCCGTTGGGTTCAGCTTCAATATTTATCTATCAATGTGCTAATGGATGTCGACCTCTTCAGGATGGCTCCTCCAACGCGCACGACTCCGAATCCTGATCCGCCACCACCTCCAGCTCCTCCGGAGGCATGGCAAGCTGTGATGGCCGCAACCAATGCAAACACACAGTTGATCATGCAAATTCTCCAAGAGCGCAATCAAGGAAACCAAGGGAACCAAGGCAACAATCAGAATCACTCTGCTACACTCAACCAGTTCCTTGCTAACGGGCCAAAGACTTTCAGCAATTGTGTTGAGGCAACTGATGCTGACGATTGGCTTGTGGATTTGTGCAAGCATTTCGAGTGCAATAACGTCAGGCCTGAGGACTTTGTCAAGTTCGCTTCCTTCCAACTCAAAGATCAAGCTGCAGAATGGTTCCAGTAGTACAAGGATTCCAGAGGTGGACGTGTTATCACTTGGGATGAATTCCGTCAAGATTTCAGAGCTCACCATATTCCTCAGAGCGTGGTTGAAAGCAAGCGTGAGGAATTCCGCAACCTGAAGCAAGGCTCTTTGTCTGTCTATGACTACAACAAGTTGTTCCAGAAGCTCGCCCGCTTTGCCAAGCAGGACGTGCCTGATGAGAAGAGCATGATATACCAGTTCAGGGGTGTCTCAGAGAAGAAATCCAGCTAGCTCTTGTTCTCTTTGAGCCCCTGAGGTACGATGAGTTCTACAACATGGCACTGAAGCAAGAGGCCGCTCAACTGAGGTGTGATGCTTCCAAGAAGCGAGTCAGAGACACTACTCCTTCCTCCTCTACTCAAGTGGCCAAGCAGCAGAAGTATTGGCTTCCTCCTCCTCCGTTCCACCAGCCGTATCAGAAGAGCAAAGGTGGCAGTGGATCTTCCCACCCACCCATCCCTGGCTTTCAGAACAAGACTTCGTCTCAAGCTCCAAGATCGAGTGCTCCGTATCACCGTCCACTTTCAGAGGTCACGTGCAACAAGTGCCAACAGAAGGGTCACTATGCCAACAAGTGTTGCAACCAGAGGCGTCTTCCTCCTCCTCCTCCTGTCAGATCGGCAAGTACAGCTATGGTCAAGCATAACACCAAGTCCGCCAAGGTCAACTTGCTGAATGCAGCTCAGGCAGAGGACTCACCAGATGTGATCATGGGTAACCTTCCTGTTAATGACATTCCCGCAAGAGTTCTTTTTGACACTGGTGCATCTTTATCATTCTTATCGAAGCCTTTTGCATCCATGCATGATGTGCATACTATTGATTTGCCTAAGACGATAGCGGTCTCTTCTCCGGGTTTGTTCATGAACACCAAAATGATGGCTTCGAATGTTACTATCACCTTGGGCGACTACAAGTTCCTTTCTTCTCCTATGGTTCTTGGCAACTCGGATATTTATCTAATTCTCGGAATGGATTGGCTTACTAAGCACAAGGCACATCTTGATTGTGCAGCCAGGCAGATTCGATTGAATCATTCATCTGAGGATTTAATTGTCTTTGCCGCTCGTGATGATACCATCCGTCTGTTTTCTCTCAATGAGAAGGGTGAACTCGATGTCATCTCGCAAATTCCAGTCGTTTGCGAATATCAAGACGTCTTTCCAGAAGAGCTTCCAGGAATGCCTCCGCACCGGCCAGTTGAATTCGTCATTGATCTTGAGCCCGGCACGGAACCTGTGTGCAAGCATCCTTACAAGCTCAGACCTGAAGAGTTGAAGGAGCTGAAGAAGCAACTTGATATTAAAGAGAGAATGGGTCTCATCCGGCCTAGTTCTTCTCCGTGGGGTTGTGGTGTTCTTTTTGTGAAGAAGAAGGATGGAACGGGCCGACTTTGTGTTGATTACCGTCCATTGAACAAGAAGACTATCAAGAACAAATACCCACTTCCCAACATCAACGAGCTGTTCGAACAACTCAAAGGTGCCCAAGTATTCTCCAAGCTTGATCTCCGTATGGGTTATCATCAGATTCGTATCCGTGAGCAAGATATTCCCAAGACGGCCTTCAGGACAAGCTATGGTTCATATGAATACACTGTCATGTCTTTTGGCCTCGTCAACGCTCCTCCGACGTTCTCTCGCATGATGAACTTCATCTTTAACGCCTACACCAATGACTTCGTTTTGGTCTATCTCGACGACATTCTGGTTTTCTCGAAGAACAAGGAAGATCATGCCAAGCACTTGCGTTTGGTTCTTGATAAGCTGAGGGAACATCAGTTCTACGCCAAGTTCTCCAGTGCGAATTTTGCTCGATGAGGTTCTTTATCTTGGTCATATCATCTCTGCCAAGGGCATTGCCTTGAATCCTAAGAAAGTGTCTACAATTGTGAATTGGGAACCTCCTCAGAACATGAAGCAACTTCGTAGCTTCCTCGGTCTTGCAAGCTATTGCCGAAGATTCGTTGAAAACTTTTCTAAGATCGCGAAGCCTCTCTCAAATCTTCTCCAGAAGCACGTCAAGTACGTTTGGTCTCCGGAGTGTGACATTGCTTTTAACACTTTGAAAGAGAAATTGATCACTGCTCCAGTTCTGACTCCGCCTAATGAATCCAAACCGTACGAGGTCTTTTGTGATGCCTCTCTCCAAGGTCTTGGCGCAGTGTTGATGCAAGAGAAGAAACTTGTTTCTTATACCTCTCGCCAGTTGAAGCCTAATGAGAAGAATTACCCCACTCATGATCTCAAGTTGGTGGCAGTTGTGCATGCTCTTTTGACTTGGAGACATCTCTTATTGGGAAGAAAAGTGGACATCTTCACTGACCACAAGAGTCTCAAGTACATCTTCACTCAGCCTAATCTCAACCTCAGGAAAACTCGATGGGTCAAAATAATTCAAGAGTATAATCCGAGTATCGAGTATACTCCAGGCAAGGCCAATGTGATTGCTGACGCATTGAGCAGAAAGGCTTACTGCAACAGTCTGATTCTCAAGCCTTATCAACCCGAGCTTTGTGAAGCTTTCCGCAAACTTAACCTGCAAGTTGTTCCTCAAGGTTTCCTCGCCAACCTTCAAGTCTCTCCTACCTTGGAAGACCAGATTCGCCAAGCCCAGCTTCTTGATGCTATGGTGAAAAAGGTGAAGATTGGGATTGCCAAGAGTCAACCCAAGTACAAGTGCTACCGCCTTGATGACAAGGACACTCTCTTCTTCGAGGATCATATTGTTGTGCCCAAAGGTGAACTTCGTAAAGTGATCATGAACGAGGCTCACAATTCTCTCCTCTCCATCCACCCTGGGATCACGAAGATGTATCAGGACCTCAAGCAGGCTTATTGGTGGACTCGAATGAAGCGCGAGATTGCTCAATTCATGAATGAATGTGATGTCTGCAGAAGAGTGAAGGCAGAACACCAAAGGCCAGCTGGTCTCCTCCAACCTCTTGCCATTCTAGAATGGAAGTTTGACCACATTGAGATGGACTTTGACTAGGTTTCCAAAGTCCAAACATGGCAATGATGCTATATTCGTTGTCATCGACAAACTCACCAAAGTGGCTCACTTTCTGCCTATCAAAGAGTCAATCACTGCAGCTCAATTGACGGAACTCTATACCTCTCGAATTGTCTCTCTGCACGGTATTCCTCAAGTGATCTCTTCAGACCGTGGCAGCATCTTTACCTCCAAGTTTTGGGATTCTTTTTAGAAGGCCATGGGAACCAACATCCGCTTCAGCACAGCTTTCCATCCTCAAACTAGCAGTCAAGTCGAGCGTGTCAACCAGATTCTTGAAGATATGCTCAGGGCTTGTGTGATCTCCTTCGGCATGAAGTGGGAGGATTGTCTTCCTTATGCTGAATTCTCCTACAACAACAGTTTTCAAGCAAGTTCGGGCAAGGCCCCTTTTGAAATTCTGTATGGCAGGAAGTGCCGTACCCCTCTCAACTAGTCTGAAACCGGTGAACGTCAGCTTTTGGGTAATGACTTAATCACAGAGGCAGAGGAAATGTGCAAAGTCATTTGAGATAACCTCAAAGCAGCCCAATCCCGCCAGAAGAGCTACTATGATAGTTAGCACCGTGATTTGGCTTTCGAGATCGGAGATCATGTTTACCTCCGCGTCTCTCCTATGAAAGGTACTCATCGCTTCGGTATCAAAGGGAAGCTTGCCCCCAGATACGTGGGACCTTTCAAGATTGTCAGCAAGAGAGGCGACCTCGCCTATCAACTCGAGCTTCCTTCAAACTTTGCAAATGTTCATGATGTGTTCCATGTCTCTCAGCTCTAAAAGTGCTTCAAGACTCCTGGCCGCACCGTCAACTTCGAGGACATTGAGCTCCAAGAAGATCTCTCATATCGTGAGCACCCAGTTGCTATTCTTGAAGAGACTGAACGCAAGACTCGCAATAACTCAATCAAATTCCTCAAAGTCAAGTGGTCACACCATTCCGACCGTGAAGCTACCTGGGAACGCGAGGACCACCTCCGTTCTGAGTACCCGGTGTTCTTTCATTCCTAGATCTCGGGACGAGATCCTTTCGTAGTGGTGGAGTGTTGTAACACCCCGGATGTAACTTTCCCAATTTGTACTCCAACTCTTGCCGTTTCCGGCGTTAAGTTATTTTCTTTTCTCGGGTTCGGGTTTTTGTCTCCGTGTGTTGTTGTCGTTGTCATGCATCTCATATCATGTCATCATGTGCATTGCATTTGCATACGTGTTCATCTCATGCATTCGAGCATTTTCCCTGTTGTCCATTTTGCATTCCGGCGCTTCGTTCTCCTCCGGTGGTCATTTCTAGCTTTCTTTCGTGTGTGGGGATTAAACATTTCCGGATTGGACCGAGACTTGCCAAGCGGCCTTGGTTTACTACCGGTAGACCGCCTGTCAAGTTTCGTACCATTTGGACTTTGTTTGATACTCCAACGGTTAACCGAGGGACCGAAAAGGCCTCGTGTGTGTTGCAGCCCAACACCCCTCCAAGTTGGCCCAAAACCCACCAAAACCCTCTCCATCATCTAGAGCATTCGATCATGATCGTGTGGCCGAAAACCGCACTCCATTTGGAGCTTCCTAACTCCTCCTACCTATAAAACTAGACCTTCCCCGAAATTTCGGGTCATTCCACCCCTAACCCTAGCCCCGCTCCTCTCCGCGCGGCCGGACACGTCCGCCCGCGGCGGACATCACCGCCGCCGCAAATCGCGCGCCGCCACGTGGCCGAGCCGCCCCACATCGCCGCCTCAGTCCCGCCGGCCCGCTCGGCCCGGGCGGGGCCCCCGAAGCCCATCGGCTCCACCCCGCCGCCTGGGTGCCC
>NC_041382.1:148859044-148937199 GCF_002162155.2 Triticum dicoccoides | reverse complement strand
GCCCGCGCCGCCCGACCGCCTTCGTCGTCACCGCCGCCATCGCCCGACGCCACCCCGCCGCCACCGCACCCCGCTGGCCGTAGCAGAGCGCCGCCGCCGACACGCCTCGTCGCCCGCACCTCCTCCGACGTCGCCGCGCCTCTCCGACTCACCGGTGACCGGATCCGGCGAGATCCGGCCCGGAAGGGCCTTGGGCCCCTCCTCCTTCGAGCTGCGGCACCTTCTCCGGCCATCTACAGTGCTCCCTCCGGCGAACCTCGATCGGCGTGCAAATCTGGATTTGGGACGAACATTTGACTTTTCTGCCCGAAACCCTAGTTCATGTGCCCATCTTCATCATGTTATAACTTTGCATCCGTAGCTCCGTTTTGGGCATATAGCATATCAAAATGTTCATCTCAGAGAGTACATCATTTCATTCCATTGCATCATTTTCATTTGAGTTCATCTTGAAGCACGAAATGCTATTAGAAGAGTGCTACTTGAGATAAGTGTCAGATCTGCTACTCCTTTTAGAGATTTGTCATTTTTGCCATGATTATTGTGTGCATGTTATGCCCATGAGCTCTACGTATGTTTTGTTAAGGGTTTTGCCATCTTTCCAGAGGTGCAACCCATGTATTTTTGTGATGTGTGTGGTGACTAGCACAAGCTTGCAAAGTGAGGCACTTGGTAATGCTGATTTCAGGGACTTCATTTCCACTAAGTCCTTGAGTTGTTTATCTCATGTTGCCATATGTTCATGTTGTTTCCTAGTGATTCGTGCCTCTTTTGAGGGTGATTAGTAAGGATGTTTTGTTAATCTTGTAGTTCTCTATCCATCCATGTCTTTGTTTGCATTTATGGAGCACCCTAGCTTGAGTCAATCGAGCTCTACTTTTGCTACTTCGTGAATCTGGGCAGATTGTCTACTTGTTAGCGATTTTGCCGATGATGTTGTAGTTGACCCGTGCATGCTATGTTATTGTTCTTGCCATGTCTAGCTTGCATTTTTTGTATTCTTGATGGTTGTATACTTAGTTGGTCATGACTTGCTCTGTAGTGAGTGCATCGAGCTCGTAAACATGCCTACTTGATATCTGTTTTCAGCATGCTCCAGTTTTCACTAAGTCTGAGAACTGATTATGTTTTTGCCATGTTCACATGCTTGCAATTGTATTTTCTGATCCCTTTTGGCTCAAGGTCACTAAGGGACTTTTGTTAATCTCTTTGAGTAGCTCCATGCCATGCTTTACTTTTCCATGTTCAGGTCCTGTAGCATGTAGTTTTGTTGCTCCAAAAAGTGCTATCTGATCTGAAATTCCAGACAAGTGTTAATTTCACTAAGTCTAAGATCTGTCTGCCATATGCATTTTTGCCATGCTTGTTTGAACCTGTTAATTGATGAATTGGCCGTAGCTCAGTGCTAGACTTTTGTTAAGCATCTTGAATGCTCCATGCCATGTATTTGTTTGCCATGTTCGAGTGTTGCAGCATGTTCATCTCATTGCTTTTAGATGGCTACTTGCTGTAAATCACAGACCGGTGTCATTTTTGAATTGCTTGCCATTTCCAAACCGTATCTCCGATTCCGGCGTTCTTTATATTGTTTTCAAGAGATTTCATCTCATATTTCCAGTGGCACACTTGGATTCCCAAGTTGAGGCCAGGTTCTTGAATCCCTTGTCAAATCTTGCATATGCATCCCGCATCGCATCCCACATAGCATATCATCTTTGCATCATATTGTTTGAGCTTTGCACGTGGTTGATTGTGTCCTTGTTGCTTGTTTGTATTGTTTGGGTATAGCCGGGAGATGAGTTCGCTAACGAGGAGCTCGTTGAGTTTGCTTTCGAGGATCCAGTCAACTCTGACAACTTTGCAGGCAAGATGATCATACCCTCGAAATCACTACTATCTTTGCTTTGCTAGATGCTCGCTCTTTTGCTATGCCAATGCTACGATGCCTACCACTTGCATTCAAACCTATAGCCCACCATGTCCTAGCAAACCATTGATTGGCTATGTTACCGCTTTGCTCAGCCCCTCTTATAGCGTTGCTAGTTGCAGGTGAAGATTGGAGACTGTTCCTTGTTGGAACATTATTTACTTGTTGGGATATCATAATATTGCCATGTTATCGTAATGCATATATATACTTGGTAAAGGGTGGAAGGCTCGGCCTCTCGCCTAGTGTTTTGTTCCACTCTTGCCGCCCTAGTTTCCGTCATATCGGTGTTATGTTCCCTGATTTTGCATTCCTTACGCGGTTGGGTTATAATGGGAACCCCTTGATAGTTCGCCTTGATTAAAGCTTTTCCAGCAATGCCCAACCTTGGTTTTACCTTTTGCCACCTAGCCTCTTTTTCCCTTGGGTTTCCGGAGCCCGAGGGTCATCTTATTCTAGCCCCCCCGGGCCAGTGCTCCTCTGAGTGTTGGTCCAACCGAGCGAAGTCCGGGGCTACCAGGGGCAACTCTGGGCTGGCCTAACCGACGTCTTGCTCATCCGGTGTGCCCTGAGAACGAGATATGTGCAGCTCCTATCGGGATTTGTCGGCACATCTGGGTGGTTTTGCTGGTCTTGCTTTAACCTGTCGAAGTGTCTTGAAGAACCGAGATACCGAGTCTGATCGGAACGTCTTGGGAGGAGGTCTATTCCTTCGTTGATCGTGAGAGCTTGTCATGGGCTAATTTGGGACTCCCCTGCAGGGATTTGAACTTTCGAAAACCGTGCCCGCGGTTATGGGCAGATGGGAATTTGTTAATGTCCGGTTGTAGATAACTTGAACCTTAACTTATTTTTAAAATGAATCAACCGTGTGAGTTACCGTGATGGCCTCTTCTCGGCGGAGTCCAGGAAGTGGACACGGTGTTGGAGTAATGCTTGCGCAGGATGTTCGCTAGATTTCTCGCTCACGCTTTGCCTCCTCTTCTCGCTCTCTTTTGCGAACAGGTTAGCCACCATATTTGCTAGTCGCTTGCTGCAGCTCCACTTATATTTACCTTGCCTTACCTATAAGCTTAAATAGTCTTGATCGCGAGGGTGCGAGATTGCTGAGTCCCTGTGGCTCACAGATTACTATTACACCAGATGCAGGGCCTGATGATTCCGCTCCAGGTGACGCGCTCGAGCTCAAGTGGGAGTTTGACGAGGACTCTCAACGTTACTATGTTTCTTTTCCTGATGATCAATAGTGGTGCCCAGTTGGGGGTGATCGGGACCGTGTCGCATGTTGGGTTATCTTTTATTTTGGCGCCGTAGTCGGGCCATGAGTGTTTGGTTGATGTAATGTTATTTATATACTTGATTGATGTGGCGAGTGTAAGCCAACTATGTTATCTCCCTTTTTATTAATTATATTACTTGGGATGTTTGTGATGATTGCCTAACTTGCGACATATGCCTTCAATGCGATTATGCCTCTAAGTCGTGCCTCGACACGTGGGAGATATAGTCGCATCAAGGGTGTTACAAACTGGGCCAGCGCTGGGTAGCCGAGGATGGCGTTGTAGGGGACGCCGATGGGGGCATGTCGAAGTCGACCAGCTCCGTGCGGAAGTTGTTGTAGGTGCCGAAGGTTACTGGGAGCCGGATCTGTCCCAAGGAGCTGGATGATCCGCCCCCAATGCCTGAGAAGGGCCGGCTGGGTTGCAGCCGTTCCAGGGGTATGCAGAGGAGGTTGAAGGCCTCAACCGAGAGCACGCTGAGGCCCGCACCGCCATCGATGAGAGTTCTGGTGACGGCCACCTGGCAGATGGTGGGGGTGCATAGCATGGGGAGCGCACCCGAGCAGGCCGAGTTGGAGGGGTGGTCCTCCGAGCTGAAGGTCAGGCCGGCCTTGGGCGCCGCCGGGTCCGAGAGAGCCCCCTGCCGCGTGGAAGCAGCGCTGACCCGGCGGATGAACGGCTTGACGTGGTGACTTGTAGGTGGCGCCTGCGAGCCGCCCAGGAGGGCCGCGACGACCGGGGGTGTTGGTGTAGCGTGGTAGGCGGGGAAGAGGCTGCGGAGCTCTTCCCAAGAGGCCACGGAGGCTGCCGGCAGGTGGAGCAGCATGCGCGCGGAGCGCCAGTGAGGGCCATGGGGAGCCAGTTGGTCATGACCCTATCGTCACCTCCAGCTTTGAGGATGGCCTCCTCGTACGCCAGCAAGAAGGCCAGCGGATCAGTCGCGTCGCCGTAGCGCGGCGGCGTCGTTGGCTTGAACTTGGCCGGCCACCGTACCCATTGCAGGGCTGGGGCCAGGGCTCGGAGCCCCCTGGCCCCCGTGCTGGCGCGGGCGGCCGGAGCGGACGACGCGCTACTCATCGCGAGGTAGGTCGTGGCGGTGGCGGAAGGGCAAACTCCGGTGCACCCCCTACCTAGCACGCCAAATGGCGGATTTCGGGTTCCGACAGACCCTTGAGGTTCAAACACTGGGGTGCGCGCGGAGATCTCGCCTTCTACCTACCTGCACCCCTCCGCCTCGCTAAGATCTAAGCTATGGAAAGAACAGCACAAGAGACACAGGGTTTATACTGGTTTGGGCCGCCGTTGTGGTGTAATACCCTACTCCAGTGTGTGGTGTGGTGGATTGCCTCTTGGGCTGATGATGATGAGCAATACAAGGAAGAACAGCCTCGCGAGGGTCTGTTCTTGGCTGGGGCGATGAACTGCTGGGAGGAGTTCAATCACCCTTCTCTCTCTCTCTCTTCTCGATTCTCTCTCCGATTTCGATCCCCCTACCCTACGGGTGGCTAGTCCTATTTATAGGCAAAGGCCCTGGGCCTCTTCCCAAATACTGAGCGGGAAGGGCGCCAACAATTGGCCATTTTGAAGGGGAACATCTGGTACACTTATCCTGACTAAAGTTGGTCCTCGCCTGCCAAAGACTCTGGTGGTGACGCTGGCTTGGGCTCCACAATGACTTCCTCCCTGCCGTTGGCTGGTCTTGGTCTCGTTGCACCGAAACAGGTGCCTTTGCTTGATGCTCTCGCCTGCGCTTTCTCCCTTTGCACCAAAGAGGAAAGGAGGACACTGCGCGGCTGACGCCCGCCTTGCGCCCTTGGTCGTCATGGCTTGCGTCACGGGCACCTCGTGAGGTACCCCGCCTTGATCTCTCCGCCTCCTCGCGAGCTAGCCTGATGAGGCCGTGCCTGAGGAAGCTCCGTGTCGTCCGCCCCACGAGGCCTGGCCCCTCGCGAGGGTCTTGGGTCTGTGTTGATGAAGATGGGCCGCGCTGCGCCCCCTTTTGGACCACCCTGCAGGCCGCAGGCAGGCAAGTCTGGGGACCCCCGTTCCCAGAACGCCGACACTCGTGATGTGAGCCATGATGCACGACACCAGGCGGGCGCCAGCGCGCGCAGCATCCTTGTTTCCTCTTTGGTGCTAAGGAGGCCAGCGTAGGCGAAGAGTACCGAGGCATCAGGCAGAGGTTGCTATATTGGTGCAACGAGACCAAGACCAGGAGGACGGCAAGAAGGAGGTCATCGTGGAGCCCAAGACGGCGTCACCACAGAGCTTTTCGCAAGCGAAGACCACTTTTGTCAGGATACCTTGTACTAGCTGCCCCCTTCAAATTAGCCCACCATTGTTGGCTCCCTTCCCGCTCGATAATTGGGAAGAGGACCGGGGCCAATATAAATAGGACTAGCCACCACCTTAGCAAGCGACGGATCATTCAGACCATCCTCACACACGCAAGCTTACCGAGCTCAAGAACACCTCAACCTCAGGAGGCTGTTCTTCCCTTATACTGTTCATCATTAGCCCTAGAGGCAATCCACCACCACCACACTGGAGTAGGGTATTACACCACAACAGTGGCCCGAACCAGTATAAATCTTGTGTCTTTCTGTGTTGCAAGTTCGTCGAGTTCATCCGTGAGATCTTAGTGAGCTAGGGCGTAGATCGGTGGGAGGAAAAGACTTGGTGCGCACCCCATTTTTCGAACCTTAAGGGTTTGCCGGAACCCCACATCCGACAATTTTATAGGCGGGGCAAGGATGCCGAGCAGGAAGCTGCCGTGCACGTCCGGACGAGGCTCTGACGAGCTCAGCGAGCACGGGAGGGCGCGAGAAGGTGACGAGGAAAGCAACAGACGAGCTACAGAGGCGCACAGGGTGAGGGGGGCCGAGGGCGCAGAGGGGACGCGGCCACGGCGCCATTAAAGCTTGGTCGGCCACGGTGCGTCCATGGGCGCACGGCGATGAGAGCTGACGGAGGGGGAAGTGGCTCCAGGAGGACGGCGATGAAGCAGTAAAACGGTGAGACATGCTCAACGAAGACGACGAGAAGGAGAGGGGCCCGAGTAAGAAGACGCCCTGGACACGGCCAACGTCAGCAGAGCACGTGCATTGCATGCCAAAGCTCGTGATCACCGTGTTCACTGGTGCCCACAGTGCCACAAGTTAAGCCGAACGATGTCTGGGGTGGAGTCCTTCGTGGGGAGGTTGCAACTCCGGTGGTAGTTTGGTTAAAAGGGCTCTGGTTAAATGGTAAGCAACCTCTAAAGTTTACTGCAGTAAACTTGGATGAGCACTGGTGATCAACAGGAAGATGATTGGGAGCAATGGAGTTGTCTGCGAGGTTAATGGTAAGGAGGACTTTCATCCTGGTAACTTTGAGAAGATTAAGACCGAGATTTAATGTAGTTGCTTAACAACCACATAAACTAGTCCAGAAATGAGATTTGGATGATGCACTCACATGAAGCACCAACTTGAGCTGAACTTTGGCAAGGCCTAATGATTTGGTCATAGTAAGATGCTGTAAAACTTTCATACCAAATGGATTTACCAAAATGGTACTTCCTTCACAGATATCTTCACTGACCAGAATCTTGCAATAATTCTATAGAAATATTAGCTAGGTGAATTGATGCCAAATTTTGTGGAGAGAAGTCAATTGGGTAGGAGAAAATTCTGGTAATTTATCAAGAGTTTTGAAGCAATATAAAATGAAAACTTTACCAGAAGCAAAGATTTGGTCCTGTGCTCACATAGATGATTGGATGGGGCTAAAATTTGGAGTAGTGTTCTAATATGAGTACATGAAGGAGTGTGCAAAATTTCAACTCATTTGAATAATCCTAGCTAGCACTTCCTTCACAAAGGCTTCCCTCAGACAGGAACTTTGAAAAATCACCGAGGAAGTTTGGCTAGGCAAATAAAGTTGAATTTTGGCACAGGTCAATTATTTCGACAGGAAAAGATGTCCAAAAAGTTTTGGGTCAAATGGGAAAAGATAAATAGCACTTGCTTCACAATGTGCCATTTAGGACAGAATAGGAAATGATTTTACTGAGCATGATGAGAAATATGGCCAATGAAACATTTTGCCATATCTGAGGAATATATGACCCAAACAATTTATGAGAATTATTTGGGGATTTATGGATGGATAGAAATACAGGTTGCTTTACAACTTAGGGCAGATAGGGTTATTCCTTTAATAGAAAAAGGAATTTTCCCTAGAAAAAGAAATTAGGGTTTGGTCAAGCAGTGGAGTGACATGATCTTGGAAAGGTTTTGAGAATCATGAGTCACTTGGGAGAGGAAATGAAGATGATTTCCCAGGTGACAAGGCCATAGAACCACTCCAAAAAGAAAAACATAGCAAAAACCAATAAAATCAAAAGAAAAAGAAAAGGGCCAAAATCGAGGTTGTTACAGCGTATCATTGCACCTTACAAGGTTTAAAAGATAGGAGTGATGTTCCTTTGTTCTTGACCTGTAATCTAGTTCCGTGCTGGACTTGCCCACACAACGTTACAATTGCTTGTTTGTTTGTTCTCAGTTGTTTTGTGATATGAATGATGTCATACTATGCTTACCGTATTATAAACTTTGTCTCTTTATCCTTAGCTGCCAATACAATGTGAATAAATAGACAATACATTAGCCATGGTACATGGTCATATGTTTGGAACCTGGTTTTATTATGTACTTTGCAGTAAAATGTAACTAATATTTTACATGGGTTCACCAGAATAAGTTCTGTATATAGACCAAAGCTATTTTGTTTGGTTTTGCTATCTCCTTAATATCTTCTGTTCTGGTACTACTAATGTAAAAACTCAACTTTTTAGCAAGCTATGGAAAAAATGGTGGAACCGCCACCTTCTGAAGGTGGCGAGGCAACTATAACCACAATGTCAGCTCTTGCTGCAGTGGGTCAGTACCTTTCCACTAACAGTGCCAAAAGCACGTTCCTGCGTAAATACTGGGTTGGTTGTTAAGGCAATCTCATCCAAACTGCCTCATGATCAAGATATGCAAGCTCAAAACAATGTTATATCCGCGCTCCAGACACAAGTCCGTTCCCTAACAGAGATCCTTTGTGTAACAAGGACAAACATTGTTCGATGTCGTCAAGATACGCATGGTTTTGAAACCAGACTATCAGACATTTGCTATGTTGTTCAGGAGCCTAGGAGAAATGAAGGCAAAGGTTATGGTGCTCCATCGGACAATACAACATGAAAACGTAACAGTCAGGTCAAATGAACTAAGCTTCTGAACTTCTGGTGGTGCATTTATCTGCCAGACTGTTAACTCTTATGCCAACCTTCATTTTGTTTTATAGTTGTAATTTGTTTTGTTGCGATATAAAATTTGTTCTTAACGTCCATCCACTGGCTGAAGAAAATAGCAATCCATTTTTGTATAGTGTAGGGTGTTCCCTATATTTGCACTGGTGGCGATCTTTGACGGCTTAATAGCCTAGCATTAGTTTCGGGCTTATTTATTTCCTAGTCTTCTTTTTCCCTGGTTTGCTAGTGGCCGCAACAACTGAGGGAGTCCTGGATTAGGGGGTCTCCGGACAGCCGGACTATATCCTTTGGCCGGACTGTTGGACTATGAAGGTACAAGATTGAAGACTTCGTCCCGTGTCCGGATGGGACTCTACTTGGCGTGGCACGCAAGCTAGGCAATACGGATATGGATATCTCCCCCTTTGTAACCGACCTTGTGTAACCCTAGCCCCCCTCCGGTGTCCATATAAACCGGAGGGTTTTAGTCCGTAGGACAACATACAATCATACCATAGGCTAGCTTCTAGGGTTTAGCCTCTCTGATCTCGTGGTAGATCAACTCTTGTAATACTCATATCATCAAGAACAATCAATCAGGATGTAGGGTATTACCTCCATCGAGAGGGCCCGAACCTGGGTAAAACATCGCGTCCCCTGCCTCCTGTTACCGTCCGCCTTAGACGCATAGTTCGGGAACCCCTACCCGAGATCCGCCGGTTTTGACACCGACATTGGTGCTTTCATTGAGAGTTCCTCTGTGTTGTCACCATAAGGCTCGATGGCTCCTTCGATCATCGCTAGCAATGCGGTCCAGGGTGAGGCTTTCCTCCCCGGACAGATCTTCATATTAGGCAGCTTTGCATTGTGGGCCAATTCGCTTGGCCATTTGGAGCAGATTGAGAGCTACACCCCTGGCCATCAGGTCAGATGTGGAAACTTGAACTACACGGCCGATGTCTGCGAAGACTTGATCTTCGACGGATTCGAGCCCATGCCGGACGCGCTGCGCAGTCATGACGAGCAAGACGTAACTCTACCGTCGGACAGTGTTCGGGAGATCCCCATCCGCAGCTACTCCGGTTTTTAACATGGAACAAGTCGCGCAATCCGAGAGCGAAGGGATGGAACCCGCCATGGAGGCCGCACTCTCAGCGGCGATAGAGCTGGATACTGACTTCACCCCTTACGAGAGCCGTGTTGCCGAACCACTGGATTCATCTTCGGTCACGGACTCCGAGCCGCTCGTATCCGTGCCCGTCGAGTCCGACTGGGCGCCGATCATGGAGTTCACCTCCGCAGATATCTTTCAGCACTCACCTTTTGGAGATGTGCTAGATTCATTAAGGTCTCTCACCCTATCAGGAGAACCATGGCCGAACTATGTCCGGCTAGAATGGGATGTGGACGACAAAGAAATTCGCTGCCCACCCACCACCCACTTAGTAGCCACTGTCGACGACTTAACCGACATGCTTGACTTCGGCTCCGCGGACATCGACGGTATGGACGACGAAGCCGGAGACGAACTGAAACCACCGCCCACAGGGCGCTGGACCGCTACTTCATCACATGACGTATACATGGTGGACACCCCCAACAAAGCCAATGGCGATGAGAAAGCAGAGGATGACCCCTCCAAGAAGTAACCCAAGCACCGACGTCAGGGCACCGCCCTAAGTCCCACCATAGCAAAAACAGTGATAACAATAGTCCACGCGACTCTGGTAAAGACAACAACTGCACCACCCCGATGGTAGAAAACGATGAAGATGCAAACAGCATAGTACGGATCCGATGTCCGAACACGATGACGCCAAAGATAAGCATCATCAATCCCCGTCTAGGGAAGAAAACAGTCCGGACGATGATGCACCCATCATCCCAGAAACACACTTGGAGCAAGAGAACCTCCGCAGAAGGCTTACTGCCACAGCGAGAATCCTGAAGAAACAGAAGCAAAGGCTCAAGGTCGCACAAGATACGCTCAACGGCAAGTGGAACAAAGTAAGAAAGTATGGTAGAAGCTACCACCCAAATAGCTATCCAAAGCGCAAGCTATTACCAGAATTCGACGACGAGGCCTTAGAGCCCATACAGCCGATAAGTGATACGGCCAACCGGCCGGATCCACCACCATGTGAACACGATAGAGTGGCTAACAAAGTCACGCATAAGTAAACACACGTTCTACATGAGAACTTGCGTCAAAAATCTGGCGCGGCCAGATCTATCTATGGATCTAGGAAGCGCGCTATGGTACACAACCAACACCGAATACTACAACCGTCCGAACACTATGGCGCATCCCAATACAGGGGTACCGCACACCCACTATGTTTCACTGATGAGGTGCTGGATCACGAATTCCCGGAAGGATTCAAACCAGTGAACATAGAGGCGTACGACGGAACCACAGACCCTGGAGTCTGGATAGAGGACTTCATCCTCCATATTCATATGGCTCGTGGAGACGATCTCCATGCCATTAAATACTTGCCCCTCAAGCTTAAAGGGCCAGCTAGGCACTGGTTGAAAAGCCTCCCCAAAAACTCAATTGGAAGTTGGGAGGAGCTCGAGGATGCTTTCCGAGCCAATTTTCAAGTGTAGGATCTAGAAGTAGATGTGTCTAGAGGGGGTGATTAGACACTTAATGCTAAAGTTGCAATTTTTAAACTTTTTCGGTTTAAGTGGAGTTTAGGCACAATTTCAACACACACAATACATATCAAGCAAGCATGCAAAGAGCATATGAGCAGCGGAATGTAAAGCATGCAACTTGCAAGAATGTAAAGGGAAGGGTTTGGAGAGATCAAACGCAATTTGAGACACGGATATTTTTCCCGTGGTTCGGATAGGTGGTGCTATCCTACATCCACGTTGATGGAGACTTCAACCCACAAAGGGTAACGGTTGCGCGAGTCCACACAGGGCTCCACCCACAAAGGGTAATGGTTGCGCGAGTCCACATAGGGCTCCACCCACGAAGGGTCCACGAAGAAGCAACCACCCACAAAGGGTCCACGAAGAAGCAACCTTGTCTATTCCACCATGGCCATCGCCCACACAGGACTTGCCTCACTAGCGGTAGATCTTCATGAAGTAGGCGATCTCCTTGCCCTTACAAACTCCTTGGTTCAACTCCACAATCTTGTCGGAGGCTCCCAAGTGACACCTAGCCAATCTAGGAGACACCACTCTCCAAGAAGTAACAAATGGTGTGTAGGTAATGAACTCCTTGCTCTTGTGCTTCAAATGATAGTCTCCCCGACACTCAACTCTCTCTCATGGGATTTGGATTTGGTGGAAAGAAGATTTGAGTGGAAAGCAACTTGGGAAGGCTAGAGATCAAGATTCATATGGTAGGAATGGAATATCTTGGCCTCAACACATGAGTAGGTAGTTCTCTCTTAGAAATAGGATGTTGGAAGTGTAGGCTTAGTCTGATGGCTCTCACATCGAATGAAGAGGAGGTGGAGGGGTATATATAGCCTCCACACAAAATCCAACCGTTACACATAGTTTTCCAATGTCGGTGGGACCGAATCACAAACTCGGTCGGACCGAAAAGGTAAACCTAGTGACCGTTAGAGATTTCGGTGGGACCGACTGGATCAACTCGGTGGGACCGATGTGCTATGGTTAGGGTAAATCCAAAACTCGGTTTGACCGATTACTCAAACTCGGTGGGACCGATTTGGGTAATAAGTGAAACTGAGATTTGGCCAAGCAAACTCGATGGAACCGATTGCATATCTCGGTGGGACCGAGAATATTGCAATAGGTAACAGAGAGTTTGCAAGCCCATCTCCGTGAGACCGAGATCCCATCGGTGAGACCGAACTGATTAGGGTTTGGCAGTGGCTTAAGACAAGTGAAACTCGGTGGCGCCGGATAGGAAGAATCGGTAGGACCGAGTTTGGCTTAGGGTTTAGGTCATATGTGGAAGTGGGAAAGTAGCTGAGGGTTTTTGGAGCATATCACTAAGCACATGAAGCAAGAGGCTCATTAAGCAACACCTCATCCCTCCTTGATAGTATTGGCTTTTCCTAAAGACTCAATGTGATCTTGGATCACTAAAATGTAAAATGATGAGTCTTGAGCTTGAAGCTTTAGCCAATCCTTTGTCCTTAGCATCTTGAAGGAGTTCCCACAACCTTTAGTCCATGCCACTCCATTGTTGAACTTATCTGAAACATGCTAGATCGAAATGTTAGTCCAACAAGAGATATGTTGTCATCAATTATCAAAACCACCTAGGGAGCACTTGTGCTTTCAATCTCCCCCTTTTTGGTAATTGATGGCAACATACATCAAAGCTTTAGATAAAGATATAAAGAACATCAAGTAAAGCTTTGGAAGGACATGTAACAAGCATAGGCTCCCCCTACATGTATGCACTCATGTAAATATGAAATATACAGACATGTGAGAGCATAACCTTGATAGAGTAGGCAATGTGCTACATGCATCTTGGCCATATGCATCGGAGCAAAAGATTATCAAGGAAAATACCTTCGTGCTCATGAGTCCTTCTTGCAAACAGTATGTACATAAGCAAGAACTCCTCATACTCATGATTTTGATGCATATACTTACTTTGTGGTCTTGAGTTGGCTTAGGATGGAATGAACCTGCACACAAGGTTAGATAACACAGGTACGTCCACTAGCCAGAGCAAACAAAAGAAACCACAAGAATACCAAGACTGGGATGACATGTAGAGAGTGAGTACAAGGTACCACATTGAATTCAACATGTCTCCAAGAATAAAGATATGCAATGAATTTGACTGATTTCTTTCCCTTAGGTGTCTTGCTCCCCCTGAATCTTACATGGTATATTGGGAGAAGATAGGAAACAGAAAATCAGGGCTGAAAAATATGAATAGAACTTAATTCAAATGAGTTCATATGAACATGTCTTTCCCCCAAAAAGACATGTGGCATCTCTCCTCTTGAACATCAAGCATCTGGGATCCTTGAGTATTCTCTCCCCCTTGGAGATTTCTTTCTCCCCCTTAATATATGGGATCCTTGAGTATTCTCTCCCCCTTAGTACTTTCTCCTTTGTAGGTGATAAGCTTTTGATGTGATCTCTCTCTCCCTGATGATAAGCTTTGATGTGATCTCTCTCTCCCCCTTTGACATCAATTTCCAAGAAGGTTTTTCCTGGTATCCGTCAAATAGGTTTGGTCCTTGAGATTCATTACAAAGCAGGGAATAAAACTGTGATGCTTGTAGAGGACAAGATTCATTGAGCGGAGCTGGATCAGAAGAAATATAGAATATGTGGCAAACTGTTTTTCCTGTTGCGAAATCGGTGGCACCGAGTGGTATGTTTCGGTAGTACCGAAGGGATTCGGTTGGACCGAAAATGGCAATTCGGTGAAACTGAGTTCATCACAGAGAAAAACACTTGTCACCTCAGCTCACTAGTCAAGTAAGATCGCACAAAGATTTGCAAGGAATTTGGTGCAGAAATATGCAGAGCAAAAATCAAAGAGAAAAGAGTGAAAGTTTCTAGATGAAGTTTTTTTTTAAAAAAGAAGAAAACAAATATGCAAGGGACAAATGCAATAACTCAGAAAAGAACATAGGAGAACTTCATCTAGAATTGGGCGGTGACATAGTCACCTATGTTAGAGTATATTGACTTAGGAGTCAAGTGAGGACACTTGATCGTAGGTCATACTCATCGTTTTAAGCTCAAAATGGGGTTACCATTTTTCGTTTAAGCATCTTGATGTATTCTCACCTTGTTAAGTTGCTTTGACTCATGTCTTGGAGTAAAGCTTCTCTAAGATGGAATAACATACCTTGGGTGGTGGTGTGGTTCTTGCTCATGTAGTTGAACTTGTGTGGGTGCTCAAGGTTGATGTAGCTCATCAAGAGTTGGGAGCACCACTTGGAGTTTGAGTTCATCTACCTACATGGGTTAGTTCTTGCAAGGAAGAGCACTTGTGTATCCAAAAATGACAATCATGAAGCTTAACATAGAATTTGTCAAAGGATATGTTTGAATGGTCTTGTGCTTCCTTGTCTTCAACCACTATTGTGTAGAGTCTTGGTCTTGTAGAGATTGCTCAAGATGTGAGTGAGTCACAATCTCATGGAATTAGATTCAACCAAGCACCTACATGGGTTAGGCAACATGCAAGGTGTAAATATATCCAAGACATAAGATAGTTATCATGAGAGATACATCATGGATTAGTCATAAGCTCATGTCTTGCATGTATCCAATGGAGTTTCTACTCCAAGTTCGAAGCATCAATGATGTTAAATTCTCCTCTCAACCTGCAAAACACTTTCTCATCAAGTGGTTTAGTGAATATATCCGCTAATTGCTTGTAGGTGCGAACATGCTTAAGATTGATGTCACCCTTAGCAACATGATCTCGAATGAAATGATGACGAACTTCAATATGCTTAGTTCGAGAATGTTGTACAGGATTATGACCAATTTTGATAGCACTTTCATTGTCACAAAGCAGTGGAACATGTTTCACATAAATCCCATAATCTTTAAGAGTTTGGGTCATCCAAAGTAATTGAGCACAACATGAACCAGCGGCAATGTATTCCGCTTCGGCGGTGGATAAGGATACCGAGTTTTGTTTCTTGGAAGACCAAGACACAAGAGATCTACCAAGAAATTGACAAGTACCCAAAGTGGACTTTCTATCAACCTTGTCTCTGGCATAATCCGAGTCAGAATAGCCAACAAGATCAAAAGAAGACCTCTTAGGATACCAAATGCCAAAATTTGGTGTATGGATTAAATATCTCACTATCCTTTTCACAGCCTTAAGATGACAATCTTTAGGAGCAGCTTGATATCGTGCACACATGCACACACTTAGCATAATATCGGGACGTGAAGCACATAGGTATAACAATGAACCAATCATAGAGCGATAAACCTTTTGATCAACCGGTTCACCATCTTTGGTTAAATCATTATGTCCACTAGTAGGCATGGGTGTAGACATACCTTTGCATTCTTGCATATTGAACTTCTTGAATAAGTCCTTGGTGTACTTTGTTTGAGAGACAAATGTACCTTCCTTAGTTTGCTTGATTTGCAACCCAAGAAAGAATTTGAGTTCACTCATCATAGACATCTCAAACTTCTCTGGCATTAGCTTTCCAAACTTTTCACTAAAGAGAGGGTTAGTTGAACCAAATATGATATCATCAACATAAATTTGGCATACAAATAGTTCTCCATTAACCCTTTTAGTAAAAAGAGTAGAATCAATTTTACCAATTTCAAAACCACTTGTAGTAAGGAACTTGGTCAAGCATTTATACCATGCTCTAGGAGCTTGTTTAAGACCATAAAGAGCTTTGTGAAGTTTGTAAACATGATTTGGTTTCTTAGGATTGATAAAGCCGGGAGGTTGTTTGACATAAACTTCCTCTTCTATTTCACCATTTAGAAAAGCACTTTTAATGTCCATTTGGTACAAGGTGATATTATGGTGATTAGCATAGGCAAGTAAGATGCGAATGGACTTAAGTCTAGCAACGGGAGCATATGTCTCACCATAGTCCATACCTTCGACTTGTGTGTACCCTTGGGCGATGAGACGTGCTTTGTTGTGAACCACTTGTCCATCTTCATCTTGCTTGTTGCGAAACACCCATTTGGTACCAATGATGTTATGGTTGTTGTCGGGCTTCTTGACCAATGTCCAAACTTGGTTTCTCTCAAAATTATGTAGCTCTTCATGCATAGCGTTTATCCAATCCTGATCTTCCAAAGCTTCTTCAACCTTCATAGGTTCAATGATAGAGATGAATGAATAGTTTTCACAAAAGTTAGCTAAACGAGTTTTTGAGCGAGTGATTCTCCCGATTTGTATATCATTGAGGATTTGCTCGACGGGGTGATCTTTGGCAATTCTTACTCGAACTCGTGAGAGCTTTTGCTTGGGTATTCGTTGAACATCTTCTTCATCTTGTTCTTCTTCTTGGCCTTCTTCATTGTTGACGTCGTCGTTCTCTTATCGTGGTGGAGAAGGAGGTTGTTGATGTTCGTCTTGACGTATTTCCTCATTTTCTTCATCTTGGTGTGTCCCACTTGTGGATGCTTCTGTGTCGATTCTTGGTTCACCTTGTCGTGAAGTAGAAGCTTCCACTTGGACGGATGAAGTACTCTCCTTCACCTCCGTTGGACGAATTTTGCCAATGGACAAGTCTTGAATTGCTTCTGAAGGGTCTTTGTCTCCTACATCAATTGGCAATTGCTCTACTTGCAAGCCATTAGATTCATCAAACTTCACATCTACCATCTCTTCAACCTTTCGGGTGAAATTGTTGTAGACACGGTAAGTGTGAGAGTTTGAGCCATAACCAAGTAGAAAACCTTCATGAGATTTAGGAGCAAACTTTGAACGATGATGCTTATCAAGAATGTAGCACTTTGACCCGAATACTCGAAAGTATCCAACTTTGGGTTTGTTACCGGTGAGAAGCTCGTATGTCGTCTTGCCGAGTAGCTTGTGAAGATATAAGCGATTTGTTGCGTGACAAGCTGTCTCAACCGCTCTGCCCAAAAGTGCTTTGGTGTCTTGTATTCATCAAGCATCGTTCTTGCCATTTCGATGAGCGTCCGGTTCTTCCTCTCACCAACTCCATTTTGTTGAGGTGTGTACGTAGCCGAGAACTCATGTGAAATCCCTTCTTCGTCAAGAAAGGTATCCACATTTGCGTTCTTGAACCCCGTTTCGTTGTCACTCCGAACCTTCTTGATCTTCACATCAAACTGATTTTGGGCCTTCCTAGCGAAGTTTCTGAAGATCTTCTGGACCTGCGACTTGTCATTAAGAAAGAACACCCACGTAAATCTTGAAAAATCATCAATTATAACTAGACCAAAGGAATTTCCACCGAGACTCTTGTAGGCGTTGGGACCAAAAAGATCCATGTGAAGTAGCTCGAGTGGCCTCCTTGTGGTCATGATGTTCTTCACGGGATGTCTTCCTCCAACCTGTTTACCTGCTTGACAAGCACTGCAAAGTCTATCCTTATCAAATATGACATCGTTGACTCCAAGGATATGATTTCCTTTAATAAGCTTGTCAAGGTTTCTCATGCCAACGTGACCTAGTCGTCTATGCCACAACCAACCTTTTGAGGATTTAGCAACAAAGCAAGTTTTAGGTTGTGCCTTTTTAGAGAAATCGACAATGTAAAGATCACCTCTACGCATACCCGTAAAGACCATTTTATGATTGTCTCGACGAAATACTTGGCAATCTACCTCAGTAAATAGGACATTCAAACCGAAATCAACAAGTCTAGATACTGAAAGTAAGTTGTAGCCAAGAGATTCAACAAGCATGACATTTTGAATGGAACTATCATGTGAGATGGCCACCTTACCAAGGCCAACCACTTTACCCTTTGAATTATCACCAAAGGTGACATATTTTCGAGGGCCGTCATTTTCAGTAAGCTCACGAAATATCTCTTCATCTCTGGTCATATGATCAGTACATCCACTATCAAGAACCCATTCCTTTCCTCCTGATTCATATCCCCGAAGATTTGCCATAAGACCAAAATGTCTCATTGCATCATCAAGATCGAAGTCACTATCATCATCATCATAATATTCATGTTCATCATGATCTTGTGACTCATCATTTCCTAGAGAGGGTAATTCATTAGATAAATGATCATGAAAGTGGTCACTTTTATGAATTCTTATAGCTTTGAATATGATATCATTAATGATTCCAACATCTCCTTTAGCAAGCTTAAGATTGGTAAGTTCAAATAGACATTTACCAAAACTAGGATCACTAGAGTTCATCTTACTCAAGGCAATAGATTTATGGAGAATTTCATCCAGAGTTTTCAAGGAATGATTGGGAAATCGTTCCTCAAGAAATTTCCATATAGTATAGGCACAATTTTGAGTAGGCAAACTAGCAATCATGTTTTTGGGCAATCCTCTAATGATGAGCTCAATAGTTCTAAGATTGCGAATCATGTCAATATCTTCATGTAGGGTAGGATGCAAAGGATCAATATGAAGTGCACAAGGGCTAGCAATATACTTGTTCAAATGATATTGATTGAAGATTACAAGCATCTCATTTTTTCACTCATGAAAATACTCTCCATCAAGAATAGGCACTCTATGTCTAAGACTCCCTAGAGTAGACACATCCATCTTCCTCCAATGGTGATTAGACCAAGGCAATGGACACCTGGCTCTGATACCACTTGTAGGATCTAGAAGTATATGTGTCTAGAGGGGGGTGATTAGACACTTAATGCTAAAGTTGTAATTTTTAAGCTTTTTTAGTTTAAGTGGAGTTTAGGCACAATTTCAACACACACAATACATATCAAGCAAGCATGCAAAGAGCATATGAGCAGCGGAATGTAAAGCATGCAACTTGCAAGAATGTAAAGGGAAGGGTTTGGAGAGATCAAACGCAATTTGAGACACGGATATTTTTCCCGTGGTTCGGATAGGTGGTGCTATCCTACATCCACGTTGATGGAGACTTCAACCCACAAAGGGTAACGGTTGCGCGAGTCCACACAGGGCTCCACCCACAAAGGGTAATGGTTGCGCGAGTCCACACAGGGCTCCACCCACGAAGGGTCCACGAAGAAGCAACCACCCACAAAGGGTCCACGAAGAAGCAACCTTGTCTATTCCACCATGGCCATCGCCCACACAGGACTTGCCTCACTAGCGGTATATCTTCACGAAGTAGGTGATCTCCTTGCCCTTACAAACTCCTTGGTTCAACTCCACAATCTTGTCGGAGGCTCCCAAGTGACACCTAGCCAATCTAGGAGACACCACTCTCCAAGAAGTAACAAATGGTGTGTAGGTAATGAACTCCTTGCTCTTATGCTTCAAATGATAGTCTCCCCAACACTCAACTCTCTCTCATGGGATTTGGAATTGGTGGAAAGAAGATTTGAGTGGAAAGCAACTTGGGAAGGCTAGAGATCAAGATTCATATGGTAGGAATGGAATATCTTGGCCTCAACACATGAGTAGGTAGTTCTCTCTCAGAAATAGGATGCTGGAAGTGTAGGCTTAGTCTGATGGCTCTCTCATTGAATGAAGAGGAGGTGGAGGGGTATATATAGCCTCCACACAAAATCCAACCGTTACACACAGTTTTCCAATCTCGGTGGGACCGAATCACAAACTCGGTCGGACTGAAAAGGTAAACCTAGTGACCGTTAGAGATTTCGGTGGGACCGACTGGATCAACTCGGTGGGACCGATGTGCTATGGTTAGGGTAAATCCAAAACTCGGTTTGACCGATTACTCAAACTCGGTGGGACCGATTTGGGTAATAAGTGAAACTGAGATTTGGCCAAGCAAACTCGGTGGAACCGATTGCATATCTCTGTGGGACCGAGAATATTGCAATAGGTAACAGAGAGTTTGCAAGCCCATCTCGGTGAGACCGAGATCCCATCAGTGAGACCGAACTGATTAGGGTTTGGCAGTGGCTTAAGACAAGTGAAACTCGGTGGCGCCGGATAGGAAGAATCGGTAGGACCGAGTTTGGCTTAGGGTTTAGGTCATATGTGGAAGTGGGAAAGTAGCTGAGGGTTTTTGGAGCATATCACTAAGCACATGAAGCAAGAGGCTCATTAAGCAACACCTCATCCCTCCTTGATAGTATTGGCTTTTCCTAAAGACTCAATGTGATCTTGGATCACTAAAATGTAAAATGATGAGTCTTGAGCCTGAAGCTTTAGCCAATCCTTTGTCCTTAGCATCTTGAAGGAGTTCCCACAACCTTTAGTCCATGCCACTCCATTGTTGAACTTATCTGAAACATGCTAGATCGAAATGTTAGTCCAACAAGAGATATGTTGTCATCAATTATCAAAACCACCTAGGGAGCACTTGTGCTTTCATCAAGGGACTTATGTCCGACCTCCGGATGCAGACGATTTAAGTCACATAATCCAACAATCCGGAGAGTCCGCCCGAAAGCTTTGGAACAGGTTCCTCGCCAAGAATAACCAAATAGTCGACTGTCCAGACGTCGAAGCCTTAGCAGCTTTTAAACACAGCGTCCGAGATGAATGGCTCTCCAGACACCTCGGTCAACAAAAACCGAGAACAATGGCAGCCCTAACAAGCCTGATGACCCGCGTTTGTGCGGGCGAGGACAGCCGGTTGGCCCGTAGGAGCACTAGCGACCCAAGCACATCCAAAATAAGGGATGGCAATGGTAAACCACGACTCAACAAAAACAAGCGTCGAAATAAAGAAGGTAGCCCAGATAATACGGCTGTAAACGCCGGATTCAGGGGCTCCCGACCAGGTCAGTGGAAAATGCCTTTCAAAGGCAGCAGAGAAGGACAATCTAGCCTAAACAAAATTCTTGACAAGCTCTGTCAGATTCACGGCACCCCAGTCAAACCTGCAAATCATACCCACAGAGAATGTTGGGTCTTCAAGCAGGCCGGTAAGCTAAACGCCGAACACAAAGGGGAGGAGACACCAAGGGAAAATGAGGATGAACCTCGCCAGCAAAGCGACGGAGGACAGAAAAAATTCCCACCGAAGGTTAAAACAGTAAATGTGATCAATGTGACAAGGAGGAGAAGCAATCACGCACTCCGATGCACATGCGCCATCGAGCCCGTCACCCCTAAGTCCAACCCCTGGTTGGCCTGCCCGGTCACTTTTGATCGTAAGGATCACGATACACATATCCGGCGCGAAGGACTGACGGCCTTGGTGTTAGACCCAATAATAAATGGGTACCATTTCACAAGGGTCCTCATGGACGCGAAAGTGATCTCAATCTGATATATCAAGACACAGTCCACAAAATGGGGATAGACCCGACACAAATAAGCCACGGTAATACTACCTTCAAGGGAGTAATACCAGGCCAAGAGGCCCACTGTACGGGCTCTCTACTACTAGAGGTGGTATTCAGTTCTCCCGATAACTTCCGAAGTGAAACGTTAACTTTTCACATCGCTCCATTCCAAAGTGATTTTCAAGCACTACTCGGAAGGGCGGCTTTCGCTCGTTTTAACGCAATACCGCATTATGCTTTTCTCAAGCTCAAGCTGCCCGGTCCACGAGGCGTCATCACAGTTAGCGGAAATACCAACCGTTCTTCACGTACGGAAGAGGACGCGGCAGCTCTAATAGCCGCACACTAGACGGCCTCACCAACCAGAAAAATGGCAGGTTGTCAAGACCACGGACACAGTTAGACGAGTCCGGCGTTCCATCATACATGTATAAGATTGGTTTTCAAACCCTCATAAAGCGATACCAGGGGCTTCCCGCGTGTAATTAGGGCCAGCCCGGCTCAACTAGGCTTCTCTGGAATTCTGATAACTCATTCTTCTTTTCGGCACGGCAACTTTCATCGAAGTTCTTTCCTTTTTGCAGGTTACAATCGTGCTACACCCGTCCAGGACACAGCACAACAAAGATACAGGCGCAGACGTGCAGCAGGGACCCGGCAAAAGGTTTCTTTTTAGATTAAGGCCCTGCGTAAACCTTTTTTACTGTCTCTTGTTGCTCGCATCCTCCGGATACTCCACACAACCGAGAAGGATTCCGGCGTTATTGGCATGTGGCCACGCCAGGATTTTGCACGTACCTGGACACATGGGGTTTCTTATAAAGGGCATTGTTTAGCCCGGTACATGTTATAAAGACCAAACACCTTAGCGAGTGTTCGGCGTCGCGAGTTTGGCCCTATATGCATCAGCTCCAAATCATGTCTTTGGTCAAATGTTGGGTTTGCCCGGCTCCCACATTTTGGTACCTTATGTTCCGTTATATCGGCTAAGATAGCACTGGGAGAACTACTGCGATTGTGCCCTGGTTCATCCGGATGAGCACCTCAGTAGAGAAAGCCAAAAACTGACTGTCATGATATAGCGAGAGACTGGTCAACCACTCGATGACTAATCAGAATCTTCGTGATTCCTCCACATTAACTAAGGGTCGTTTCCGGTCATGTATGTACGCGCACCATATTCGGACGAGCGCAGAAGTACCAGGGGCTCTATAGTAGCCCCACTGTCAAACTCCTATGGCTAAGTGAAAGTGTTAAAGAAATATAGTCTGATTGCCTTGTTCGCTATGCTATCACCTCCTTAACGGACCAAGACGTTGGATCAAGTGTGGATATGCATCTTTTGCGAACACCCCTGCATTACATGCGTGGGGGCGGAAGCCGACGATTGCAAACTTTCAGGTTATATACATATATACATAAACGGCCGCACAGGAGGCATCATAGTACTTTCGGGCAAAAGTATAAATACAGCCTTGATTAATTCAGAAAAACATTGTTTGTACAATGGGACTACATGTCACTGGAAAATGATATTCTTCGAGCACTGAGCCTCTATCGAACGAGTGCCTTCAAGGACTTCTTCAAAGTAGTGCTTGGCAGCCACTCGGCCTATGGCCAAACCCTGTGCCGCAATAGTGCTGGCCTCCATCTCCGCCCAGTATGTTTTGACATGGGCAAGGGCCATCCGCGCACCTTCTATGCATGCTGATCTCTTTATAGCATCGATTCATGGCACCGCTTCAAGGAATTGTTGCACTAAGCTAAAGTAGCTACTCGGCCTTGGCCCTCCCGACCACAGGTGATCCACAATGGACCTCATGGCAAGTCCGGACAACCTATGGAGCTCGGCCCAACCGGTCAATCGCTCATTCAGCAGCAGCGGACGGACTGGAGTGTGAAACTATGACCAGAACAGCTTCTCCACTTCGGGACCTCTCTGATCCTTGAAGTACTCGGCTACATCAGCAGCACTTGCAGCCAAATCCATGTACTTGTCCGCAGAACTCCATAGCCGGTCCAGAGGAGCATACTTCGGATGTCCGAACTTAGTCCGCAACAAGAAGGGCTTCCCAGACACGATATCTACAGCTTGATTCAGCTCCTCCTTCGTCGCTCTAATTTTGGAGCGGGCTTCCTTGGCAGCCACCCAGGCCTTCTCCAGGTCCGTCACTTTCGCCCGGTCTTCTTCTTCAAGAAGCCGGCAACGGTCAACAGCATCTTTTAATTCTACAGCCATCTTGGCTATTTTTTCCTTGCTCTCACAATGCGCGGCCTATTCGGCCCTTAACTCTTCGACCGCCTTTAAAGCGGCCGCATTGCTACTCCTCGCTTGCTCCTTGGCTTGGGCAAGCTCCGCCCGAAGGGTCTCCACGGTGGCTGCTCCATCTGCAGTCACAACATATTAAAGATACTGGCATCATGCTGCTCTTACTATGTGACGATCACCAGAAAAATCACTCACCCTGTGCCTCGTCAAGCTGCTTGTTGACAAGCATGATGTCGGCATCTGCCACATCCAGCTGCCGCTTTAGTTCGGCAAACCCATCAGTCCGGCTAGCCACCGGAGCTTCAACCACCTGCACATAAAGGTTGTCTGGTTATTACCTGGGACTATGATCCTCTGTTTGCCGCCGTTCTCGACAACCAGAGTCTCAGGGGCTACTATCTGCATGGGCATACCTAACATATGCGGTATTGTTAAAGGCATACATTATTTCACGTACCTCGAAGCCTTTCAGCAGACTCATAAAAGCTTCATGCAAACCGCTTTCGACGGATGAAATCCTTTCAATTACCATACCCATTAGCGTACGATGTGCTTCTGAGACGACAGCTTGCCCCAGAAGATCCTTCAGCACGTCCGACCGCACACTGTATGGACCCTTGCGGTCGCTCTCCTTAGGAGTCGGATACTGTGGATGCCGGGCAGCCAAAGCATTATCTTCCGGCGATATTGGATCCGGAGATACCCTTCGTGACGGCACTTCAAGGTCGCCCGCTTCTTGAGCTGGGGAGTCCGGGGGAGGCGTTTCGCTCTCCATCATCTCCGGAATAAGATCCCCGAACATGAACTCTGTCGAGAAGAGCTGCGATTCGGACTACAATTTACAAGCATCGGTTATTATCTTCAGAAGCAAGGTACGATATCTTCACTATGAAGTACTTTTTGATTACTTACAGCTCGGTAGAGGGCTGATCCCCGCGCGGACATTGTGCGGCAAGAATACCCTCCGAGGCAGGACCCTGTGGCGGAGATTTCTTCTCCCGTTTGGAAATCTTAGTTTCCGGATCTTCAGAGGTAGTCCTCTTCCTTCCTCGGGGAGGGAGAATGTCAGATTCTTCCCCTTGGTTATCCTCCCTCGCGGAGGCGCTTGTTCCTTCGATTGGAATAGGTAGCGATGGAGGACCACTTTCGCCCTCTTTATTCCCCCTTCATCTTCCTTTGAGGGCACTAGACGAGGTGCTGGCTCGAGCATATTTTCCAGCACCGGATTGTCCAAGCCTTCAGAAGGGGGGCCGAACACCGGATCATCTTCGCCTTTGCTATCCAGTCCTGGTCAAAGAGCGATTCGTCAGAATGATGTCATGATAAACAAAAGGACAGTGTGTTCAGCCAGGGGATTACTTACTTGGGCAGCGGGGTGGTTGCAGCTCAGGCCCACGTCCTCGGTAGTGTCCGGACACTCTATTTGGGGTCCGAAGAACGATTTGTACATCTCCTCGTGCGTCATGCCGAGGAAATGTTGAATAGTGGGTGGTCCTTCCGGGTTGAATTCCCACATGCGGAGGGGCCGGCGTTTGCAAGGCTGGACTTGACGAACTAGCATAACTTGCATTACCATAACCAGACTGAAATCTCCCTCGAAGAGATCTCGGATACGGCTCTGCAATATTGGCACGTCCTTGGCTGGACCCCAGCTCAGCCCCCTGCTGATCCATGACATCAGTTGTGGTGGGGGGCCTGAGCGAAAGGTGGGGCAGCTACCCATTTGGCACTTCAGGGAGCTGTGACATAAAACCACTCTCGTTGCCACAAACCGGACACCTCTGGAAAGGAACCCTTTGGCCATGGATCATCGGCAATTTTGCTTATTAGAGCACCTCCGCATGCTGCGTACTGCCCCTCGGCCATCTTCGGCTTCACATTGAAGGTCTTGAGCCATAGGCCGAAGTGAGGGGTAATGCGGAGGAAGGCCTCACATACGACAATAAATGATGAGATGTGAAGAAGGGAATCTGGGGCCAGATCGTGAAAATCCAGCCCGTAATAGAACATAAGACCCCTAACAAAGGGATCCAGAGCGAGGCCTAGTCCTCGGAGGAAGTGGGAGACGAACACAACGCTCTCGTTGGGTTCGGGAGTAGGGACGACCTTCCCTCGGGCAGGCAGCCTATGCGAAATTTCGGCGGACAGATATCTGGCCTCCCTTCTTGATGTCCTCCTCCGTGACGGAGGAAGGCACCCACCGGCCTTGAAGGTTGCATCCGGACATGATTGAAGGTCCGAAGCACCTGACCTGAGCTTTGGGTGTTAGAACTCGAGGCGGGGGAAGGATTTGATTGAGCATAGGAGGGAAAAAGAAAAAGCCTTGTCCCTTTATAAAGGGGATGAATATCAGGCGTCCTCCTCGTGGCCGTTCGAGACTACCTAAGATCTAGGAGTCATACCAACAGGCACGGTTGGGCTACCCATGTTTGTATTGATGAGAATCCCGTGATAAGGGGAACATGATCTCTGCTTTGACAAGGCGTGTCAAGAAACCGCCTCGCGTTATGTGCGGGGCTGGTTAAAGAAAAACAGTTCTAATAATTACCGGGCCGTGGCGTGATGTCATGCTGCCAAGACGCGTTAGCAGATTGGATTTGTGGAAATATTATTCTCTGTATGGTGGTATGTGGAACTTATTTTGCACGGTCGGACACTATCCTTGTATTCAAACTCTTCCGTGGTGTATTCGGAGGAGGAACCCGCCTTGCAATGCTGAAGACAACACTGCGCGCTGGACTCATCGTCATTGAAGCCTGGTTCAGGGGCTACTGAGGGAGTCCTGCATTAGGGGGTCTCTGGACAGCCGGACTATATACTTTGGCCGGACTGTTGGACTATGAAGATACAAGATTGAAGACTTCGTCCCATGTCCGGATGGAACTCTACTTGGCATGGAAGGCAATCTAGGCAATACGGATATGGATATATCCCCCTTTGTAACCGACCTTGTGTAACCCTAGCCCCCCTCCGGTGTTTATATAAACTAGAGGGTTTTAGTCCGTAGGAAAACATACAATCATACCATAGGCTAGCTTCTAGGGTTTAGCCTCTCTGATCCCGTGGTAGATCAACTCTTGTAATACTCATATCATCAAGAACAATCAAGCAGGACGTAGGGTATTACCTCCATCAAGAGGGCCCAAACCTGGGTAAAACATTGCGTCCCCTGCCTCCTGTTACCATCCGCCTTAGACGCATAGTTCGGGACCCCCTACCCGAGATCCGCCGGTTTTGACACCGACAACAACCATGGGCCATATACGGACCGTGGCAACCTTGACCCTGCTACAGGCTGTAGGATCCATGGGCCTCCTACAGGCCGTCTTTAAATGGGCCTCCAACACAGCCCTAGAATCGGTGGGCCTTGGGCCGTCGGATAAATGGGTCTACATGGGCCATAAACGTGCGTAATTGGTATTGTCCCAGTACGGTAAAACATTGAGACATGCTCAAGAGCGCGAAGACGACGAGAAGGAGAGGGGCCCGAGCAAGAAGACGCCCTGGACATGGCCAACGCCAGCAGAGCGCGTGCATTGCATGCCAAAGGTCATGATCACCGCGTTCACTGGTGCCCACAGTGCCACAAGCTAAGCCAAACGATGTCTGGGGTGGAGTCCTTCCTAGGGAGGTTGCAATTGCGTTGGTAGTTTGGTTAAAAGGGCTCTGGTTAAATGGTAAGCAACCTCTTAAGTTTACTGCAGTAAACTTGGATGAGCACCGGTGATCAATAGGAAGATGATTGGGAGCAATGGAGTTGTTTGTGAGGTTTATGGTAAGGAGGACTTTCATCCTGGTAACTTTGAGAAGATTAAGACCGAGATTTAATGTAGTTGCTTAACAACCACATAAAATGGTCCAGAAATGAGATTTGGATGATGCACTCACATGAAGCACTAACTTGAGCTAAACTTTCGCAAGGCCTAATGATTTGGTCATAGTAAGATGCTGTAAAAATTTCATACCAAATGGATTTACCAAAATGGTACTTCCTTCACAGCTATCTTCACATACCAGAATCTTGCAATAATTCTAGAGAAATATTGGCTAGGTTAATTGGTGCCAAATTTGGTGGAGAGAAGTCATTTGGGTAGGAGAACAACCTGGTGATTTATCAGGATTTTTGAAGCAATATAAAATGCACTTGCTTCACAACCTAAATTTTTTACAAGAAGCCAAGATTTGGTCCTATGCTCACATAGATGATTGGATGGTGCTGAAATTTGGAGTAGTGTTCTAATATGAGCACATGAAGGAGTTTGGATAATCCTAGCTAGCACTTCCTTCACAAAGGCTTCCCTCAGACAGGAACTTTGAAAAATCACTGAGGAAGTTTGGCTAGGCAAATAAAGTTGAATTTTGGCACAGGTCAATTATTTGGACAGGAAAAGATGTCCAAAAAGTTTGGGGTTAAATGGGCAAAGATAAATAGCACTTGGTTCACAATGTGCCATTTAGGACAGAATAGGAAATGATTTTATTGAGCATGATGAGAAATATGGCCAATGAAATATTTGCCATAGTTGAGTAATATATGACCCAAACAATTTATAATAATTATTTGGGGATTTATGGATGGATAGAAATATAGGTTGCTTCACAACCTAGGGCAGATAGGGTTATTCCTTTAATAGAAAAAGGAATTTTCCCTAGAAAAAGAAATTAGGGTTTGGTCAAGTAGTGGAGTGACATGATCTTGGCAAGGTTTTGAGAATCATGAGTCACTTGGGAGAGGAAATGAAGATGATTTCCTATGTGACAAGGCCACAGAACCACTCCAAAAAGAAAAATAGAGCAAAAACCAATAAAATCAAAAGAAAAACAAAAGGGCCAAAATCCAGGCTGTTACAACTCTTACCCCCTTAAAGAAATCTCGTCCTCAAGATTTAGTTTCTCAGGGAACAAGTATGACTTGAGGACATCATTTCCATCTCGGGTATCCTTTTTCCTTTATTTATTGTTCCCCCAAGAATTTTAGATGATTTTCTTCCCTTGCTCTCGGTGGTTTGCTTCACCTTTTCCCAAATCCTGACAGGTCTTTGCTCATATACTGATTTATTTTTACTGACATTGATTCTCCATACCTGTGGTGATATCCAATGGATCTGAGCATAAATTTTGTTTTGGTCATGACAACCTTTTTACTTCTGTCATGGGGTTGCTTCAAATAAATACAGGCCTGCTGGTTTCAATAAATGTTGAGAATTAATCATGGCCATCTTTTGACGGGATCTGACTGCTCATAGGTGGTACTGATTTATTTTGATTTACCCCTTTGGCCCGAGCATGAGATAGGTACCAATGATTCGACTGCCTTTTGTCAGGAGCAATACAATGGTGTATGGAGTTATAGCTGTGTCATACCTCAAATATTTACACCTTGAGACTGGCCCAACAGGGGCTGATGGATAATTGTTTTTCCTGACAGGCTGACCGTGTAGTTGATTCCGTTGGTGAGTATACCGGGTCTGAGTTGATTGTTTGGATTTTGATTTTCTCATTTTGTCGGTATGCCCATTTGGATTTTCCACACTAACCATTCTACGCGGGTCAGTGGGATATGAAATCCTTGTAAAATAGAGTAGGCCGCTGAGGGTATGCCTTTGGGGATCCCTATGGAATTACGGCCTCCAACTGATTTGGGGTATCTGGACCCTGATGGTCGTGCAAAAAATCATCATACCTTTGCTGTCAGTCTCACCCTTTAACGGTCATAATTTTCTTTATTAGGATACCTTACTGAAATATCTTGGCCACACCTGTCCTGGATTCTTCGTATGACCAGGGACGTGATTAGTGCAATATTTTTGACAATATTCCTTGTGCCTGTTTTTTGACCTGGGTCCGCACTCATATGACATATACCGGGGTTTGTAGCTGTACCGAGCTCATTGTTGAGGCCAACTATACAAGAGTTCATGAGATCTCCTTGTTGGTGCGGGAATATGGGCCTTGGTGGCCTCTCTCAAGACCGTTGATTCTGTGATGTCTTAACCATACCTTATAGATCCTTGTATAAGATGTGTATCTCTGCTTATCTTCATTTACATGATTCATGAGGTTGGGGGATCTTTACTTTCCTTAGGTATATCTGTTGGATCCTTGCCGCAACCTCTTATGAGTGACTAATATGACTGGGGATACATGCTCACCATATATAAGATTCACATGCAACCAAACATTAGCTTTCTGAAGAAGACTTATGCCCTGACGGATTTGTGCTTCCGAAAAAATGTTGTGAGTCTGATTCTTGAGCGGTGCTGCTTATCGTATAACTTCCGAGGACGGTGTATTAGCATGATACTGACGCGGACTGAATGGCTTACGAGAGAAGCCATCCGAGTAGCTTGCTGAGGAAGACTTGTTATCTTCTGCTCAAATCTTTTGTATGGCTATCGTGTAGAAGAAGGCTCTATAGCTTACACATGAAGCTTGACCTGATTATTGTGCTGGAGAAGCCCGAGTTCTGTACTCGAGAAGCTTCTCCCCGGGTTTGCTTGCCGAGAAAAATTCATTTCCGTCTGTCAGAAGCTTTTACTGAGGTATCTTGCTAAGAAAGATCGGGTATCTTGGACCAAAAATTGTTCACATATCATGCTGAGGAAATTTGAGCAGCCTTGCACCATAAATTTCTTCTGATAACGTGTGGAAGAAGACCGAGTTTCTTACATCCAAAGCTTCATACTAATATTCAGACTGAAATCTACACACACGCCCATAATATTCGGGGGCTGAGTATTTGCATGAGAAAATTTGTTTGACTGTCTGCCTTGAGCATATCACATTCTGACTTTATTTCGGATGATAATGTATCTCAAGCATCATGCATTGCTGAGCCAAAATTTTGTATATGATCCATACCTTTGACTGAAAATGTACAGTTGATCTTGTACCTGACTTGTCTTGCTGCTGACTTGATCATTACTGCTGTGAGGATTGTATACTGATGTAGACTTGAGTTATCAGTACTGTTGTGAGGAGTGCACACTAATGCAAAATTGATTATCAACCTCAAGATCAGATATTTCCCATTTTACTGCAGACGGCTGAGAATTCCATTCTGTTTAGTTGAGTTTCCAAACATTTGAACTCCTTGTTGCTTCTTGGAGTCTGGTGTTGGTTGATGAGCAACTCTTTATAGGGGAAAAATAATGTAACACCGAGGCCCAAAAGAAAGAAACAAAAGGAAACTCAACTAAAGAGAAGCACACAACAACAATCAATTCACACATAGTCAATGTCACATATTACTGCTAGTCACACAACATATGCATGCCTACTTAAGCTCACAAATCTCGCGGGGTCTCCGGTTCTACGATCTAGTATGCTGTGACGATGTGCATGAGGATGAATAAATGTGTGGAAGAATTGGTGTAAACAGTGCTACACCAAATGCTAGCTTAGCCAGGTAGCAACCTGGACTAGCTCGGAGGCAAGGACGCACTCGATAAACCTGTAGTGGGACACGAAGGTCGCAACCACTTTATTATCAAGCGGGCGGAAAAAGATCCGTACTCGTCCAAGAAATAGGATAGCGGGGAAAAACTGAGGCTACTGACATTGCCCTTTCTTGATAACTAAGATCATTAAGGGTTGCCAACATGACAAAATGAAGAGCAATTCGGGATAGAAGCATGTCCATCACCGAAACGATAGGCGGGGCTGAAAGGAGGATATCGGCAAGATACCTGAGCACCATTTCTGCAAACAATGTCGGGATCACTTGGCATCACTCTGCTAGGACAGAAATGACACCAAACACCAAAGAACGAGCAAGAAAAAAAACTGGAGAAATGCAACGGCTGAGTTGTAGTGGATCCGAACCGATACCAGCTACACTCACCAAATATACCGTTAGCAACAAATACTAAGGCTATATGCATGCTATGCAACAAACAAATGCAGCAACCAAAATCAATAAACAAGCCGGAATTTAAACTACCGATTTCTACCGGTTTCTACCGCTCGCGCTGACTAGGGCGTCCTATAGCCAAACCTGCTCTGATACCAAGCGTTGTGGCACCCCGGCTCAGAGAAACCGGAATGCCTCGTATTCCAGCCCAGACATCGAGGAGAAGTCTTCTGGAATACGGCACTGCTTAGCATAGAACAAACCAGCTTTCTATTATTACACGAATATGAATACAAGGTCTCTGATATTACAAGGAATAACATCAACACTACGCCATCCTCAGTTGTTCTATGCAAGCAGCAGAACAACTCGAAGCAGCGGAAAAACTTCTAGCAGCGGAACAACGACGACTGTGGTGAACTCCACTCCACAGGGACTCTGGCTGGAACGCTGATCCTAGCTCGCACGTATGAAACCATGACAAGCAAGCAATCAAATCCGGGCATGACCTGCAAACTGGCATGACACGCCAGGTCAGTACATTGAATGTACTTGCAATCTCACAATAACCAGAAGCATTCAAGACAAACAACAGCATGGCAATTACAGGTTAAGCAGGAATTATCATGAGATCATCAGGATAACATGGCATGGAAAACATGAACATGGTATAGCTAGAACAATATGACATGGCATGAACATATAATTCTGACAATACTAGCATGCAACATGATGACACTATATGCACCATTTATTCTGCTCGGGTTACCTCGTAACCAAATGGTGATCCCTCCGGCAATCACAATCATGACCAACACTTGGTCTCAAACAGTGATCCTTCCGGCGATCACAACCACGCCCAATACCTGGCCTCAAACGGTGATCCTTCTAGCGATCACAATCATGACCAATACCTGGCCTCAAACGGTGATCCTTCCGGCGATCACAACCAACTTATCTCCTCATCGAACCATGGTTGTTATTAAGAACATTATTATTATTATTACTGTTGACTCACAGTGTGACCGACACAAACTGGGCCCTTATCCACGGGCATGGCTATCGATAGATTCAATATACACTCTGCAGAGGTTAGTACATTGTACCCACACTACGGAACCCATGGCCTCGCACTCCCATTCGGGTGGACCAACGGTGTTTCGACAAAACCGATCTACTGCCATGACACTCTCCCAGCCACTCCGACTCACTCCCCACTGGGCTAGTCCTGGGTGGCCCCGTGTCTACCAAAGACACAACGACCACCGTCGTGGCCTAACATAAACGGTCCCAAACGGGGACCTAGATCCATAACAACAACAACGGGCACACAAGGCTTATGTCCACCTACCTGATCAGGGTAGCGCGCGCCCATAACCTTCTCTCGTTGGAGGCATCGACGAGAGGCACGACAATAGACCCAGTTAGGACCTTCTCATAAAGGTAAGCGTGGTTTTACTGGTCAGTTCGATATGGTGGCACCATGACTCAGCCAACAGTTGTTCAAGCTCAATTTAATACGGTTAAACTTGAATGCAATATGCAGAGCCATGATAAAATAACATGTTGCAATTACAATCCATGAGCATGATATCAACATAAGCACGGGTGCAACATAACTATCCACCATATCAACAATGAATCATCTCCAACTGAGCATGGTATAATGACGGGCAAGAATATTACCAGTACAACACTACTCATAGCATAACATGACCATTAGCATCAACCATAAATACCATGCAAGAACTCATCAATAACATTACCGAGTAACACTTAACCAACTAACAGCAAAGGAACAACGCATCTTAACAGTACTCGGTAACCGACGTTAGTCATGCTCCGAAGAACTTGACCAACCCAACATGTACTACTACCAAGCATGAAAATATGAAAGTAATACTAGCAAGTAGTTCATGATAACAAAATGCAAGAAAACCTAGCATGACAGTAATCACCGATCAAAAACATAACCGACATAACGACAGCAGTAGCACAACAAGCATACAATTTTTAAAGATTCAAGTTGAAAACCAATGCTACTGCATGGCTATCATGCAAATGGTGGTTGTGGCTTGCCTGGGGATGAAGAAGGCATCGGGGAGAAGTGCGGTGAAGCCGCGAAAAGATTTGCTGGAAACAGTTCTCTCTCGGAGGGGCTGTTTACGCGCAAGGGCAAAAACGTCATTTTCACAGTGTCAAACCATAGTGAAAATGGAACCAACAAAACGGGCTCGACGAAACAAAGACGTAGGCTTTGGAATCACCTCACTTGGAGTTGTGGTTGAAAAGTTATGAAGTGTTTTCTGCCAGGGACCTATTTGCAAAGAAAAACTTCACAATCTGGGCCTAGATAGAAAACAAAAAACGTGTTTCGCGGAATACGTTTTCACAGCAGAGAAAACGTACTTATAGCCGTAGTTAAACGAGAATACGTCTTCCTATAAGGAAAACGTATTTTCGACCGAACTCAGACCAAAGTACGCCTTCCCCAACAGAAAACGTATTAAAGGAAAGGTGCTTCCACTTATCTGACATGGCGGGGCGGGGTCAACGGCTGAGGCGCTGACGCGCGAGTACCGCGGGCAGGTGGGGACCACCAGCTAGGTCGTCGCCTTCAACCTCCAGCCCGCGCGCGGCCGAGGCAGGGGCGCACCCCGACAACGATTGCCGGTGATGTAGGCCACCTCCCGGGATGTTCTGCACACCAGCGAGATCAGCGCGTCGAGCCGCATCCCTCGGTCCCCTTGGCGACCAGCGAGGTGGGTTGAGGCGACGACGGCTTCGACACCGGCGGACGGGGTCTCCTGGCGCCGGCGAACTCGCGGCAGACAGCCACCGGAGGAGAGGGAGACCGGGGAGGCTTCTAGGTGGTGGAGGAGGCGCCTGGAGGTGGAGGAGGAGGGGATGGAGGCCTGGGTCGTCGGAATCAGAGGAAGCGATGACGGCGGTCGTTGCGGTCATGAGCGGCAAGGAGAGAAGCTCGAGCTCAGGGGAGAGGCTCGGGAGGTTTCTGGGAAGAGGGGGAGGAGCTTGGGATGCTTCAAGTGGCTCGGGGCTGGCCATTTTATAGGCGGGGCGAGGATGCCGAGCAGGAGGCCGCCGTGCACGTCCGGCCGAGGCTCTGATGAGCTCAGCGAGCACGGGTGTAAGACAATAAGTTTTGGGGGAACCAGCACGACCCTCTAGGGGTGGCTTATCTCATTATATATAATAGATATGTTACAATACGTACAATATACGTACATAAGTACAGAAGCTATACATAGTCTAACACCCTCCCTCAATCTTAGCCATTTTCTAAAGAACTAAGAAGGGTAAGATTGCGCCTACAAGCCTCAAACTGTGGCAGAGGTAAAGGCTTAGTGAAGATGTCTGCAAGTTGATCCTTAGATGAGATAAACTTGATCTGGAGTTGCTTCTGTGATACACGTTCCCGTACAAAGTGATAGTCAACTTCAATGTGTTTCGTTCGGGCATGAAATACCGGATTTGCAGAAAGGTATGTAGCACCGATGTTATCACACCAAAGGATAGGAGGCTGTGGTTGAGACAAACCCAACTCCTGAAGCAAAGACTGCACCCAAATAATCTCTGCACTAGCATTAGCCACAGCCTTGTACTCAGCTTCAGTACTGCTACGTGACATAGTAGCCTGTTTCCGAGCACTCCAGACGATCAAATTAGAGCCAAAGAATACTGCATAACCCCCCGTGGATCGCCTGTCATCTGGACTACCAGCCCAATCTGCATCAGAGAAGGCTGAAAGGACTCGAGAGGAAGTCGGCCGAATATGCATACCAAATGTCAGGGTGAACTGAACATAACGAAGAATGCGTTTAACAGCAGCCCAATGAGTCTCTCTGAGAGCCTGAAGATACTGACAAACCCTGTTAACAGCATAAGAGATATCTAGTCTCGTGATCGTCAAGTACTGAAGTCCACGAACAATGCTCATGTACTCTGTGGCATCCGCAGGAGACAAAAGCTCACCATCAACAGCTGTAATCTTGTCGGTAGACGACATGGGTGTGGTTGTCGGTTTGCACTTCAGCATGCCAGCTCTTTGTAACAAATCCAAGGAGTACTTCTTCTGCGTAACGACAAGACCAGTAGCACGAGAAGTGACCTCAACTCCAAGAAAGTAGTGAAGCTTCCCAAGATCTTTGACCGCAAAATCAGCACCAAGAGAGCAGACAAGAGCATCAACAGCATACTGAGAAGAGCTGACAAGGATAATATCATCGACATATACCAAAAGATACATAGTGACTTCTGGCTTCTGTAGAAGAAATAATGAAGTGTCAGTAGTGGACGGCACAAACCCATGAGCACGAAGGGCAGAGGCAAGGCGGGCATGCCAGGCACGAGGAGCTTGCTTCAAACCATATAGTGCTTTGTTGAGACGACAGATATAATCAGGACGATCAGGATCGGAAAAACCAGGTGGCTGTTTCATATAAACCTCTTCCTCCAAAACTCCATGTAGAAAAGCATTCTGCACATCAAGTTGACGAAGTAACCAACCACGAGAAACAGCAATGGAAAGAAGAAGCCGAATAGTGGTAGGCTTGACGACAGGACTGAAGGTGTCCTCATAGTCAAGACCATGGCGCTGCCGAAAACCGCGAGCAACAAGTCGTGCTTTGTAACGCTCAATAGATCCATCTGAATGCTTCTTCACTTTGAATACCCATTTTGAGTCAATAACATTTACCCGTGGTGGTGGAGGAACGAGAGTCCATGTCTTGTTACGAAGGAGAGCATGAAACTCCTGCTCCATAGCCTCTCGCCAATGTGGAATGCACAGGGCAGCCTGATATGAGCGAGGCTCAGAAGATGGATCCGCAACAGCAGCAGCCAAACAAGCAGCCAACCAAGCAACCGTACCATCCTTACGTTCCTTGGGTTTGAAAATACCACTGCGACTGCGCGTATGTGGTCAGGACACAGGAACCACAGAGGTCGACGGAGCAGCCTGCAACGGGCTGGAGGACGACGACGTTGACGAGTCAGCCGGTGACACAGAGCCAGACGCGGTAGCCTCGGGCTCGGTTGGCGAAGAAGGCCGGCCCACAGGCGAACCCGGCGGGGCTGACGAAGCAGTTGGGGATGCCGGCGTCATGGACCGGGCCGATGGCGAGCCCGGCATAGTGGGCAGGGGCGAGGCCGGTGTCGCGGGCCGAGCCGCGCATGAAGGCGACGTGAGGACCCGAGCCGCAGGCGAAGACGGCGTGACGGGCCGAGCGGCGGGCGAAGCCGGCGTGACAGGCCGAGCCGCTGAAGACTCGGCGACCACTGGCATAGCGGACCGAGCAGTGGAGACGCTCGGCGTGACGGGCTCTTCGGGTGACCATGCATGGGCACGCGAATCGATGCCATGCATAGGGCGATCGACGTGCCCATCAGAAGGCGGCAACGATGATGGTGAATCCTCCAATAGCTCCAAACGAGCCCCACGTCCGGTTCCTACACCATGGTTAGGTAACAGCAAAGGAGAGTATGCAACATCATCAAATTGGTCAGAAGCAACAGAGGATGAATGCAGAGATGGTGGTTCAACAGTGGACACAGGAAGTTTGGCAAAGGGAAAAACATGCTCATCAAACACGACGTCCCGAGATATATAGACACGATTAGTGGGAACATGAAGACATTTGTAACCTTTATGAAGAGAGCTATAGCCAAGAAAAACACACTTCTTAGAACGAAACTCAAACTTGCGCTTATTATATGGACGAAGATG
This sequence comes from Triticum dicoccoides, assembly GCF_002162155.2. Lineage (NCBI taxonomy): Eukaryota > Viridiplantae > Streptophyta > Magnoliopsida > Poales > Poaceae > Triticum > Triticum dicoccoides. The sequence goes on along the minus strand of NC_041382.1, from coordinate 148,900,008 downwards.
CGGCCAGCAAGCACACCCAAAGACCTTGAGAAAGGTATAATCAGGTTGTTCATTAAGGAGAACTTCAATGGGAGTCTTCATGTTTAAAACATGAGTGGGAGTACGGTTGATGAGAAAGCATGAAGTGGTGAAAGCATCACTCCAAAACCGAAACGGAACAGATGCATGGGCCAAAAGAGTAAGACCAGCTTCAACAATATGACGATGCTTACGTTCTACTGAACCATTCTGCTGATGTGTATGTGGACATGCTAAACGATGAGCTATCCCAAGCGACTGAAAGAAGGAGTTGAGGTTGCGATACTCGCCCCCCCCCCCCAGTCCGACTGGACATGAACAATTTGGTGCTTGAGAAGACGTTCAACATGTTTTTGAAACTGAACAAAAATATCAAACACATCAGATTTGCGTTTAATAAGATAAAGCCAGGTAAAGCGACTATAAGCATCAACGAAACTGATATAGTAATTATGACCACTGACAGAAGTCTGAGCAGGACCCCATACATCTGAAAACACAAGTTCTAAAGGATGTTTCACCTCACGACTGGACTCCGAAAAAGGAAGTTGATGACTCTTCCCCTGCTGACAAGCATCACACACTGCTACATCTTTATTACTAGACAAACTAGGAAGCTCATGATGACACAAAATATGACGGACAAAAGGTGTGGCCGGGTGACCAAGACGAGCATGCCACTGTGACGGAGAGACCCGAACTCCACTGAAAACGCGGGCGACACCAGGATGCTCCAGACGGTAGAGGCCCTGGCACAACCGCCCACTAAGAAGAATGTCCCTCGTGCCCCGATCCTTAATAAAAAGATCAAAAGGGTGAAATTCACAAAGCACATTACTATCACGTGTGAGTTTAGGAACTGAAAGAAGATTACGTGTCACAGAGGGAACTCGAAGAACATTGCGAAGCTGAAGACTCCTATTGGCATGTCTAGTGAGAATAGATGCTTGACCAATATGAGAGATGTGCATACCTGCTCCATTGGCGGTGTGGATCTTGTTGGAGCCATGATAGGGTTCACGAGTGTGAAGCTTCCCCATCTCGCTGGTCAGATGCTCTGTCGCCCCAGAGTCCATGTACCAGTGTGGATCGATGGAGTAGGACTGAGTGTGTCCCTGTTGCTTCTGCGGCGCGGGACGGTCAGCCATGGCGACCTGACGGGCATTGTTGCGTGTATCTTTCCCGTCATTGCCAAGACCAAGGAAGCTTCGCTGGAAGCGCTTGTGACACTTGGAGGCCCAGTGCCCATCGCGGCCACAAAGCTGACACACACGTGGACCGCCAGACCCCGGTAAGGTCGCAGTAGGTGGGGGGGCCGAGGCAGGCGACGGTGGCAGCCCCAAGGGAGCCCGGGGTGATGAAGAAGAGCAGCCACCCTTGGTGGCGGCGTTGGCCGAGAGGGAGCCAGTGCCCCTGGAGCGGCGTGTCTCGACCCGTTGCTCAGTGAGAAGGAGACGAGAGAAAACCTCGTGTGCCAGCATGGGTGTCGAGTTGCCCCGCTCGTTGATGATCTCGACTAAGGCATCATACTCCTCATCAAGACCGTTGACAATAAACGAGTTGCCCCGCTCTGATACCATGTAAGACAGTAAGTTTTGGGAGAACCAGCACGACCCTCTAGGGGTGGCTTATCTCATTATATATAATGGATGTGTTACAATACATACAATATACGTACATAAGTACAGAAGCTATACATAGTCTAACAACGGGAGGGCGCAAGAAGGCGACGAGGAAAGCAACGGACGAGCTACAGAGGCGCACAAGGTGAGGGGGGCCGAGGGCGTAGAGGGGACGCGGCCACGGCGCCGTTAAAGCTCGGTCGGCCATAGTGCGTCTGTGGGCGCGCGGCGACGAGAGCTGACGGAGGGGCTGACGGAGGGGGAAGTGGCTCCAGGAGGACGGCAACAACGCGGTAAAACGGTGACACATGCTCAAGAGCGCGAAGACGACGAGAAGGAGAGGGGCCCGAGCAAAAGACACCCTGAACAGGGCCAACGCGAGCAGAGCACGCGCATTGCATGCCAAAGCTTGTGATCACCGCGTTCACTGGTGCCCACAGTGCCACAAGCTAAGCCAAACGATGTCTGGGGTGGAGTCCTTCCCGGGGAAGTTGCAACTGCGGTGGTAGTTTGGTTAAAAGGGCTCAGGTTAAATGGTAAGCAACCTCTGAAGTTTACTGCAGTAAACTTGAATGAGCACTGGTGATCAATAGGAAGATGATTGGGAGCAATGGAGTTGTCTGTGAGGTTTATGGTAAGGAGGACTTCCATCCTAGTAACTTTGAGAAGATTAAGATCGAGATTTAATGTAGTTGCTTAACAACCACATAAACTGGTCCAAAAATGAGATTTGGATGATGCACTCACATGAAGCACTAACTTGAGCTGAACTTTGGCAAGGTCTAATTATTTGGTCATAGTAAGATGATGTAAAAATTTAATACCAAATGGATTTACCAAAATGGTACTTCCTTCACATCTATCTTCACTGACCAGAATCTTGCAATAATTCTAGAGAAATATTGTATAGGTGAATTGGTGCCAAATTTGGTGGACAGAAGTAATTTGGGTAGGAGAACAATCTGGTAATTTATCAGGATTTGTGAAGCAATATAAAATGCACTTGCTTCACAACCTAAATTTTTTACCAAAAGCAAAGATTTGGTCCTGTGCTCACATAGATGATTGGATGGGACTTAAATTTCAAGTAGTGATCGAATATGAGCACATGAAGGAGTGTGCAAAATATCAACTCATTTGGATAATCCTAGCTAGCACTTCCTTCACAAAGGCTTCCCTCAGATAAGAACTTTGAAAAATCACTGAGGAAGTTTGGCTAAGCAAATAAAGTTGAATTTTGACACAGGTCAATTATTTGGATAGTAAAAGATGTCCAAAAAAATTTGGGTCAAATGGGAAAAGATAAATAGCACTTGCTCCACAATGTGCCATTTAGGACAGAATAGGAAATGATTTTATTGAGCATGATGAGAAATACGGCCAATGAAATATTTTGCCATATTTGAGGAATATATGACCCGAAAAAATTATAATAATTATTTGGGGATTTATGGATGGATAGAAATATAGGTTGCTTCACAACCTAGGCCAGATAGGGTTATTCCTTTAATATAAAAAGGAATTTTCCCTAGAAAAAGAAATTAGGGTTTGGTCAAGCAGTGGAGTGACATGATCTTGGCAAGGTTTTGAGAATCATGAGTCACTTGGGAGAGGAAATGAAGATGATTTCCCAGGTGACAAGGCCACAGAACCACTCCAAAAAGAAAAACAGAGCAAAAACCAATAAAATCAAAAGAAAAAGAAAAGGGCCAAAATCGAGGTTGTTAAAGTGTATCATTGCACCTTACAAGGTTTAAAAGAGAGAAGTGATGTTCCTTTGATCTTGACCTGTAATCTAGTTCCGTGCTGGACTTGCCCACACAACGTTACAATTGCATGTTTGTATGTTCTCAGTTGTTTTGTGATATGAATGATGCCATACTATGCTTATCGTATTATAAACTTTGTCTCTTTATCCTTAGCTGTCAATACAATGTGAAGAAATAGACAATACATTAGCCATGGTACGTGGTCATATGTTTGGAACCTGGTTTTATTATGTACTTTGCAGTAAAATGTAACTAATATTTTACATGGGTTCACCAGAATAAGTTTTGTATATAGACCAAAGCTATTTTGTTTGGTTTTGCTGCCTCCTTAATATCTTCTATTCTGGTACTACAAATGTAAAAACTCAATTTTTTAGCAAAGCTATGGAAAAAATGGTGGAACCGCCACCTTCTGAAGGTGGCGAGGCAACTATAACCACAATGTCAGCTCTTGCTGCAGTGGATCAGTACATGTCCACTAACAGTGCCAGAAGCACGTTCCTGCGTAATACTGGGTTGGTTGTTAAGGCAATCTCGTCCAAACTGCCTCATGATCAAGATATGCAAGCTCAAAACAATGTTATATCCGCGCTCCAAACACAAGTCCGTTCCCTAACAGAGATCCTTTGTGTAACAAGGACAGACATTGTTCGATGTTGTCAAGATATGCATGGTTTTTGAAAGAACATGCGGTGCCCCCATGTTTGGTTTTGGTAATTGATGACAATCTCTATGGACTAATGATTTCCTTGGTTATATTTGAAGGTTTTGTCCATAGGCTTTTCTTGGAGTACATGTGTTGGTTTCAAGGAGAGTTTGTGTCGACCAAGGTGCTATTCAAGGAATTACCTAAAGATTGGTCTTGTGAGAGGTTGATCAAGACTAAGTTAAAGAGTGAATCAAGATGATCAACCCACAAAGCATAGAAGATGTACTGAGAGGGATCAAGTGATCCCATGGTATGGTAAGCATTGTCAATTACGCTTTGTGTACTAACCCATGGTCTTCGTGAGGGTTCTTTGTGTGGTGTGCAAGTTCAAGTGGAGCAACACGAAGAGATCAAATGCTTGAAGCTTGTTGTCCTTTGTGGTGACAATGGACCTGTGAAGATGTGCGGAAGAGTAGCTCGCCCATAGTAGAGTATGGGGGAGCAATCAACTAGTCTTCATCGACTCAACACAATCAAGAAAGGTTGCGGTGCAAGTTCAAGTGGAGCATCATGGAGAGATCAAATGCTTGAAGCTTGCCATCCATTATGGTGCCAATGGACTTGTGAAGATGTGCGGAAGAAAGGCTCACCCATACTGGAGTATGGGGGAGCAATCAACTAGTCTTCATCGAGCCAACACAATCAAGAAAGGTGGTCCAACTTAAGGGAGTCAAGATCGTCATCATCTAGCTCAAGTGGACCATGTGCAAGGCAAAGGTTTGCCCTTGATAGGTTTTATATTTTACCGGTCTCGTGATGGTAGTTGGGAGACCGGGTTATAGGATCGATTGCCATACTATCAAGGGGGGCTCTCAATGAGTAGCTTGATCGTATCGTTCGTTGAGAGCTCAAACCATTGCATCCTTGCATCATCTTTCTTGGTTCTTGTTTGGTTCTCTTTGTGAGTCTTAGAGCTTACGGTCATCTTGTTGACAAGCTTGAGTTCATCGAAAACGGAGTTCGCTTGCATCTTCTATGATGTTTTCAATGTTGGAGGTTTTGCCAGTTCTTCTCGGTTGGAGGTTTCACTCCTCTTTTTGCTGTTTTGATGCTACTCGTCATCTTGTTTCCAACAAGCTTGAGTTTGCTCAATTCGGAGCTCATATGCAGAAGTTATGGCAGTTCTGATTTTCCTGAGTGTGGTTTTTGTCAGGGTCCCAGCGGTAGTACCGTGGTACCCAGCGGTAGTACTGCTGAGGAGTCACAAGCGGCAGTACCGCTCCGCAGCGGTAGTACCGGCGGTGACTCCGCAGTAGTACTACCGTTGGCTTACCAGGTCCCTACCGCGTCGATTCGAGGGGTCTTTTTCTGTGTCGGATTGTGCGTACCTCGCTGCGGCAGTAGTGCGGCAGTACCGCTCCTTAGCGGCAGTACCGCCCTTCCTCCGCGGTAGTACCGCCCGATTCCCTCTTTCCCTTTACCCTTCGTTCTGCGCGGCAGTACCGCCAAAGGGTGCGGTAGTACTGCCTAACCCAGCGGTGGTACCGCTGTCTCCTACGGTACTACCGCCTCAAGGTTCATGTTTTGTTGCTCCTTTTCCCTGTTTCTTCCGCCTGAGTGGTAGTACCGCTCATGGAGCGGTAGTACCGCTCGTGTGCGGGCTAAGCACATAACGGTTGGATTTTCCCCCTCCTATAAAAGGGGGTCTTCTTCCCCATTGAACCTTATCCTTTGAGCTTGTGTTCTTCCCCCATTGTTGACCTTCTTCGAGCTTGCTAACTCTCAATCCCTCCATGGATTCTTGCTAGTTTTTGAGGGAAAAGAGAGAGGAGATCTAGATCCACATTCCCACCAATCACTTTCTCCTCTATGTGAGGGGAACCCCTTGGATCTAGATCTTGGAGTTCTTGGTGTTCTCCTTCGTGTTCTTCCTCTCAATTTCCTCCCTAGCATTAGTTGCTTCGGTGGGATTTGAGAGAGAAGGACTTGGGCACTCCGTGTGCCCTTGCCATTGTATTTGGTGCATCGGTTTGAGTTCTCCATGGTGATACGTGGAAGTTACAAGTTGAGAAGCTTATTACTCTTGGGTGCTTGGTACCCTTGAGCTTGTTCCTCTTGGGTGTTTGGGCGCCCTAGACGGTTGGTGGTGTTCAGAGCTCAATCATTGTGGTGTAAAGCTCTGGACAAGCATCGGGGTCTCCAATTAGGTTGTGGAGATCGGCCCGAGCAATTTAACGGGTACCGGTGACCGCCCCCAAGGGTTGCCAAAGTGTACGGGTTCGGTGACCGCCCCCAAGGGTTGCCATTTGTACGGGTTCGGTGACCGCCCTCAAGGGTCCCTTAGTGGAATCACGACATCTTGCATTGTGCGAGGGCGTGAGGAGATTATGATGGCCCTAGTGGCTTCTTGGGGAGCATTGTGCCTCCACACCGCTCCAAACGGAGATTAGCATCCGCAAGGGTGTGAACTTCGGGATACATCGTCGTCTCCGCGTGCCTCGGTTATCTCTTACCCGATCTCTTTACTTATGCACTTTACTTTGTGATAGCCATATTGTTTCTTATCATATATCTTGCTATCACCTAGTAGTCTATCTTGCTTAGCATAAGTTGTTGGTGCACATAGGTGAGCCTAGTTGTTGTAGGTTTTGTGCTTGACAAATTAACCGCTAGGTTTATTCCGCATTTGTTCAAGTCTAAATCGTAATTATTTTAAAACGCCTATTCACCCCCCCTCTAGGCGACATCCACGATCTTTCAGTTTTGAAACCAGACTATCAGACATTTGCTATGTTGTTCAGGAGCCTAGGAGAAATGAAGGTGAAGGTTATGGTGCTCCATCAGACAATACACCATGAAAACGTAATAGTCAGGTCAAATGAACTGAGCTTCTGAACTTCTGGTGGTGCATTTATCTGCCAGACTGTTAACTCTTATGCCAACCTTCATTTTGTTTTATAGTTCTAATTTGTTTTGTTGAGATATAAAATTTGTTCTTAACGTCCAGCCACCGGCTGAAGAAAACAGCAATCCATTTTTGTATAGTGTAGGGTGTTCCCTATATTTGCATTGGTGGCGATCTTTGACGCCTTAATAGCCTAGCGTTAGTTTTGGGCTTATTTATTTCCTAGTCTTGTTTTTCCCTGGTTTTCTAGTGGCCGCAACAACCATGGGCCATATACGCACCATGGTAACCTTGACCCTGCTACGGGCCGTAGGATCCATGGGCCTCCTACAGGCCGTCTCTAAATGGGCCTCCAACACGGCCGTAGAATCGGTGGGCCTCGGGCCGTCAGATAAATGGGTCTACATGGGCCATAAACGGGTGTAATTGGTATCGACCCAGTACGGTAATGGGCTGTTAACAGGCCGGAGGACAGCAAAGGCTTAATTATGTCACAGGCATAACGGGTCGTTAATGGGCCAGAATATAGGACGGGCTGGAAACGGCGCAACGGGTTAACAGGCCAGAAATGGGCCGACTCTTGCCACGGGACGAATTTGGCCCATTAGGGGAATAGGCCAGTAATGGGCCGGAAGTAATCGAGGGCCGGAAAGGAGCCCAAGAACGTATGGGCCGTCAGTAGGCCGAAAGCTAACATGGGCTGGAAACGGCCCATGTGAATCATGGGCCGTTAACGTGTAGAAAGAAATTTACTGTTCATTATGGGCTAGAGTCACCGTGGGCCTCTAAAGGGCCTAAAGATATGAAGGCCTCATATGGCCGAAAGATGTCGTGGGCCATACATGGGCCAAAAGTGAAACGGGCTGGTGTTATATTCGACGGCCCACATGACGTTGTTGGGCCTATTTCGTGTAGGCCCTGACGGGCCTTGAGTTACCGGGTCGTAAAATGGGCTATTTGCAGAGAGACCATTAACAGGCTTTTCATGGGTGAGCCTGCTATCTTTTGACCAAGTCAAATGGGCCAGCCTTTGTATGCTAAATGGGCCAGTGGTGGGCCATCGCACGTGTCGACATATCATAGGCGCCTATCTGACCCACTGACGAGCTGACACGTGTTTCCTTCGGCCAATCAGAATTTTACACGTGGAAATTTCCCATTGGTCTTGGCTGTTAACGGGTTATCGGATCCAAAACCGGACCCGATAGCTTAACGGCGTCCCATTACGGTGGATGCCACGTGTCGGTCACCCTTGACGAAAGCACTTCTATGACGCGCGATTTATCGTCATGGAAGTGGACACTTCTGTGATGATAATTTTGGTAATGTCATGGAACACTTCTACGACAACACATGTATGACTATCTTGATTCTGTCATAAATTTGTCATGGATGTACATGCATGACAGAAAACGTGACCTACTGTGACAAACACGTATCATCACGGAAGTGTATTTTTTGTAGTGTATCCTTGTTTGTTCCTTGTGGGACTAACCCGTGTAGGTAGTGAAAGTGCAACTCACTCCAATGGATTGCTCTGAATGATCTACATCAACATTGAGCATCCACATCTTCGACATCTACATGAAGTCATCATCAACAAAACCCAAGGTTAGTTCATCCCTCTTAGGGGGGATATCACATCTAGGGGGGGAGCTTTACTCTAAGAATTGAGCTAAAGCAACTCTAATGGTGTGAACACAACAATGCTTTATGTAAAAGTGGTAACCCCACTTGTGCTTAAACGATGAGTATGACCTAAGATCAAATGTTCTCATTTGACTCCTAAGTCAATATACTCATATATAGATGACCTAGTCTTCACCAATTGTTTGATAGATGCTAGAATGTTGGTGCATGCTTTGTCACATATTTCATTTGCCATTTTATTGTGTGAGCATGTTGGTTGCATATTTTACTCATTCGAGGACATCCATTTGTTGCCTTGATTGTTTGGCTCGTTTTCTTTTGCCCAATGGATGGACAAGAATGCCTAAGAACTTCCTCTAGCTATATATATGCTTTTCTCGTCTCAAACTCTATTCATGCTACATCACATAGTTTGATCAAGTCAGATTCGAACCCTCTGTGTGAGGAGCACTCAGAGTCACCGATTCGTCATAGGCTTAAACTTCCAAAACCTCTATGTGCATTTTGGTCTGACCGATTTATCCTTTTTGGTCTGACCGAGTTCACTGAGTTGATCTAGATTTTCAATATTGGTGCAAGAGATTAGAACTTTTCAGTCACACCGAGTTGTTCCACTCGGTCACACCGACAGGGTCAGGATATATATACCAACGGGTCAATTTTTGGAAATTTCTCCAAAACCTCTTCGCCCGCGCATGTCCTGCTCTGCCGTCTCGGGTCTCCGGATTGTCCTCTCATCGCCAGCGACCTCCTGCCACTGGTCTCCGTCGCCGTCAACGGAATTCAACACCGCCGTTGCTGCCATAGCGAGCTCATCACCGAACTAGGGTATGAGTTTGAATCTTTGTGCGATTCTTTCCTCCGATTCTTAGCACAAAGCAAATACCATGTTTCTTACCACATATGAGATCATCCTATCCAGCAAAAACTTCTTTTAGATTAGATTTGATTCGAAAATTTAGGGTTAGGTTTCTGCCGAACTCATCTCGGACCGATCGAGTTGTGGAAATCGGTCTCACCGATTTGGCTTAGGCCATTGCACTTGCATGTTTTGGCCTGACCGAAACTTGCAAATCAGTGCGACCGAGTTCAACTCTTAGTGAAACCCTAGCAATCTCGGAGTCACCAAACTGTGTCTCGGTTTGACCGATTTCACTAGTTTAGACTTCAAAAGTTGCTTCAGTGTCACCGAGTTTAACAAATCGGTATCTCAGAAATGCTTTCTATGGAAAACTAAAACTAAGTTTTTGAATCATTTGTTTTGCAAAACCTCTGCACTTTGTGATGCTCATCTATTCTATCTCATCTATAACTATTCACAGGGTCAGCTTTTAGTTTGCAGTATCAACCATGTCTAATCAGAGTGACAGCCAGAGCAAGTCTAAGTAGCAGTTGAATCTGAGTGAGGGCACTAGTCCCTCTGACAGTTATGATGATGGCAGCAGAAGTACTCCTTGCAACCTGCCTAAGGCTGCTACTAGGCAGAGGAGGAAGAGAAATTCTGAGTCTGAAGATGAAGACTATGTAGCTACTGAGGAGGAGGTCAGCTCCAAGAAAAAGGTTGTCAAGAAAGAGTTTGGCATAGCTACATCTACAAAGCCTGGTATGCACAAAAAGGCTCCTACAAAGAGAGTGCCCACTTCTAAGGTCACAGCCTCCACACTTGAGACTTCCAAATCAACTGTTGAAGAGGCTGATGGTGAGGGCAAGAAGAGAAAGGAAAGGGTCAAGAAGACCATGGCCAAAGTCATTGGGAGATCCTCTATGATGGAAGACCCATCTAAGGATGAAGAGGAAGAGGAAGAGGATGCTACATCAGCACCCAAAGCCCAAAAGCTAATGGGGGATGCCATCAAGTCTGGGGCTGCCTCTTCTAAGCCCAAGACTGCTGATACGTCTCCAACCTATCTATAATTTTTGATTGTTCCATGTTGTTATATTATCAATCTTGGATGTTTTATAATCATTTTATATCATTTTTTGGTACTAACCTATTGACATAGTGCCAAGTGCCAGTTCCTGTTTTTCCATGTTTTTTACATCGCGGAAAATCAATATCAAACGCAATCCAAATGCCACGAAACTTTACGGAGATTTTTTATGGACCAGAAGGAACATCTTGGGCCCTGGTTGCACCTGGGGGGAGTCCCGAGGAGGGGACAACCCACCAGGGTGTGCCAAGAGGCCCAGGCGTGCCCTGGTGGGTTGTGCCCACCTCGGGTGCCCCCGGACTGCCTCTTTGCTCTATAAATATCCAAATATCCCCAAAACCCTAGGGGAGTTGACGAAATATTCATCCAGCCGCCGCAGAGTCCAGAACCACCAGATCCAATCTAGACACCATCTCGGATGGGGTTCACCACCTCCATTGGTGCCTCTCCGATGATGCGTGAGTAGTTCTTTGTAGACCTTCAGGTCCGTAGTTAGTAGCTAGATGGCTTCATCTCTCTCGATTCTCAATACAATGGTCTCTTGGAGATCCATATGATGTAACTCTTTTTGCGGTGTGTTTGTTGAGATCTGATGAACTTTGAGTTTATGATCAGTCATATCTTTTTATATCCGTGAAAGTTATTTGAGTTTCTTTGATCTCTTATATGCATGATCTCTTATAGCATCGTATTTCTTCTCCGATATTTGGGTTTTGTTTGGCCAACTTGATCTATTTATCTTGCAATGGGAAGATGTGCCCGGTAGTGGGTTCGATCTTACGGTGCTTGATCCTAGTGATAGAAAGGGAACCAACACGTATGTATCATTGCTACTAAGGATAAAAAGATGGGATCTATATCTACGCAATAGATAAATGGATCTTGTCTACATGTCATCGTTCTTATTGCATTACTCCGTTTTTCCATGAACTTAATACACTAGATGCATGCTGGATAGCGGTCGATGTGTGGAGTAATAGTAGTAGTTGCAGGCAGGAGTCGGTCTACTAATCTTGGACGTGATGCCTATGTAATGATCATTGCCTGGATATCGTCATAATTATTTGAGGTTCTGTCAATTGCCCAACAGTAATTGTTTACCCACCGTTTGCTATCTTTCTCGAGAGAAGCCACTAGTGAAACCTACGGCCCCCGGGTCTTCTTCCTCATATATTTGCTTGCGATCTACTTTTCCTTTGCATTTTTATTTAGATCAATTAAACCAAAAATACAAAAATACCTTGCTGCACTTTATTTTATTTGCAATCTATTATTTCAATCTACTACAATTTTCTGGCATCGTTACCCGAAAGGGAATGACAACGCCTTTAACACGTCGGGTTGCGAGGTGTTGTTATTTGTGTGCAGGTGTTGTTTACGTTGTGTTGCTTGGTTCTCCTACTGGTTCGATAACCCTTGTTTCTTCACTGAGGGAAATACCTACCGTCACTGTGCTGCATCATCCCTTCCTCTTTGGGGAAATACCGACGTAGTCCTAGCAGACAGGAGCTTTTCTGGCGCTATAGTCAGAGAGCAATCAAAAGGAATTTCTGGCTCCGTTCCTGGGGAGGAACTTCTTCACAACCAGGTTCCTAATCACAAATCTCATCTCCTCGCAATTTACATTATTTGCCATTTGCCTCTCGTTTTCCTCTCCCCCACTTCACAAATATTTGCCGTTTTATTCGCCTCTCTTTCTCGTTCACCGTTTTCTTGACGTATCTGTTTTTAGTGCAATCTTTTTGTGCGGTCATCTTGACTCAAGAGAACACCAAGTTATGTGATTTCTCAAATACCAACATCAATGATTTTATTGGCACTCCGCTTGCTCCTCCCACCACTAGTGCGGAGACATGTGATATTAATACTGCTTTGCTGAATCTTGTTATGAAACACCAATTTTACGGTACTCCTAATGAGGATGCCGCGTCCCATCTTAATACCTTTGGGAATTATGCGATACGCAAAAGAAAAAAAGATGTGGTCAAGATGAAATTATTTCCGTTTTCTTTGCGTGATTCTGCAAAAAACTGGTTCTCTTATTTGCCTCGCAATAGTATCGATTCTTGGAATAAGTGCAAAGATGATTTTATCACTAAGTATTTTCCGCCTGCAAAAATTATTTCCCTTAGAACCCAGATTGTGAATTTCAAGCAACTTGAACATGAGCATGTTGCACAATCTTGGGAAAGGATGAAAATGATGCTAAGGAATTGCCCAACTCATGGGTTAAATCTTTGGATGATCATACAAAAAATTTATGCGGGGTTGAATTTCATTTCTCGTAATCTTTTAGATTCCGCCACGGGTGGTACTTTTATGGAAATTACTTTGGGTTAAGCCACCAAATTGCTTGACAATATCATGGCAAATTATTTGCAATGACATACAGAAAGGGCTCCTACTAGTAAAAAAGTTAATTCGGTTGAAGAAATTTCTTCTTTGAGTGAAAAAGTTGATGCTCTTATGAAATTGGTTGCTAGTAGAAGTGCTCCTATTGATCTTAATGATATGCCTTTGTCTACTTTGATTGAGCAAAATAGTGATGCCATTGATGTGAATTTCATTTCTAGAAATAATTTCAACAACAATGCTTATAGAGGTGATTTTAATCCTAGGCCTTTTCCTAGTAATTCCTCTAATGATTATGGTAATTCCTATGGAAATTAATCTTATAATAATAATAGGAACACCTCTGATCTTGAGAATAATATTAAAGAATTTATCAACACGCAAAAAGTTTTCAACACTTCCATAGAAGAAAAGTTGAATAAGATTGATGATTTGTCTAGAAGTGTTGATAGAATTGCTCATGATGTGGAAAATCTCAAGATGAAAAATTTTGTGCCTAAAGTAGATGAATCAATTAAAGATCTTTATGTTTCTATGGATGAAAGTAAGAAAAGAACCTCTATGCTTAGAGCTCAAAGAGAATATTTAGAAAAAGTGTTTTCTAGTGATTTCTTTCGCAAAAGTGATGAAGATCTTAAAATGATTGGTGTTTCTTCTATTGATTCTTGTTTAGTAGAGTTAATATTAATGAAAAAGGGACTGGAGAAGAGCCAACTTTAGGTACAGGGCGTCCCAATATTTTGGGGGGTGAAAATCTTGTTGAAAGATTGATGAAAGTGGGTTTGAAGAGGTCAAAACTTTAGCTAGTGATGTGCTCACTCTTTTGGATTACAAAGACTTTAATTATGATAGTTTCTCTTTGATTGATTGTATTTCTTTGTTGCAATCCATGCGAAATTCACCCCATGCTTATGAGCAAAAATAAAGCTTTTACTCAACATATTGTTGATGCTATGATGAAAGCTTTGGAAGAAAAATTGGAATTAGAAGTTTCAATTCCTAGAAAATTGCATGATGAATGGGAACCTACTATCAAAGTCAAGATTAAAAATTATGAGTGTTTTGATTTGTGTGACTTGGGTGCTAGTGTTTCTACAATTCCGAAATCTTTATGTGATGTGCTTGGTCTTACCGATCTTGAATCATGCTCTTTAAATTTGCACTTGGCGGATTCTACTATTAAAAAGCCTATGGGAAGAATTAATGATGTTCTTATTCTTGCAAATAGGAATTATGTGCCCATAGATTTTATTGTTCTTGATATTGATTGCAATCTGTCTTGTCCAATTATTCTTGGTAGACCATTTTTACGCACTATCGGTGCCGTGATTGATATGAAAGAAGGCAATATTAAGTTCCAATTTCCTTTGAGGAAGGGTATGGAACACTTTCCTAGAACTGGAATTAAGCCACCTTATGAATCAATCATGAGGGCACTTATGGATCTCGAACCAAAGATGACAAAACTTAGATCCTTGCTTTATGCCTAGCTAAGGGTGTAAAACTATAGCGCTTGTTGGGAGGCAACCCAATGAATAAAATTTATTTTTGCTTTTTGCTTCTTGTTCTTGTGTCTTAGCAAAATTACTCTACAATTATGATTGTGTTTTTATGTTTTAATTAGTGTTTGTGCCAAATAAAGCCTTTAGGATCTTCTTGGGTAATAGTTGTTTGATCTTGCTGAAAAAACAAAAACTTTTACGCTCACGAAATTAATTTTCATTTTTTACCAGAGAGCGATAAAATACCCATTCCACTTGCAGTAGATCAATATACAAATTTCTCAGGTCTTCCTAATTTTTCAGAATCTTTGGAGTTACATAAGTGTTCAAAATAGTCATATTGCTACAGACTGTTCTATTTTGACAGATTCTGTTTTCTTTGTGGTGTGTGCTTATTTTGATGGCTCTATGGTTTTCTTTGATGAGTTTTTGCCATAGAAAAGTTGGAATACAGTAAATATAATACAAAAACAAAATATGAATTGGTTTGATACAGCACTTATAGTAGTGGTTTATTATTATTATACTAACGGATCTCACGAAGGTTTTGTTGAGTTTTGTGTGATTGAAGTTTTCAAGTTATGGGTTATCTTACGATGGATGAAGGAAGGATAGAAGAGACTAAGCTTGGGGATGCCCCAGCATCCCAAGCTATTATCCAAAAATGAGCAACCAACTAAGCTTGGGGATGCCCCCGAGTGGCATCCCCGCTTTCTTCCAACAACTATCGGTATTTTACTCGAGACTATATTTTTATTCGTCACATGATATGTGTTTTGCTTGGAGCGTCTTGTATGATATGAGTCTTTGCTTGTTTCATTTTGTGTTTTAAGTCATCAATCCTTGCTGGGCACACCTATTTGACAGAGCCAAAATTATGTCATGACTTGTTAGAATTGCTCTCTATGCTTCACTTAAATCTTTTATGAGCTAGGACTTGCTCTAGTGCCTCACTTAGATTTGTTTGAGAGTTAGTAAAATTTTGAAGAAATTCTCTCTTGCTTCACTTCAATTATTTTGAGAGAAAGAAATATTATGCTCATGATCTTCACTTATATTTGCTTGAGCTTATGAAAAGCAACACATGAAAATTAGTCCCAAAGTGATAGATATCCAAGAAGGACAAAGAAAAGAAAAATGTCATGAAGATCATTGGACAAAATAAACTTGATTCTTAGTAATAGTTTTGAGATATGATGATGTGATATGTGAGTTATGTTGATGAGTAATTGTGCTCTAGTAAGAATATTGGTGTTAAGGTTTGTGATTCCCTATGCAAGTACTAAAGTCAATAGTCATGCAATGAAATTATATCCTAGTTATGGTGCATTATTTGGTGTTAATTATGCTTAATGCTTGCTTATGAGATTATCTGTTTCTTAGTTGGTCCCATCCCAATCTTTTGCTAGCCTTCATTTTGCACTAAGTATGATCACTACTTGTGCATCCAAAAACCTTTAACCCAGTTTTGCCACATGAGTCCACTATATCTACCTATATGCGGTATTCTTTTGCCATTCTAAGCAAATTTGCATGTGCCATCTCTAATTTTCAAAATAAACTTCTCTTTTGTGTGTTTGTTTCGCTCCGCGGAGCAGTGAGGGGTGGCTAATATTCTCCATGCTAGATGTGTTATTCTCAAGATGAGTGTTTATTCACTTGTCATTGCACAAGAGTAAGGCAAAGGTATTAGGGATGCCCAGTCCCGAAATGAAAAAACAAATTTGAATTTACTTTATGTTGTCGAATAGTAAATTCCTTGGAAAGTATTGGTATGGAGGGCACCCGTGGATACGTTAGCCATGGAAAGTGAACATTATGGTGGAAAAAGGAATAAACTTTATTTTCTGTTTGGGAACCGCCTATGATATATCTATGCATGGATACTATTGGGAACTCTAAGTCATTTTCGTTGGTGGGATGGATACACCTCCCAAAATGTTTTTATCTCTAATTTTTTGATTTGAGCTCTGGCACCTCTATAAATCCCTACTTCCCTCTGTGAAGGGCCTTTATTTTACTTTATGCAATTTTTATTTTGACTCTCCATCTTCTCTTATAAAAAGCACCAACTAGGAGGCAATATGATCGTACTTAAGTATTGGGTGTAGCTAATATTCGAGTGTGTTTCATGAATGGATCAATGTTTGAGAATGATGGGCTAGGGATAACTTATTTTAGCATTTATATTTTTATAGACATGGTTTCTTGTTGATATGCTTGAGTATCTAAATTATTATGTCAAAACTAGACTATTGCTTTGAATCACATAAAAGGTCCAATTGTCCATGCTATAAAGAAAAGAATATGATATGACATGTTAAACATCACTCCACATCAAAAATTCTATTTTTATTACTTACCTACTCGAGGACGAGTAGGAGTTAAGCTTGGGGATGCTGATACGTCTCCAACGTATCTATAATTTTTTATTGTTCCATGCTGTTATATTATCAATCTTGGATGTTTTATAATCATTTTATAGTCATTTTATATCATTTTTTGGTACTAACCTATTGACATAGTGCCAAGTGCTAGTTCCTGTTTTTTCCGTGTTTTTTACATTGCAGAAAATCAATATCAGACAGAGTCCAAATGCCACGAAACTTTATGGATATTTTTATGGACCAGAAGGAACATGTTGGGCCCTGGTTGCACCTGGGGGGAGTCCCGAGGGGGAGAGAACCCACCAGGGCGCACTAGGAGGCCCAGGCGCGCCTGGTGGGTTGTGCCCACCTCGGGTGCCCCCGGACCGCCTCTTTGCTCTATAAATACCCAAATAATCCAAAAACCCTAAGGGGGTCAACAAAATATTCATCCAGCCTCCGCAGAGTCCAGAACCACCAGATCCAATCTAGACACCATCTTAGATGGGGTTCATCACCTCCATTGGTGCCTCTCCGATGATGCGTGAGTAGTTCTTTGTAGACCTTCGGGGTCCGTAGTTAGTAGCTAGATGGCTTCATCTCTCTCTCTCGATTCTCAATACAATGGTCTCTTGGAGATCCATACGATGTAACTCTTTTTGCGGTGTGTTTGTTGGGATCTGATGAACTTTGAGTTTATGATCAGTCATATCTTTTTATATCCATGGAAGTTATTTGAGTTTCTTTGATCTCTTATAGCCTCGTATTTCTTCTTCGATATTTGGATTTTGTTTACCCAACTTGATCTATTTATCTTGCAATGGGGATAGGTGCCCGCTAGTGGGTTCGATCTTACGGTGCTTGATCCCAGTGACAAAAAGGGAACCGACACGTATGTATCGTTGCTACTAATGATAAAAAGATGGGATCTATATCTACGCAATAGATAAACAGATCTTGTCTATATCATGTCATCGTTCTTATTGCATTACTCCATTTTTCCATGAACTTAATACACTATATGCATGCTGGATAGCGGTCAATGTGTGGAGTAATAGTAGTAGATGCAGGCAGGAGTCGGTCTACTAATTTTGGACGTGATGCCTATGTAATTATCATTGTCTGGATATCGTATAATTATTTGAGGTTCTATTAATTGCCCAACAGTAATTTGTTTACCCACTGTTTGCTATGTTTCTCGAGAGATGCCACTAGTGAAACCTACGGCCCCAGGTCTTCTTCCTCATATATTTGCTTACGATCTACTTTTCCTTTGCATTTTTACTCAAATCTATTAAACCAAAAATATGAAAATACTTTGTTGCACTTTATTTTATTTGCGATATATTATTTCAATCTACTACAATTTTCTGGCATCGTTACCCGTAAGGGATTGACAACCCCTTTAACACGTCGGGTTGCGAGGTGTTGTTATTTGTGTGTAGGTGATGTTTACGTTGTGTTGCTTGGTTCTCCTACTGGTTCGATAACCTTGGTTTCTTCACTGAGGGAAATACCTACCGTCGATGTGTTGCATCATCCCTTCCTCTTTTGGGAAATACTGACGTAGTCCTAGCAGACAGGAGCTTTTCTGGCGCTATAGTCAGAGAGCAATCAACTGTTGATGTCTACTACACAACCTTCTTCTTGGATACGTTGTTGGGCCTCCAAGTGCAGAGGTTTGTAGGACAGTAGCAAATTTCCCTCAAGTGGATGACCTAAGGTTTATAGTCGTAGGATGAAGATGGTCTCTCTCAAACAACCCTGCAACCAAATAACAAAGAGTCTCTTGTGTCCCCAACACACCCAATACAATGGTAAATTGTATAGGTGCACTAGTTCGGCAAAGAGATGGTGATACAAGTGCAATATGGATGGTAGATATAGGTTTTTGTAATCTAAAAATACAAAAACAGCAAGGTAACTAATGATAAAAGTGAGCACAAACGGTATTGCAATGCTTCGAAACAAGGCCCGGGGTTCATACTTTCACTAGTGCAAGTTCTCTCAACAATAATAACATAATTGGATCATATAACTACCCCTCAACATGCAACAAAGAGTCACTTCCAAGTCACTAATAGCGGAGAACAAACAAAGAGATTATTGTAGGGTACGAACCCACCTCAAAGTTATTCTTTCTGATCAATCCATTGGGCTATTCCTATAAGTGTCACAAACAGCCCTAGAGTTTGTAGTAAAATAACACCTTAAGACACAAATCAACCAAAACCCTAATGTCACCTAGATACTCCAATGTCACCTCAAGTATCCGCGGGTATGATTATATAATATGAATCACACAATCTCAGATTCATCTATTCAACCAACACAAAGAACTTCAAAGAGTGCCCCAAAGTTTCTAACGGAGATTCAAGGCGAAAACGTGTGCCAACCCCTATGCATAAGTTCACAAGGTCACAGAACTCGCAAGTTGATCACCAAAACATACATCAAGTGGATCACCTGAATATCCTATTGTCACCACAGATAAGCACATGCAAGACATACATCAAGTGTTCTCAAATCCTTAAAGACTCAATCCGATAACATAACTTCAAAGGGAAAACTCAATTCATCACAAGGAGATAGAGGAGGAGAAACATCATAAGATCGAACTATAATAGCAAAGCTCGCGGTACATCAAGATCGTGCCGTATCAAGAACACGAGGGAGAGAGAGAGAGAGATCAAACACATAGCTACTAGTACATCCCTCAGCCCCGAGGATGAACTTCTCCCTCCTCGTCATGGAGAGCGTCGGGATGATGAAGATGGCCACCGGTGATGGATCCTCCCTCCGGCAGGGTGCCGAAACAGGGTCTCGATTGGTTTTTGGTGGCTACAGAGGCTTGCGGCAGCGGAACTCCCGATCTAGGTTATTTTCTGGAGGTTTGGGGATTTATAGGAGAGGTTGGCATCGAGAACAAGTCAGGGGGCCCCACGGAGAGTCCACGAGGCACAGGGGCGTTCCCCAGGGGGTGGGTGCGCCCTCCACCCTTGTGGGGCCCATGGGACTCCCCTCCAGTAACTCTTCGTTCCAGTATTTTTTATATTTTCCAGAAAAAAACTCTGTGGATTTTCAGCGCATTCTGAGAACTTTTATTTCTGCACAAAAACAACACCATGGTAGTTGTGCTGAAAACAGCGTCTGTCTAGGTTAGTTCTAACCAAATAATACCAAAATCATGTAAAAATATTATAAACATGGCATGAATACATCAAAAATTATAGATACGTTGGAGCCGTATCAGCATCCCCAAGCTTAATTCCTGCTTGTCCTCGAGTAGGTAAATGATAAAAACATAATTTTTGATGTGGAATGCTACCTAACATATTCATCAATCTAATCTTCTCTATTGTGCCAAGAATATTCAGATCCATAAGATTCAAAACAAAAGTTTAATATTGACATAAAAATAATAATACTTCAAGCATACTAACAAAGAAATCATGTCTTCTCAAAATAACATGGCCAAATAAAGTTATCCCTACAAAATCATATAGTCTGGCTCTGCTCTATCTTCATCACACAAAATATTTAAATCATGCACAACCCCGATGACAAGCCAAGCAATTGTTTCATACTTTTGATGTTCTCAAACTTTTTCAATCTTCATGCAATACATGAGTGTGAGCCATGGACATAGCACTATAGGTGGAATAGAACGGTGGTTGTGGAGAAGACAAAAAGGAGAAGATAGTCTCACATCAACTAGGCATATCAACGGGCTATGGAGATTCCCATCCATAGATATCAATGTGAGTGAGTAGGGATTGCCATGCAACGGATGCACTAGAGCTATAAGTGTATGAAAGCTCAACAAAAGAAAGTAAGTGGGTGTGCATCCAACTTGCTTGCTCACGAAGACCTAGGGAATTTTGAGGAAGCCCATCATTGGAATATAAAAGCCAAGTTCTATAATGAAAATTCCCACTAGTGTATGAAAGTGACAACATAAGAGACTCTCTATCATGAAGATCATGGTGCTACTTTGAAGCACAAGTGTGGAAAAGGGATAGTAGCATCGCCCCTTCTCTATTTTTCTCTCATTTTTTATTTTTTTATTTGGTCCTTTTCTCTTTTTTATGGCCTCTTTTTTCCCTTTTTTTATTTTTCATCCAGAGTCTCATCCCGACTTGTGGGGGAATCATAGTCTCCATCATCCTTTCCTCACTGGGACAATGCTCTAATAATGATGATCATCACACTTTTATTTACTTACAACTCAAGAATTACAACTCAATACTTAGAACAAAATATGACTCTATATGAATGCCTCCGGCGGTGTACCGGGATGTGCAATGAATCAAGAGTGACATGTATGAAAGAATTATGAATGGTGGCTTTGCCACAAATACGATGTCAACTACATGATCATGCAAAGCAATATGACAATGGTGGAGCGTGTCATAATAAATGGAACGGTGGAAAGTTGCATGTCAATATATCTCGAAATGACTATGGAAATGCCATAATAGGTAGGTATGGTGGCTATCTTGAGGAAGGTATATGCTGGGTGTATGGTACCGACAAAAGTTGTGCGGCACAAGAGAGGCTAGCAATGGTGGAAGGGTGTGAGTGCGTATAATCCATGGACTCAACATTAGTCATAAAGAACTCATATATTTATTGCAAAAATCTAGTAGTCATCGAAACGAAGTACTACGTGCATGCTCCTAGGGGGATAGATTGGTAGGAAAAGACCATCGCTCGTCCCCGACCGCCACTCATAAGGAAGACAATCAAAAACTAAATCATACACCGACTTCATCACATAATGGTTCACCATACGTGCATGCTATGGGAATCACAAACTTTAACACAAGTATCTCTCAAATTCACAACTACTCACTAGCATGACTGTAATATTACCATACTCATGTCTCAAAACAATCATAAGGAATCAAACTTCACATAGTATTCAATGCACTTTATATGAAAGTTTTTATTATATCCCTCTTGGATGCCCATCATATTAGGACTAAATTTATAACCAAAGCAAATATCATGCTGTCTAAAGACTCTCGAAATAATATAAGTGAAGCATGAGAGTTCATCTATTTCTTCAAAATAAAACCACCGTCGTGCTCTGAAAAGATATAAGTGAAGCACTAGAGTAAACGATAAACTACTCCAAAAGATGTAAGCGAAGCACAATGAGTAGTTGAATAATTATGTAACTATGTGAAGACTCCTTCTCATCAATAAAATTTCAGATCTTAAGTACTTTATTCAAACAGCAAGCAAAACAAAATAAAATGACATTGCAACTATAGAACATATCATGTGAAGAAGCAAAAACTTAGGCTCAACCAAAACTGACCGATAGTTGTTGAAGAAGAAAGGTGGGATGCCAACTAGGGCATCCCCAAGCTTGATGCTTGAGACTTCTTGAAATATTGACTAGGGATGCCTTGGGCATCCCCAAGCGTGATCTTTTGTGTCTCCTTAATTCCATTCATATCGCGGTTTTCCTAAATCTTAAAAACTTCATCCACACCAAACTCAACAAGAACTCGTGAGATAAGTTAGTATAAATCAATGCAAAACCTTATCATTCTCTACTGTAGAAAATCACTAAAATTATAACTTGACATTGCATACTAAATGCATCTGCATATTTAATAGTCCTATCCTCAAATAGAATCATTAAACAAGCAAACATATGCAAACATAACAGCAATCTGTCTAAACAGGATAGTCTGTAAGGAACACAAGAGGAATCATACTTCTTTAACTCCAAAAATTATGAAAAATTACCGCACTGTAGATAATTTTTTGCTACTCATTGTATAAAAATTTCAAGATTTTATCATGTTCTGACTATTCACAAATATTCAAAACATAACATCAAACTTTCTGTTTTTAAAACAACAACATATGGACTTGCAAAATAAGCATGGTAAAGGCTATACTTGACCTTTTTATTGAAGTAAAAGATGAAAAATATTACTCTAAATAACAGCAAGCAAATCCTAATAAAATAAAATGACTCTCCAAGCAAAACACATATTATGTGGTGAATAAAAATATAGCTCCAAGTAAGGTTACCGATGAACAAAGATGAAAGAGGGGATGCCTTCCGGGGCATCCCCAAGCTTAGGCTCTTGGTTATCCTTTAATATTACCTTGGGGTGCCTTGGGAATCCCCAATCTTAGGCTCTTGCCACTCCTTATTCCATAGTCCATCGAATCTTTACCCAAAACATGAAAACTTCACAACACAAAACTTAACAGAAAACTTGTAAGCTCCGTTAGTATAAGAAAGCAAATCGCCACTTAGGTACTGTCAAGACAAGATTCATAATTTTTATCACATGACGCATACTATACCATACCATTTCTACAATTTATATTAAGCAATATAAGCCATAGAAACTAGAAAACAAGCAAACTATGCATCAAAAACAGAATCTGTCAAAAACAGAACATTATGTAGTAATCTGTAACTCTCAAAAACTTCTGTAACTCCAAAAATTCTGAGAAATTAGGAAGTCCTAGGCAATTTGTGTATTAATATTCTGCAAAAATAATAAGTATTTTATCACGCTCCTGTTAAAAATGAGAATTCTTTACCTGAGCGCAAACGTTTCTGTTTTTCAGCAAGATCAAATCAACTATCACCGTAAGCCCTCCCAAAGGTCTTACTTGGCACTTTGTTCAAACAAAAGCTATAAAACATGATTAATATAGTAGCTTAATCTTGTGAATACACAAAAATAGTAGGGGTAAATATTGGGTTGTCTCCCAACAAGCGCTTTTTTTTAATGTCTTTTTAGCTAGGCATGACGATTTCAATGAGGCTCACATAAAAGATAAGAATTGAAACATAAAGAGAGTATCATGAAGAATATGACTAGCACATTTAAGTCTAACCCACTTCCTATGCATAGGGATTTTGTGAGCAAACAATTTATGGGAACAAGAATCAACTAGCATAGGAAAGCAAAACAAGCATAACTTCAAGATTTTAAGCACATAGAGAGGAAACTTGATATTATTGCAATTCCTATGAGCATATATTCCTCCCTCATAATAATTATTACATGAATGAATTCAACAATATAACCATCACATAAAGCATTCTTTTCATGATCTACAAGCATAGAATTTTTATTACTCTCCACATAAGCAAATTTCTTCTCATGAATAGTAGTGGGAGCAAACTCAATAAAATAACTATCATGTGAGGCATAATCCAATTGAAAGTTAAAATCACGATGACAAGTTTCATGGATATCATTATTATTTATAGCATACGTGTCATCACAATAATCATCATAGATAGGAGGGATGCTTTCATCATAATAAATTTTCTCATTAAAACTTGGGGGACAAAAAATATCATCTTCATCAAACATAGCATCCCCAAGCTTCTGGCTTTGCATATCATTAGTATCATGTATATTCGAAGAATTCATACTAACAACATTGCAGTAATGCTCATCATCCAAAGATTTAGTGCCAAACATTTTAATGCATTATTCTTCTAACACTTTGGCACAATTATCAGAATCCTTATTGTCACGAAAGATATTAAAAATATGAAGCATATGAGGCAACCTCAATTCCATTTTTTTGTAGTTTTCTTTTATAGACTAAACTAGTGATAAAAAAGAAACAAAAAGATTCTATTGCAAGATCTAAATATATACCTTCAAGCACTTGCCTCCCCGGCAACGGCGCCAAAAAAGAGCTTGATGTCTACTACACAACCTTCTTCTTGTAGACGTTGTTGGGACTCCAAGTGCGGAGGTTTGTAGGACAGTAGCAAATTTCCCTCAAGTGGATGACCTAAGGTTTATCAATCCGTGGGAGGCGTAGGATGAAGATGGTCTCTCTCAAACAACCCTGCAACCAAATAACAAAGAGTCTATTGTGTCCCCAACACACCCAATGCAATGGTAAATTGTATAGGTGCACTAGTTCGGCGAAGAGATGGTGATACAAGTGCAATATGGATGGTAGATATAGGTTTTTGTAATCTTAAAATATAAAAACAGCAAGGTAACTAATGATAAAAGTGAGCACAAACGGTATTGCAATGCTTCGAAACAAGGCCTGAGGTTCATACTTTCACTAGTGCAAGTTCTCTCAACAATAATAACATAATTGGATCATATAACTATCCCTCAACATGCAACAATGAGTCACTCCAAAGTCACTAATAGCGGAGAACAAACGAAGAGATTATTGTAGGGTACGAAACTACCTCAAAGTTGTTCTTTCCGATCAATCCATTGGGCTATTCCTATAAGTGTCACAAACAACCCTAGTGTTCATAGTAAAATAACACCGTAAGACACAAATCAACCAAAACCCTAATTTCACCTAGATACTCCAATGTCACCTCAAGTACCCGCAGGTATGATTATACAATATGCATCACACAATCTCAGATTCATCTATTCAACCAACAGAAAGAACTTCAAAGAGTGCCCCAAAGTTTCTACCGGAGAGTCAAGGCAAAAATGTGTGCCAACCCCTATGCATAAGTTCACAAGGTCACAGAACTCGCAAGTTGATCACTAAAACATACATCAAGTGGATCACGTGAATATCCCATTGTCACCACAAATAAGAACATGCAAGACATACATCAAGTGTTCTCAAATCCTTAAAGACTCAATCCGATAACTTCAAACGGAAAACTCAATTCATCACAAGGAGGTAGAGGGGGAGAAACATCATAAGATCCAACTATAATAGAAAAGCTCGCAGTACATCAAGATCATGATGTATCAAGAACACGAGAGAGAGAGAGATCTAACACATAGCTACTGGTACATACCCTCAGCCCCGAGGGTGAACTACTCTCTCCTCGCCATGGAGAGCGCCGAGATGATGAAGATGGCCACCGGTGATGGATCCCCCCTCCGGTAGGGTGCCGAAACAGGGTCTCGATTGGTTTTTGGTGGCTACAGACGATTGCGGTGGTGGAACTCCCGATCTAGGTTATTTTCTGGAGGTTTGGGAATTTA
Organism: Triticum dicoccoides; assembly: GCF_002162155.2. Lineage (NCBI taxonomy): Eukaryota > Viridiplantae > Streptophyta > Magnoliopsida > Poales > Poaceae > Triticum > Triticum dicoccoides. The sequence goes on along the minus strand of NC_041382.1, from coordinate 148,874,260 downwards.
TAGGAGAGGTTGGCGTCGAGAACAAGTCAATGGGCCCCACGGAGAGTCCACAAGGCACAGGGGCGCGCCCTAGGGGGGTGGGTGCACCCTCCACCCTCGTGGGGCCCACGGGAATCCCCTCCGGTAACTCTTCGTTCCAGTATTTTTTATATTTTCCAGAAAAAATCTCCGTTGATTTTCAACGCATTCCGAGAACTTCTATTTCTGCACAAAAACAACACCACAGTAGTTCTGGTGAAAACAATGTCAGTCCGGGTTAGTTCTAACCAAATGATACCAAAATCATGTAAAAATGTTACAAAGATGGCATGAATACATCAAAAATTATAGATACATTGGAGACGTATCAACTGCCCCCAAAGATTCTGCTCCAGCTCCCAAGACTGCACCAAAGAGGAGCACACGGAATATACCAGCTACTGAGAAGAACAAGGCCCCAGTGCCTGAGACTGAGATTGAAGAATAATAAGGAGATGCTGAAGCCCAAGTGCTTAGGAAGCTGAATGCCAAGATCCCTGATCACGATGACAACCATCCAGTGGCAGAAAATATGAAGATCAGAAAGGATGCAGGTCTCAGACTATTGAGACAGTCTGATCCATATGCTTTGAGGAGAAGGACTGCTATGGATTACAGGTTCACACCAAGGAGCAGCAGGACTTCTATGAGACTATTCTGCTAGATAAGAAGCCCATTGTCTGCAATATGAAGTGGGTAGACTGGAAGTATATTAACAACAACGAAGACCACTTCCCAGGAGTGCATGAGAGCTTCAGGCTATGTGGGGTAGACAAATTTGTGGGTCAGAAGTTGACCAAGTGGAATGATGAACTTATCATGCAATTCTACTCCACAACACATTTCTATCTTGATGGCAGAATTGTCTAGATGTCTGAGGGTACCAGGTACCAATCGACAGTTGCTGAATGGGCCAAATTGATCAATGCCCCTGCAGAGCATGAAGATGACATATATGTATATGCCAAGAAGAAGAAGGATCACAACTCCATGTCTAACATGTACAAAGAGATTTCTGACAAAGCCTTGGAGACTCACAAGATGGGCTTTGTGTACTATCTATTGTCCGGTCTAACCACCATCAACACTATCTTAAGGCATACCTTGTTGCCCAAGTCAGGCGATCATAGGATGATCAGAGGCCACTCCATAAACTTGCTACAGTTGTTTGATGTGCCCCAAAAGTTCAAAGTGATGAGTTTGATTGTTGAGACAATCAAGAGGATAGCTGCAGATCAGAAGAGGTCATGTGGGTATGCTCCACACATCCAGGTTCTCATCAACTCCAATGCTGAAGATCCCTCATCTGCATAGGCTCAAGAGAAGAGTGAAAAAGCTAAAGCTGAGAAGGCAGCAAAGATGCCAAGTGCTGAAGAGGCTTCTCAAGTGTTCCTCAAATCAAAGCAAGATCAACTTGGATATTTGATTTAAGCCACCTTGAGGATTGAGAAAGGATTGGCCACCCTGACTCAGAACCAAGAGAGCCTGGAGAGGATCATTGAAACAAAGTTCTATGATCTTGACTTGAAGGTGACAGAGATGCATACCTCAGTTGAGCAGCTCCAGGAAGAAGCTAAGGAGAGGAAAGGGCAAGCAACCACAGATGGCTTTCAAAGAATGCCAAGGGGACAACGATCTGCTGCAGTGCCAGTGACTGACATAAGAGCAACTACATCAACACCTGCAGCCACAACATCAGTAGCACTTCTAGTTGCCACTCCACTAGCTCCAGCAACTTCAACCGATGCATTCGTCCTTGGAGTCCTCTCAATGCCTCCTCCCGAAGATCAAGCCTAGAAAGACGCATAGCACTATGCATTTTCGGGCTTTTTGGTAACTTGTTGCCAAAAGGGGAAAAAGTGTATAGATCATTGCTACCTCTTGAGCACTGCATTGGTTTTCCCCGAAGAGGAAGGGATGATGCAACAAAGTAGCGTAAGTATTTCCCTCAGTTTTTGAGAACCAAGGTATCAATCCAGTAGGAGGCTACGCGCGAGTCCCTCGTACCTGCACAAAACAAATAAATCCTCACAACCAACGCAAATAGGGGTTGTCAATCCCTATAAGGCCACTTACGAGAGTGAGATCTGATAGATATGATAAAGATAATATTTTTGGTATTTTTGTGATAAAGATGCAAAGTAAAATAAAGGCAAAGTAAATAGCAAAGTAGTAGGAGATCAATATGATAAAGATAGACCTAGGGGCCATAGGTTTCACTAGTGGCTTCTCTCGAGAGCATAAGTATTCTACGGTGGGTGAACAAATTACTATTGAGCAATTGACAGAATTGAGCATAGTTATGAGAATATCTAGGCATGATCATGTATATAGGCATCACGTCCGAGACAAGTAGACCGACTCTTGCCTGCATCTACTACTATTACACTACTCATCGACCGCTATCCAACATGCATCTAGAGTATTAAGTTAAAAACAGAGTAACGCCTTAAGAAAGATGACATGATGTAGAAGGATAGGCTCATGCAATATGAAGAAAACCCCATCTTGTTATCCTCGACGGCAACAATACAATACGTGCCTTGCTGCCCTTACTGTCACCGGGAAAGGACACTGCAAGATTGAACCCAAAGCTAAGCACTTCTCCCATTGCAAGAAAGATCAATATAGTAGGCCAAACAAAACTAATAATTCAAAGAGACTTGCAAAGATAACCAATCATACATAAAATAATTCAGAGAAGATTCAAATATTGTTCATAGATAAACTTGATCATAAACCCACAATTCATCGGTCTCAACAAACACACCGCAAAAAGAAGATTACATCAAATAGTTCACCACAAGAGAGGGGGAGAACATTGTATTGAGATCCAAAAAGAGAGAAGAAGCCATCTAGCTACTAACTATGGACCCGTAGGTCTAAGGTAAACTACTCACACTTCATCAGAGGGGCTATGGTGTTGATGTAGAAGCCCTCCATGATCGATGCCCCCTCCAGCGGAGCTCCGGAACAGGCCCCAAGATGGGATCTCGTGGATACGGAAAGTTACGGCAGTGGAATTAGGGTTTTGTCTCCTGCTCTGATCGTTTGGGGTACGTGGATATATATAGGAGGAAGAAGTACGTCGGTGGAGCAATAGGGAGCCCACGAGGGTGGGGGCGCGCCTGGTAGGGTAGGGCGCGCCCCTACCTCGTGGCCTCCTGTTACGTGCCTTGACGTAGGGTCCAAGTCTCCCGGGTCTTATCTATTGAGAAAATCACATTCCCGAAGGTTTTATTCCGTTTGGAGTCCAGTTGATATTCCTTTTCTTCGAAACCCTAAAACAGGCAAAAAACAGCAATTCTGTGCTGGGCCTCCGGTTAATAGGTTAGTCCCAAAAATAATATAAAAGTGGATAATAAAGCCCAATAATGTCCAAAACAGTAGATAATATAGCATGGAGCAATCAAAAATTATAGATACATTGGAGACGTATCAATCGTAGGCTTCGAGAGACAAAGAGCTTTGCTTCTTTTTGCCTCATTTACTACTTGTTTGATACTTATTTGTGTGATTGCTTGGATGATACTTTGTGTGTGTGAGAGAGATACCTGTTTGATCATGTGTTTGATCATATCATACCTTAATGCTTGTTCTTGAATGATGCTATTATTTATCTCTCATGTATGATCATTCACTTTGTCTTGGTGATGAGTGCATATTTTACTTTCTATCATTTTGAGCGCTCCACCAAGATGTATGTGACACGGAAGAGTAACCCATGATCTTAATTGATTGTGTATTTGCATTCAAAAGAAAATTTTAAATAATGCACAAATTTCGGGGGAGCTCTTGCTTATCACATACTTCTCAAAACGGCGATGTTTTCAATCTTATTATCATTTGTCGAAGCTTTGATCTATATGTTGTCATCAATTACCAAAAAGGGGGAGATTGAAAGTGCAACTATCCCTGGGTGGTTTTGGTAATTCCTAACAACATATAGCTCATTGAACTAATGCTCTTTCAAGATGATCATTTCAGAAAGTTCAATGATTGGCATGACATGGACTAGGAATGTGGACCCCTCAAAATGCTAAGGACACACATGTTGGCAAAGGCTCAAGATTATACATTTTCATTTTAGTGATCCAAGATCACATTGAGTCCATAGGAAAAGCCAATACTATTAAAAGGGGATGAGTTGTTACTTAATGGCTTGCTTGCTCAAAATGCTTAGTGATATGCTCCAAAATCCCTCAACCACTTTCTCATATCCACATATGTCCCAAACCAAAAGTCAAACTCGGCCCCACAATTTGATCTATCCGGCGCCACCGAGTTCATTTGACATAGCCATAGCTAGAAACCCTAATCAGTCTGGTCTCATCAATAGGGATCTCGGTCTCACTAAGATGAGATTGCAAACTCTCTGTTTCCCTTCATAACATTTTGGTCTAACCGAGATGAGCGATCGGTCCCATCGAGTTTGCAATGAAAACTCTCTGTTTCCTTTTCATAATGTTCCGGTCTCACCGAAATGAGTGATCGGTCCCACCGAGTTTGCCTGACCAACTCTCTGTTTGCCTATTACAGAAATCGGTCTCACCGAGTTCATGTGATCGATCTCACCGAGATTACGTTAGGCCCTAACCCTAATGAAATCGGTCCCACCGAGTTGACATGTCAGTCCCACCGAAAAGCCTAACGTTCACATTTTGAACTGAATCGATATGACCGAGTTTGAGTATTCGGTCTCACCGAGTTTGGTAAATTTTTTGTAACGGATAGATTTTGTGTGGAGGCTATATATACCCCTCCACCATCCTCCATTAATGCAGAGAGAAATGAGAATGTGCCTACACTTCTACCATACATTTTCTAAGAGAGAACCACCTACTCATGTGTTGAGACCAAGATATTCCAATCCAACCACAAGAATCTTGATCTCTAGCCTTCCCCAAGTTGCTTTCCACTCAAATCATCTTTCCACCATATCCAAATTTGTGAGAGAGAGTTGAGTGTTGGGGAGACTATCATTTTAAGCACAAGAGCAAGGAGTTCATCATTAACACACCATCTATTACCTTTTGGAGAGTGGTGTCTCCTAGATTGGTTAGGTGTCACTTGGGAGCCTCTGTCAAGATTGTGGAGTTGAACCAAGGAGTTTGTAAGGGCAAAGAGATCGCCTACTTCGTGAAGATATACCCAAGTGAGGCAAGTCCTTCATGGGCGATGGCCATGGTGGGATAGACAAGGTTGCTTCTTCATGGACCCTTCGTGGGTGGAGCCCTCCATGGACTCGCGCAACCGTTACCCTTCGTGGGTTGAAGTCTCCATCAACGTGGATGTATGATAGCATCACCTATCGGAACCACGCCAAAAATATCTGTGTCTGCATTGCGTTTGTTCCCTCTAAACTCCTCCCTTTACCTTCATATGCAATGATTTACATCCCGCTGCTATACTCTCAGAATTGCATGTGTGGGTTGATTGCTTGACTTGTGCTAAGTTACTAAAATCCACCAAGACTTCAAACTGGGAAAATGATAGATTTTTATTTGGCTAAGTAGTCTAATCACCCCCCTCTAGGCATACTTTTGATCCTACAAAAGTTATGATGATATCTAAGGCAATGATCATGAACATAGGCATCACGTCCCGGTCAAGTAGAGTGAAACGATTCTGCATCTACTACTATTACTCCACACATCGACCGCTATCCAACATGCATCTAGAGTATTAAGTTCATAAAGAACGGAGTAATGCATTAAGCAAGATGACATGATGTAGAGTAATTAACTCAAGCATTATGATGAAAACCCCATCTTTTTATCCTCGATGGCAACAATACAATACGTGCCTTGCTGCCCTTACTGTCACTAGGAAAGGACACCGCAAGATTGAACCCAAAGCCAAGCACTTCCCCCATTGCAAGAAAAACCAGTCTAGTTGGCCAAACCAAATCGATAGTTCGAAGAGACTTGCAAAGATATCAAATCATGCATATAAGAATTCAGAGGAGATTCAAATAATATTCATAGATAAGCTGATCATAAATCCACAATTCACCGGATCTCGGCAAACACACTGCAAAAGAGTATTACATCGAAAAGATCTCCAAGAACATCGAGGAGAACTTTGTATTGAGAATCAAAGAGAGAGAGAGAAGAAGCCATCTAGCTACTAGCTATGGACCCGTAGGTCTGTGGTAAACTACTCACGCTTCATGGGAGAGGCACTGGTGTTGATGTATGATACGTCTCCAATGTATCTATAATTTATGATGTATTCATGCCAATATATTATCATTCTTGGATGTTTTACAATCATTTTATACAACTTTATATAATTGTTTGGGACTAACCTATTGACCCAGCGCCCAGTGCCAGTTGTTGTTTTTTGCTTGTTTTTTACATCACAAAAAATTAATATCAAATAGAGTCCAAACACCGTGAAACTTTTTGTGGATTTTTTATGGGCCATGCTACCTCTTGAGCACTGCATTGGTTTTTCCCCGCAGAGGAAGGGATGATGCAGCAAAGTAGCGTAAGTATTTCCCTCAGTTTTTGAGAACCAAGGTATCAATCCAGTAGGAGGCTACGCGCGAGTCCCTCGTACCTGCACAAAACAAATAAATCCTCGCAACCAACGCGATAAGGGGTTGTCAATCCCTACACGGCCACTTACGAGAGTGAGATCTGACAGATATGATAATATAATATTTTTGGTATTTTTATGATAAAGATGCAAAGTAAAATAAAAGCAAAGTAAAAAGCAAAGGAAATAACTAAGTATTGGAAGATTAATATGATGAAGATAGACCCGGGGGCATAGGTTTCACTAGTGGCTTCTCTCGAGAGCATAACTATTTTACGATGGGTGAATAATTACTGTTGAGCAATTGACAGAATTGAGCATAGTTATGAGAATATCTAGGTATGATCATGTATATAGGCATCACGTCTGAGACAAGTAGACCGACTCCTGCCCGCATCTACTACTATTACTCCACTCATCGACCGCTAACCAGCATGCATCTAGAGTATTAAGTTAATGAAAATAGAGTAAAGCCTTAAGCAAGATGACATGATGTAGAGGGATAAACTCATGCAATATGATGAAAACCCCATCTTGTTATCCTCGATGGCAACAATACAATACGTGCCTTGCTGCCCCTACTATCACTGGGAAAGGACACCGCAAGATTGAACCCAAAGCTAAGCACTTCTCCCATTGCAAGAAAGATCAATCTAGTAGGCCAAACCAAACTGATAATTCGAAGAGACTTGCAAAGATAACCAATCATACATAAAAGAATTCAGAGACGATTCAAATATTGTTCATAGATAGACTTGATCATAAACCCACAATTCATCGGTCTCAACAAACACACCGCAAAAAGAAGATTACATCGAATAGTTCTCCACAAGAGAGGGGGAGGAGATCCAAAAAGAGAGAAGAATCCATCTAGCTAATAACTATGGACCCGTAGGTCTGAGGTGAACTACTCACACTTCATCGGAGGGGCTATGGTGATGATGTAGAAGCCCTACGTGATGGATACCCTCTCCGCCAGAGCTCCGGAACAGGCCCCAAGATGGGATCTCGTGGATACAGAAAGTTGCGGCGGTGGAATTAGGGTTTTGGCTCCGTATCTGATCATTTGGGGGTACGTAGGTATATATAGGAGGAAGGAGTACGTCGGTGGAGCAACAGGGGGCCCATGAGGGTGGAGGGCGCGCCTGGGGGGGGGGGGGTAGGCACGCCCCCTACCTCGTGGCATCCACCTTTGTTTCTTGACGTAGGGTCCAAGTCTCCTGGATCATGTTCGGCGAGAAAATCACGTTCCCGAATGTTTCATTCCGTTTGGACTCCGTTTGATATTCCTTTTCTTCGAAACCCTAAAATAGGCAAAAAAGAGCATTTCTGGGTTGGGCCTCCGGTTAATAGGTTAGTCCCAAAAATAATATAAAAGTGGATAATAAAGCCCAATAATGTCCAAAACAGTAGATAATATAGCATGGAGCAATCAAAAATTATAGATACGTTGGAGACGTATCAAGCATCCGCAAGCTTAATTCCTGCTCTTCCTCGAGTAGGTAAATGATAAAAACAGAATTTTTGATGCGGAGTGCTACTTGGCATAATTTTAATGTAATTCTTCTTAATTGTGGTATAAATATTCAGATCCGAAAGATTCAAGATAAAAGTTCATATTGACATAAAAATGATGATACTTCAAGCATACTGACTAAGCAATTATGTCCTCTCAAAATAACATGGCCATAGAAAGTTCATCCCTACAAAATCATATAGTTTAGTCATGCTCCATTTTCTTCACACAAGAATGCTCTCATCATGCACAACCCCGATGACAAGCCAAGCAATTGTTTCATACTTTAGTAATCTCAAACCTACAAACTTTCATGCAATATATGAGCGCGATCCATGGATATAGCACTATGTGTGGAATAGAATATGATGATGGGGGTTATGTGGAGAAGACAAAAAAGGAGAAAGTCTCACATCAACGAGGCTAATCAATGGGCTATGGAGATGCCCATCGATTGATGTTAATGCAAGGAGTAGGGATTGCCATGCAACGGATGCACAAGAGCTATAAATGCATGAAAGCTCAACAAAATAAACTAAGTGGGTGTGCACCCAACTTGCTTGCTCACGAAGACCTAGGGCACTTGAGGAGGCCCATTGTTGTAATATACAAGCCAAGTTCTAGAATGAAAAATTCCCACTAGTATATGAAAGTGACAAAACAAAAGACTCTCTATCATGAAGATTATGGTGCTACTTTGAAGCACAAGTGTGGAAAAAGGATAGTAGAATTGTCCCTTCTTTATTTTTTTATTTGGCCTTTCTCTTTTTTTAGGACAATGCTCTTTGAATGATGGTCATCACACTTCTATTTACTTACAACTCAAGAATTACAACTCGATACTTATAACAAGATATGCCTCTATATGAATGCCTCCGGCGGTGTACTGGGATATGCAATGAACCAAGAGTGACATGTATGAAAGAATTATGAACGGTGGCTTTGCTACAAATACTATGTCAACTACATGATCATGCTAAGCAATATGACAATGATGAATGTGTCATGATAAACGGAATGGTGGAAAGTTGCATGGCAATATATCTCGGAATGGCTATGGAAATGCCATAATAGGTAGGTATGGTGTCTATTTTGAGGAAGATATAAGGAGGTTTATGTGTGAAAGAGCGTATCATATCACGGGGTTTGGATGCACCGACGAAGTTTGCACCAACTCTCAATGTGAGAAAGGGCAATGCGCGGTACCGAAGAGGCTAGCAATGATGGAAGGGTGAGAGTGTGTATAATCCATGGACTCAACATTAGTCATAAAGAACTCACATACTTATTGCAAAAATCTACAAGTCATCAAAAACCAAGCACTACGTGCATGCTCCTAGGGGGATAGATTGGTAGGAAAAGACAATCGCTCGTCCTCGACCGCCACTCATAAGGAAGACAATCAAATAACACCTCATGTTTCAAATTTGTTACATAACATTTACCATACGTGCATGCTACGGGACTTGCAAACTTCAACACAAGCATTTCTCAAATTCACAACTACTCAACTAGCACGATTTTGATATTATTACCTCCATATATCAAAACAATCATCAAGCATCAAACTTCTCTTAGTATTCAAAACACTCATAAGAAAAAAAAGTACTAATCTTGAACACCTAGCATATTAGGATTATTTAAGCAAATTGCCATGCTATTTAAGACTCTCAAAATAATCTAAGTGAAGCATGAGAGACCAATAGTTTCTATAAAACAAATGCACCACCGTGCTCTAAAAGATATAAGTGAAGTACTAGAGCAAAACTATATAACTCAAATGATATAAGCGAAGCACATAGAGTATTCTAACAAATTCCAAATCATGTATGGCTCTCTCAAAGGGTGTGTACAGCAAGGATGATTGTGGTAAACTAAAAAGCAAAGACTCAAATCATACAAGACGCTCCAAGCAAAACACATATCATGTGGTGAATAAAAATATAGCTCCAAGTAAAGTTACCGATAGAAGTAGACGAAAAGAGGGGATGCCTTCCGGGGCATCCCCAAGCTTTGGCTTTTAGGTGTCGTTATATTATCTTGGGGTGCCATGGGCATCCCCAAGCTTAGGCTCTTGCCACTCCTTGTTCCATAATCCATCAAATCGTTACCAAAAACTTGAAAACTTCACAACACAAAACTTAAAGTAGAAAATCTCGTGAGCTCCGTTAGCGAAAGAAAACAAAAGACCACTTCAAGGTACTGTAATGAACTCATTATTTATTTATATTGGTGTTAAACCTACTGTATTCCAACTTCTCTATGGTTTATAAACTATTTTACTATCCATAGATTCATCAAAATAAGCAAACAACACATGAAAAACAGAATCTGTCAAAAACAGAACAGTCTGTAGTAATCTGTAGCTAGCGCAAGATCTGGAACCCCAAAAATTCTAAAATAAATTTCTGGACGTGAGGAATTTATCTATTAATCATATGAAAAAATAATTAACTAAATATCACCTTCAAAATAAAAATGGCAGCAGTTCTCGTGAGCGCTAAAGTTTCTGTTTTTTACAGCAAGATATCAAGACTTTCCCCAAGTCTTCCCAACGGTTCTACTTGGCACAAACACTAATTAAACACAAAAAACACAACCTAAACAGAGGATAGATAAATTATTTATTAGTAAACAGGAGCAAAAATCAAGGAATAAAAATAAAATTGGGTTGCCTCCCAACAAGCGCTATCGTTTAACGCCCCTAGCTAGGCATAAAAAGCAAGGCTAGATCTAGGTATTGCCATCTTTGGTAGGTAATCCATAAGTGGCTCTCATAATAGATTCATAAGGTAATTTAATTTTCTTTCTAGGAAAGTGTTCCATGCCTTTCCTTAACGGAAATTGGAATCTAATATTTCCTTCCTTCATATCAATAATTGCACCAATCGTTCTAAGGAAAGATCTACCAAGAATAATAGGACATGAAGGATTGCAATCTATGTCAAGAACAATAAAATCTACAGGTACATAATTCCTAGTTGCAACAATAAGAACATCATTAATTCTTCCCATAGGTTTCTTAATAGTGGAATCCGCAAGATGCAAGTTTAGAGAGCAATCATCAAAAACAAAGAAACCTAACAAATCGCACAAAGTCTTTGGAATCATGGAAACACTAGCACCCAAATCACATAAAGCATAGAAGTCATGATCTTTAATCTTAATTTTAATAGTTGGTTCCCACTCATCATAAAGTTTTCTAGGGATCAACGACATGTTTAGTGAACGCATTATTTTGACTATAAGCGTGAGGAGAATTTAGCACGGATTGCAACAAGGAAATACAATCAATCAAAGAGCAATTTTCATAATTAAATTCCTTGAAATCCAAAATAGTGGGTTTAGCAACAACTAGGGTTTTAATTTCTTCGATCCCACTTTCATCAATTTTAACATCAAGATCTAAAAACTCCGAATTCTTGGAACACCTTCTAGGTAAAGGTGGATCATATTCAGTCCCGTCATTATTAAGATTCATATTGCAAAACAAAGATTTAATAGGGGACACATTAATAACTTTTAGATCTTCATCTTTATTTTCATAGGAACTAGAAGAACACGCTCTTATAAAGGCATCTTTCTTAGCACGCATCCTAGCGGTTCTTTCTTTGCACTCATCAATGGAAATTCTCATGGCTTTGAGAGACTCATTGATATCATGCTTAGGTGGCATAGATCTAAGTTTCAAATAATCAACATCAAGAGAAATTCTATCAACGTTCCTAGCCAACTCATCAATCTTAAGCAATTTTTCTTCAATCAAAGCATTGAAATTCCTTTGCGAAGTAATAAATTATTTAATATTAGATTCAAAATCAGAGGGCATCTTATTATAATTTCCATAAAAATTGTTGTAGGAATTACCATAATTATTAGAGGGATTACTAGGATAAGGCCTAGGATTAAAATTTCCTCCATACGCGTTGTTACCAAAATTGTTCCTACCAACAAAATTCACATCCATAGATTCATTATTATTCTCAATCAAAGTAGACAAGGGCATATCATTAGGATCAGAAGAAACACTTTTACTAGCAAATAATTTCATAAGTTCATCCATCTTTCCACTCAAAACATTAATTTCTTCTATCGCATGCACCTTTTTATTAGTAGATCTTTTAGTATGCCATTGAGAATAATTAACCATAATATTATCTAGGAGTTTAGTAGCTTCTCCTAAAGTGATTTCCATAAAAGTGCCTCCCACGGACGAATCTAAAAGATTTCTAGAAGCAAAATTTAATCTGGCATAAAATTTTTGTATAATCATCCACAAATTCAAACCATGAGTAGGGCAATTACGTATCATTAATTTCATCCTCTCCCAAGCTTGTGCAACATGTTCATGGTCAAGTTGCTTAAAATTCATGATATCGTTTCTAAGATCTTAGTGGGAGGAAAATACTTAGAGATAAAAGCATCTTTGCACTTATTCCATGAATCAATACTATTTTTAGGCAAAGATGAGAACCAATCTTTAGCACGATCTCTAAGCGAAAAAGTAAATAGCTTCAATTTAACAATATCGTTATCCACATCTTTCTTCTTTTGCATATCACAGAAATCAACGAAGCTATTTAGATGGGTAGCGGCATCTTCACTAGGAAGGCCGGAAAACAGATCTTTCATGACAAGATTCAGCAAGGCAGCATTAATTTCACAAGATTCAGCATCGGTAAGAGGAGCAATCGGAGTGCTAATAAAATCATTGTTGTTGGTATTGGTAAAGTCACACAATTTAATGTTATCTTGAGCCATCATGACAAGCAAGCAATCCAACACACAAGCAAACAAAAAGCAAGCGGGCAAAAAGAGGCAAATAGAGAAAGAGAGGGAGGATAGAGAGAGAGAGAGAGAGAGAGGGCGAATAAAACGGCAAGGATGAAGTGGGGGAGAGGAAAATGAGAGGCAAATGGCAAATAATGTAGGGACAATTGCATCTTTGCCCCTAGTTGGTTCCTACCCACGGGTTTTGTCCTTACTTTTTGAGCTTGCTCAGTTTTGCCCTTACTTTTTCCGTCGAGGTACCTCGAATGCCCTTTGACCGTTTGACCAAAACTTTGAAAATTCATAACTAATTCATATGAACTCAGAAAAATGCAAATAAGATATCAAAATGTTTCGATAAACATTACCTTTATGAGCATATCATTTGCATCCAGGACAAAAGCACCCTTTAAACTACCTGAGGTAATTAATGTTATTAACATTATTAAAAATAAAAAGGTATAAAAAATATTTTTTTCATGAATAAAAATTACATGAAAATGTAGGTGATGTTTTCTGAACAGACTAATATCTTATTTGCAATTTTCTGAGTTCGTATCAATTTGTTATGAAGTTTCCAAATAATGATCAAAGTCGTTAGAACATTCATAACAAGATGATACGAACTCAGAAAAATGCAAATAAGATATCTGGATGTTCAGAAAACATCACTTACATTTGCATGTAATTTTTATTCATAAAAATATATTGTTTATACCTTTTTATATTTAATAATGTTAATAACATTAATTACCTTAGGCAGTTTAAAGGGGGCGTTTGTCTTGAATGCAAATGATATGCACATAAAGGTAATGTTTATCTAAACATTTTGATATCTTAGTTGCATTTTTCTGAGTTCATATGAATTAGTTATGAATTTTCAAAGTTTTGGTCAAACGGTCAAAGGGCATTCGAGGGACCACGACGAAAAAAGTAGGGGCAAAACTGAGCAAGCTCGAAAAGTAAGGGCAAAACCCGTGGGTAGGAACCAACTAGGGGTAAAAATGCAATTGTCCCAATAATGTAATGCAGGAGATAAGGGTATGTGATAGGTACTTGGTATGTTGACTCAACGGCGCCAGAAATCCTTCTTGCTACCTCTTGAGCATTGCGTTGGTTTTTCCCCGAAGAGGAAGGGATGATGCAGCAAAGTAGCATAAGTATTTCCCTCTGTTTTTGAGAACCAAGGTATCAATCCAATAGGAGGCTACGCGCAAGTCCCTTGTACCTATACAAAACAAATAAATCCTCGCAACCAACGCGATAAGGGGTTGTCAATCCCTACACAGCCACTTACGAGAGTGAGATCTGATAGATATGATAAGATAATATTTTTGGTATTTTTTATGATAAAGATGCAAAGTAAAATAAAAGCAAAGTAAAAAAGCAAAGGAAATAACTAAGTATGGGAAGATTAATATGATGAAGATAGACTCGGGGGCCATAGGTTTCACTAGTGGCTTCTCTTGAGAGCATAAGTATTTTACGGTGGGTGAACGAATTACTGTTCAGCAATTGACAGAATTGGGCATAGTTATGAGAATATCTAGGTATGATCATGTATATAGGAATCACGTCCGAGACAAGTAGATCGACTCCTGCCTGCATCTACTACTATTACTCCACTCATCGACCGCTATCCAGCATGCATCTAGAGTATTAAGTTAATGAAACAGAGTAACGCCATAAGCAAGATGACATGAGGTAAAGGGATAAACTCATGCAATATGATGAAAACCCCATCTTGTTATCCTCGATGGCCACAATAACATAAGTGCCTTGCTGCCCCTACTGTCACTGGGAAAGGACACCGCAAGATTGAACCCAAAGCTAAGCACTTCTCCCATTGCAAGAAAGATCAATCTAGTTGGCCAAACCAAACTGATAATTCGAAGAGACATGCAAAGATAACCGATCATACATAAAAGAATTCAGAGAAGATTCAAATATTGTTCATAGATAGACTTGATCATAAACCCATAATTCATCGGTCTCAACAAACACACTGCAAAAAGAAGATTACATCGAATAGTTCTCCACAAGAGAGGGGGAGAACATTATATTGAGATCCAAAAAGAGAGAAGAAGCCATCTAGCTAATAACTATGGACCCGTAGGTCTGAGGTGAACTATTCACACTTCATCGGAGGGGCTATGGTGATGATGTAGAAGCCCTCCATGATGGATACCCCCTCTGGCGGAGCTCCGGAACAGGCCCCAAGATGGGATCTCGTGGATACAGAAAGTTGCGGCGGTGGAATTAGGGTTTTGGCTCCGTATCTGATCGTTTGGGGGTACGTAGGTATACATAGGAGGAAGGAGTATGTCGGTGGAGCAACAGGGGGCCCACGAGGGTGGAGGGCGCACCTG
>NC_041382.1:148845178-148858645 GCF_002162155.2 Triticum dicoccoides | reverse complement strand
GCCCCCTATCTCGTGGCCTCCTCCTTTGTTTCTTGACGTAGGGTACAAGTCTCCCGGATCATGTTCGGCGAGAAAATCACGTTCCCGAAGGTTTCATTCCGTTTGGACTCCATTTGATATTCCTTTTCTTCAAAACGCTAAAATAGGCAAAAACAGCAATTCTGGGCTGGGCCTCCGGTTAATAGGTTAGTCCCAAAAATAATATAAAAGTGGATAATAAAGCCCCATAATGTCCAAAACAGTAGATAATATAGCATGGGGCAATAAAAAATTATAGATACGTTGGAGACGTATCTGGCCAGAAGACTCCTGATGGGCCAAAGCAACACCTAGGGGTGCCCCGAGGGGGGCACAACCCACCAGGGCACGCCAGGGCCCCCTTGCGTGCCCAAGTGGGTTGTGCCCACCTCAGTGGCCTCCCGTACCCGTTCTTTGCATTATAAATTCCCAAATATTCTGAAACCCTTCGGGGTTAACCTAGATCAGAAGTTCCGCCGCCGCAGGGCTCCGTAGCCACTGAAAACCAATCCAGACCCATTCCGGCACCCTGCCAAAGGGGGGAATCATCTCCGGTGGCCATCTTCATCATCCCGGCGGCCACCACGATGAGGAAGGGAGTAGTCCATCCTCGGGGCTGAGGGTTTGTACCAGTAGCTATGTGTTTGATCTCTCTCTCGTGATCTATATCATGGGCTTTGTTAATATAGTCGGATCATATGATGTTTCACCCCTCTATACCCTTGTTGTGATGAATTGAATCTTTACCCTTTGAAGTTTTGTCTTATCGGATTGAATATTCAGATATGAGACAAGTTCAATGTAAGATTCTCACTAGTATATAAAAGTGATAACATAGGAGACTCTCTATCATGAAGATCAAGGTGCTACTTTGAATCACAAGTGTGTAAAAAGGATAGTAACATTGTCCCTTCTCTCTTTTCTCTCATTTTTTTATTTGGCCTTCCTTTTTTTCTTTTTGGCCTTTCTTCTTTTTTTTTCTTTTTTTCGTCCGGAGTCTCATCTCGACTTGTGGGGGAATCATAGTCTCCATCATCCTTTCCTCACTGGGACAATGCTCTAACAATGATGATCATCACACTTTAATTTATTTAAAACTCAAGAATTACAACTCAATACTTAGAACAAAATATGACTCTATGTGAATGCCTCCGGCGGTGTACCGGGATGTGCAATGATGCATGAGTGACATGTATGAAATTATGAACGATGGCTTTGCTACAAATACGATGTCAACTACATGATCATGCAAGCAATATGACAATGATGAAGCATGTCATAATAATGGAACGATGGAAAGTTGCATGGCAATATATCTCGGATTGGCTATGGAAATGCCATAATAGGTAGGTATGGTGGCTGTTTTGAGGAAGGTATATGGTGGGTTTATGGTACCGGCGAAAGTTGCACGATACTAGAGAGGCTAGCAATGGTGGAAGGGTCAGAGTGCGTATAATCCATGGACTCAACATTAGTCATAATGAACTCACATACTTATTACAAAAATCTATTAGTTGTCGAAACAAAGTATTACGCGCATGCTCCTAGGGGGATAGATTGGTACAAAAAGACCATCGCTCGTCCCCGACCACCAGTCATAAGGAAGACAATCAAGAAATAAATCATGCTCCGACTTCGTCACATAACGGTTCACCATACGTGCATGCTACGGGAATCACAAACTTCAACACAAGTATTTCTCAAATTCACAACTACTCAACTAGCATGACTCTAATATCACCATCTCCATATCTCAAAACAATTATCAAGTATCAAACTTCTCATAGTATTCAATGCACTTCTATGAAAGTTTTTATATTATTCCTAAAAGAAAATTTCCATGTTGTTACAAAGGACTTTCAAAATAATATAAGTGAAGCATGAGAGATCAATTATTTCTATAAAATAAAACCACCGCCGTGCTCTAAAAGATATAAGTGAAGCACTAGAGCAAAAACTATATAGCTCAAAAGATGTAAGTGAAGCACATAGAGTATTCTAATAAATTTCAAATCATGTGAGTCTCTCTCAAATGGTGTGTACAACAAGCATGATTGTGGTAAACTAAAAATCAAAGACTCAAATCATACAATACACTCCAAGCAAAACACATATCATGTGGTGAATAAAAATATAGCTCCTAGTAAAGTTACCGATAGATGAAGACGAAAGAGGGGATGCCTTCTGGGGCATCCCCAAGCTTAGGCTTTTTGGTGTGCTTGAATTTTACCTTGGGGTGCCATGGGAATCACCAAGCTTAGGCTCTTGCCACTCCATGTTCCATAATCCATCAAATCTTTACCCAAAACTTGAAAACTTCATAACACAAAACTCAAAATATAAAATCTCATGAGCTCCGTTAGCGAAATAAAACAAAACAGCACTTCAAGGTACTGTAATGAACTCATTCTTAATTTATATTGGTGTTAAACCTAATGTATTCCAACTTCTCTATGATTTATAAACTCTTTTACTAGCCATAGATTCATCAAAATAAGCAAACAACACACGAAAAACAAAATCTGTCAAAAACAGAATAGTCTGTAGTAATCTGTAGCTAACGTAAACTTCTAGAACCCCAAAAGTTCTAAAGTAAATTTCTGGACATGAGGAATATATCTATTAATAATCTTCATAAATAATTCACTAAATAGAACTTTCCAAATAAAAATGACAGCAATTCTCGTGAGCGCTAAAGTTTCTGTTTTTTTACAGCAAGATCAAAAACACTTTCCCCAAGTCTTTCCAACGGTTCCACTTGGCACAAACACCAATTAAACACAAAAAACACAACCAAAACAGAGGATAGATAAATTATTTATTACTAAACAGGAGCAAATATCAAGGAATAAAAATAAAATTGGGTTGCCTCCCAACAAGCGCTATCGTTTAACACCCCTAGCTAGGCATAAAAGCAAGGATAGATCTAGGTATTGCCATGATAGTGATAAGGTAAATCACGGAAACTCATCTCATACTCCCTACGTTCAGCAGCAAGTTTTCTTTCTGGCAAGCAAAAGTAATCCAAAGGGCTAAATTTAATGGGACAAAAGTCCTCAAGATCAAGCTCGGGAGGCATTGGTTCCTCCTTTGGCCCCTCATATTGCACAATCAATTCATCATTATAAGCATTTTTTTGGCAAAAAGTCATGAGCCTTTGTTCAAGGGAAAAACCTAGCCCATTGTTCTAGATGGCAAAATTATCATTAAGTTCAGAGATCCTATTAACAAGAGCATTGGTAGGAACCTTTTTTCTAAGGTTTTCATTAAAAGCAACATGATCTAATGATCGTAAACGCATAATGTATTCTTGATAGAAAAGGATCGCTTCTATGGGAGGACGGCCAGCATCCACCCTATAATGCGCAAAAATTTCATTGGCTTCTTTTATTATAAATCTGAACTCATGAGCTAAAAATATGGTAGCAGCTTACTTAACAGAAGAATGCTCAATATTAGAAAATTCTAGGAAAATTCTTTGTATGGAAGGGTGCATATGTAAAAATTGTCTTTCAAGTTCAACTATGAGCAAAGATATAGCATCTGCAAGGCTACTAGTTTTATGAAGGATAGATCCACTCATGGTGGGCAAAGCACCGACACAAGTAAAGAAATCTTGGATAATTCCCTTCCCAATAATATTACCGCTACCAATGTGAAACTTTTTAGTGTGCAAAATAGTAGGATTTTCAAGAGGATCATCAATAGAATCAATTTTTTCCATATTACTATCCTTACCAATGATAACCTCCCCAGTTTCAGACATGATGGCAACAGATTGCAAAAAGAACGAGCACACAGAAGGCGGGAAGGAAAAAGAGGCTAACGGAAAGAGAGGGCGAAAAAAACGGCAAGCGTGAAGTGGGGGAGAGGAAAACGAGAGGCAAATGGAAAATAATGTAATGCGGAGGATAAGAGTTGTGATGAGTACTTGGTATGTCTTGACTTGGCGTAGATCTCCCCGGCAACGGTGCCAGAAATCCTTCTTGCTACCTCTTGAGCACTGCGTTGGTTTTCCCTTGAAGAGGAAAGGGTGATGCACTAAAGCAGCGCAAGTATTACCCTCAGTTTTTGAGAACCAAGGTATCAATCCAGTAGGAGACCGCGCGAGTCACCTTGTACCTACACAAACAAATAAGAACCTCGCAACCAACGCGATAAAGGGGTTGTCAACCCCTTCACGGCCACTTGCAAGAGTGAGATCTGATAAAGATAATAATAATAAGATAAATATTTTTGGTATTTTTATGGTATAGACTGAAAGTATAGATTGCAAAATAAGATAGATTGGAAACTTGTATGATGGAAAATAGACCCGGGGGTCATAGGTTTCACTAGTGGCTTCTCTCAAGATAGCATAAGTATTATGGTGGGTGAACAAATTACTGTCGAGAAATTCATAGAAAAGCAAATAATTATGAGAATATCTAGGCATGATCATGTATATAGGCATCACGTCCGCAACAAGTAGACCAAAACGATTCTGCATCTACTACTATTACTCCACACATCGACCGCTATCCAGCATGCATCTAGAGTATTAAGTTCATAAGAACAGAGTAATGCCTTAAGCAAGATGACATGATGTCGAGGGGTAAACTCATGAAATATGATATAAACCCCACCTTTTTATCCTCAATGGCAACAATACAATACGTGTCATTTCCCCTACTGTCACTGGGATCGAGCACCGCAAGATTGAACCCAAAGCTAAGCACTTCTCCCATTGCAAGAAAGATCAATCTAGTAGGCCAAACAAACTGATAATTCGAAGAGACTTGCAAAGATAAACCAATCATACATAAAAGAATTTAGAGAAGAATCAAATATTGTTCATAGATAATCTGGATCATAAACCCACAATTCATCAGATCTCGACAAACACACCGCAAAAGAAGATTACGAATAGATCTCCAAGAGAATCAAGGAGAACTTTGTATTGAGATCCAAAGAGAGAGAAGAAGCCATCTAGATACTAGCTATGGACCCGAAGGTCTGAAGTAAACTACTCACACATCACCGGAGTGGACATGGAGTTGATGTAGAGGCCCTCCGTGATCAATGCCCCCTCCGGCGGAGCTCCGGAAAAGGCCCCAAGATGGGATCTCTTGGGTACAGAAGGTTGCGGTGGTGGAATTAGGTTTTCATGGTGATCCTAGATGTTTGCGGGGTACGTGGACTTATATAGGAGGAAGAAGTAGGTCAGTGGAGCAACGAGGGGCCCACGAGGGTAGAGGGCGCGCCCCTGCCTCCTGGCCTCCTCGATTGTTTCTTGACACCCACTCCAAGTCTCCTGGATCACGTTTGTTGAGAAAATCATGTTCCCGAAGGTTTTATTCCGTTTGGACTTCGTTTGATATTCCTTTTCTGTGTAACACTGAAATAGGCAAAAGAAACAACAATTTGGGCTGGGCCTCTGGTTAATAGGTTAGTCCCAAAAATGATATAAAAGTGTAAAATAAAGCCCATTAACATCCAAAACAGATAATATAATAGCATGGAGCAATCAAAAATTATAGATACGTTGGAGACGTATCAGCAACGCATAAGCACAAAAAAAACAAGAATCCTCACTTCTCCATGTCTGGTTCACGTGCTACCGATCCAGGGAACATAGTATGCTAATCCATAGTGGTTAGGTGATTGCTCTAAATGGGAACACACTTGGCACAAATTCAGCATCTAAACATGGTGATCTAGGTGTATCATAGTAAATGCAGAAAATGACATAGTTTACTAGTGCACTAGGGATTTGAGCACTCAAAACTAATAGTTCTCACTAATTTCAGCAAAGCACACATGGTGTAGATCACTAGTTTACAAGGCATTCAGAAATCAAGTTCACAAATTTACATCAAGCATGATGCCAAAGGTGAATTTCAGCTTGACGATAAGTAATAACTGGCTCAAGCAACCCATCTAGAAATTGAGTTCAGCATGTATTTATGATGTTCAGAATGGGTCATGAAATAGCTCACCGGGCACTATGAAGTAGCACTTGCTCGATCACTCTCTAAGCTGCAGGTTTTCTCCTTTGCTTCCTCGTGCATGCTCTAGCTTCACTCTTCTTCATGTGTGCCCTTGCTTCTCATCGCCATGCTCTGACTCCACCGGGATCCCAAGGGATGTCACCTCGAACCTGGTCAACATGTATTCATTTGTGCACAAGCAGAAACCTGAAATAGGACTCACACAAACAATGACTACAAGTGATAGGGTAGATGCCCTCTAAGTCGTCAATCGAATATCCAATTGTATAAGCATGGGAATATAGAACATGACGAGTATGATAGAAATCAGCAAGCGCAATACTGACATGAGGATGATATTTATCATTAAGCATAGGTCTAGCATGAGGAAAATAAGTGTCATCATCATAAATGAGAGAAATGCCAATAACAGAGTATGTATGATCATGTTCAAGCAAACATTTTTTCAAGTCTAGCTTAATTGATGGTATCATGCAATGCAAAATAGTGGCAAACAGATCATATGGACGCATGTCATCAAGAGGATTAGATAAACCTGCTACATCACGCTCTTGTATGACAATAGGCAAATGAATTTCTGGTTCTTCATCTTCAACTACAACAGCTTCTTCTACTTCTTCGGGAGTGGTTGACATTGGATCTTCAACTTATTCATTTGGGTATTCGAGCTCTGGATCATCTTGTGCCTTGGCTTCGAGAATTTCTTCTTGGATCTGAAGTATCTCTTCCTTTGGACTCTCGCTATCTTGCTCAGCTGAATGTGAAGGTGTTGGAACCTCACACACCTCAAGGGATATCCCAGCAACACTCAACTCAAGGAGGGAAGAGATAGTACTGCCAGCGTTGATGTTCTTCTCAATCTTCCTTACTTCTTCCACTAGCTCCTTTCCACTCTTAATCTTCTTCATTTCCTCTAGTATAACCTTCCTAATAGGATCATCCTTGACACTCCAAGTAAACTCGAGACTCAAAAGTGTGAGCTTGTCTATGTCATCGAACTCATCTTGTGTGGGCACTTGCACATGAGATTGCACAATAGGTGCTGGAGTTGTTGGTTGACCAAATGGAGGACCATTTAACTCCATTGGACACATCTCCTGGTACTGTGGTATATGAGTAGGATTTGAATGAAATTGTTGTGGTGCATAGTTGTGGCTCTCCTCATTGTACCTAAATCCCTGCATTGGATAACTAGAGGTAAACGATGAGATCTCAGGGTTATTGCTCCTATATGACATATTCGGGTTTTTAGGCCACCCATGTGAGTAATTGTTTTGGTATGAGCTATGCTCTTGAGCGAAGCTCATGCCAAAACAATCTAGAGGGTGAGAGTAGCCAAGCTGACATTCAGCGGGTGAATGGCCCTAAAATCCAAAAATATGGCAGGTAGGAGCAACATAAGGACGGCCTCTAGAATAAGGATCATAAGAGCTAGGCCTATCCTCAAAAACTACTTCTCGCTGCCGAGCTAAATCATCTAATCGGTGGGAAATCTTACTTATCAGGTCTTGAATACTTTCCGTGCTGTTCGTAGTGTTGCTCGCATAAGCATGATGATCTGAATAGTAAGCCATACCTGAGAAGATGCAATAACCTGCAGAATGACCAAGTAAAGAAAGAGAAAATAACTTGAAGAAGGGTTAGGGGTTAGAGATATATCACATATATATAGCACAAAGGGAAAAACAAGAAAAACCTAGTCTATAGCCTAACAAAGTCGCTCGACACTAGTCCCCGACAATGACACCAAAATGATCGATAGTAAGTACAGTGGGATATTCTGCCCGACTGCGGGTGTCGTGTTCTCCACAGGGACTAGGCGACGATAGTAGTGCTCGGCTAAAAGCTAGATCAGACGAAAAGGTTTTTGATATTGCAAGACAAACAAAAATAAAGCAAGTTTGTTTCAGAAAATCATTGACAAATAAAATGTACTCACTATATTTTTGGTGTTTTTATTTGTTTTACTTTGGGAACTAAAATACTAGCATAGGCTGACATGAGAAACAAGAAAACTACAAGATAACAACACATATATGTTCAGCAACTAGTGTGAAAGAGAAGAATTAAGATCAAGGGACATGAACAGAAGTACTTCACATCACAAGCATATATATATATATATATTCACACGTACATAGCTAACACAGGGACTAAGAATTAAAGATGTTCAAACAACTCACTTGACAGAGAGCACAAACAACACAAAATAATCACAATAGGTAATCAGAATATCATGGGAAACTAACTGACAGAAAATTCACATATATTGAAATAGTAAAACAGATTACTAATTATCAAGTCTCCACTCTAAATGTTCACAGAAATTACACACACACACACACGTACACACACATAAACTGTTCTAGTTCTTGCAGATCAACATAATACATCCAGACAAGGACAAGTCCAAATTTCACAGGATCCCACTCACATCTGATACATAGAAATTTCAGAGAGGGAGAGAGAACAGTAGCAAGTGTTGGAGAAGGAGAAAGTGATTTAGAAGAAGAAGCAGGGAAGCAGCGAGGTAGGCAAAGAAGGAGCAATAGCAGAGGTACAGAGAGAAGGAGCAGCAGTGAGGAAAGGTAGTAGCGGCAGCATGGGGGCTTGGAGAAGAAGCGACAGCAGCGTGGTTGCGGGCTTCAGCACCAGCAAGGAGGAGGGGCGGTTCAACACCAAGGAGAAGCAGCAGTAGTAGGGGTTCAAGGAAGAAGGAAGATGCAGCAGCAGAGTTTGGGGAGAGAAGGGAGCAGCGGGCAAATCATGGCGGTGTGATGAACTGGTGGATGGAGGCACTGATGGTGCGGGTGATGGCGTGGTGGATGGATGATGGTGGACTCGGGGAAGGAGAAGAAGATGGTGGCGCTGGGTGGATGGCGCACCACCACGCCGGCCTGGCCATGGTGGCGGTCGTAGGTGGAGGAGATGGTTGGGGTGAGGGGAGAGATGTGATGCCAGGCCCGAGGGGAATTGGAGATGGACTAGGGATTTTGACCCCTCGATCTGATCTTCCATTTGCACAATGGCCCTCCTGCTTCCTTCTTCGTTCGCAAGAACATCCCTCTCTTCTCAAGTTACCCCCCTAGTTACTTTGTTTCTTCTCGCACAAATCCATTCTTCCTCCTCTTCTTCGTTCTCTTGGCCACTTAGTCCAGATCTTGTAGTTTATAGTGCCTTCTCGCACTTTTCTGCAAAACAAACCACTGAGTAGTAAATGACCCCTTTATATGATTTTCATGCAAATATGCAACAATTAATAGCAAGAAGTGAATGAATATATCTCAATAAACCGCATATTTGAGTGACAAAAGATGTATATGAAATGTGCTTATCACTTTGGCATCGGTATGTTACTTGCCTAAGATTCGATCGTTGGTATCATCATACTTAGTTCAATCTCATCACCGGAAAGTCTCTTTACTCGTTCGGTAATGCATCATCTCGTAACTAATTAATTAGTCACATTGCTTGCAAGGCTCATAGTGATGTGCATTACCAAGAGGGCCCAGAGATACCTCTCCAATAAACGGAGTGACAAATCCTAATCTCGATCTATGCCAACTCAAAAAACACCATTGGAGACACCTGTAGAGCATCTTTATAATCACCCAGTTACATTGTGATGTTTGATAGCACACAAGGTGTTCCTTCGATATTAAGGAGTTGCATAATCTGATAGTCAGAGGAACATGTATAAGTCATGAAGAAAGCAATAGCAACAAAACTAAACGATCATTATGCTAAGCTAATGGATGTGTCTTATCCATCACATCATTCTCTAATGATGAGATCCCGTTCATCAAATGACAACACATGTATATGGTTAGGAAACTTAACCGTCTTTGATTAACGAGCTAGTCAAGTAGAGGCATACTAGGAACACTCTGTTTGTCTATGTATTCACACATGTATCAAGTTTCCGGTCAATACAATTTTAGCATGAATAATAAACATTTATCATGATATAAGGAAATATAAATAACAACTTTATTATTGCCTCTAGGGAATATTTCCTTCAGTCTCCCACTTGCACTAGAGTCAATAATCTAGATTACATAGTAATGATTCTAACACCCATGGAGTCTTGGTGCTGATCATGTTTTGCTCGTGAGAGAGTCTTAGTCAATGGGTCTGCAACAATTAGATCCGTATGTATCTTGCAAATCTCTATGTCTCCCTCCTTGACTTAACCGTGGATGGAATTGAAGCATCTCTTGATGTGTTTGGTTCTCTTGTGAAATCTGGATTCCTTCGCCAAGGCAATTGCTCCAGTATTGTCACAAAAGATTTTCATTGGACCCGATGCACTAGGTATTACACCTAGATCGGATATGAACTCCTTCATCCACACTCCTTCATTTGTTGCTTCCGAAGTAGCTATGTACTCCGCTTCACACGTAGATCCCGCCACGACGCTCTGCTTGGAAGTGCACCAACTGACAGCTCCACCATTCAATATAAATACGTGTCTGGTTTATGACTTAGAGTCATCCAGATCAGTGTCAATGCTTGCATTGACGTAACCATTTACGACGAGCTCTTTCTCACCTTCATAAATGAGAAACATATCCTTAGTCCTTTTCAGGTATTTTAGGATGTTCTTGACCGCTGTCCAGTGATCCACTCCTGGATTACTTTGGTACCTCCTTGCTAAACTTATAGCAAGGCACACATCAGGTATGGTACACATCATTGCATACATGATAGAACCTATGGCTGAGGCATGGGGAATGACTTTCATTTTCTCTCTATCTTCTGCAGTGGTCGGGCATTGAGTCCGACTCAACGTCACACCATGTAACACAGGCAAAAATGACCACAAGTATAGGGGATCGTTTGTAGCCTTTTTCGATAAGTAAGAGTGTCGAACCCAACAAGGAGCTAAAGGTAGAACAAATACTCCCTCAAGTTCTATCGACCGCCGATACAACTCTACGCACACTTGATGTTTGCTTTATCGAAAACAAGTATGAAACTATTTTGCAAGGATAAAACTATGAGTACTTTGCGAGAATAAAACTATGAATAAATTGCAAGGTAATAAAAGTGGATAGCTTTTGTCAACAAGAAAGTCATTTGTCCCTAGGCAATCGATAACAAGTACCGGTAATCATTCTTGTAATTTAATATGAGGGAGAGGCATGAGCTAACATACTTTCTCTACTTGGATCATATGCACTTATGATTGGAACTCTAGCAAGCATCCGCAACTACTAAAGATCATGAAGGTCGTGAAACCCAACCTTAGCATTAAGTATCAAGTCCTCTTTACTCCCACACGCCATAACCCACCTATCCGTGTTTAGGCTGCTGTCACCCCCGCAACACTGACAATAACCAAACCATGAACATATTGCAACACCCTAAAGCGAGTGCCCCTCACGTTTGCGCGAGACGGATGGCACCGTAGGACAGCATGTAGCGACCCGACCTCAAACTGTCAAGTCTCTGTGCTTCAGTCTCATCCCTGGATCGGTAATGCTAACACACACAGTACTCGAAGGATTTATAACAGAGTGGCAATCTCACACTTATTACATCGAATGTCTCAAAAGAGAACTTATTACAATAAATATAGCTTAAGGCCATCTAATACGATAACAACGGAAGGCTTGGAAGATAAAGTGAGTCCATCAACTCCAACGACATAGCTGAGCTGCACGGCAATGACCTAACGAACCTTACTCCTCGTCTGAAAAGTCTGCAACATAATACATTGCAGCCCGAAAACGGGTCAGCACATGGAATATGCTGGCAAAGTAACACAGTAGAGCAAGAACAGAATAATGCTATCACTACATGCATATTTGGCTGGTGGAAAGCTCTATGGTTATAGTTTTTGCGAAAAGCCAAATTTTCCCTACAACAAAGGAATAAAATTTCATTTAACTATCATGGTAGTTGAAACATCATTGAGAAGGTTCCTCCAACTCAATCCCAATTAAAGTAGTTATCAACCCAACAATATTAATTTAGAGTGATGAGATACATATGATAATCCAAGTACTAGATACTCAAGATGTCCATAACCGGGGACACGACTTACCATGATTAGTTTATACACTCTGCAGAGATTTGCGCACTTTGCCCCACAAGACTCGATCTCCTTCATTGGATTTCTCGCACTACATGATGTTTGAGAAACGGATGACTGAGACACAGTTTTTCAGAAGCATTAACTCTCTACTCCGGATAGACTATACCACCTACAACCCAACTACCTACTAGTCTACCTCTTCAAGAGCTTCACGCAACTTACTCAACAATGCTAGAGCCCATAATAGCTTGTGGCTGCACACGGAAGTTTCTAGCATGAAATATCTCAGTTCCCTTTGAGCCTGGGTGGCAGACCGTAGGATTATCACACGGGTACTCCGGGATATCCTAGGACAACACTGGATTCTCCAGGTGCCCGACAAACAATCCACCCAGATGTGTATTAAAGTTGCCACCTTAAGTTGAACCATTAATTATCAACCTCACATCTGTCATGGTTTCACTCAAACCCAATCCACGTCTATGAGCATAGCGTAGCAATATAAGCAATACGCAGAGGTAACTCCCAAGGTTTGATAATAACAGGGCAATAGGTTCTACCTCATCAACTACTTCCCAAACCCACATGTTAACAAGTCCTAACCGTGCAATGTGTAAGGGTTCAAACTAATGCATAAAAACTGGGTGATAAAGGGGTATGATCAAAGTGTTACTTGCCTTGTTGATGATCCGCAAAACCTAGAGACTCGTAGTAGGACGCTTCGCACTCCGGGTGTTCTATCGCAAACAAACAATAGCATGCATAAGAAAACAAGCAAAGAAGCACGGGTAAAACTCAAATAAGAGATCTAACCAGAAAGTTCAACTTAAGAACTCCGGTTTGCAAAAAGAATCAAATCAAAAGGAGCAACGAAACTCAAACTGCGAAAGAAACAAGATCCAATTACTAATCTGGACCTAAGTCAAATTTTACAGTACCAAAATCTTGTTCAAGTTGGTTAAATAGAAAGAGGGTTTCAAGATGAAGATCTAGGCACTTGAATCGTCTGATTCCGATAAACGAGCGAAAAGATAAACTAAAACGAAAATCGGATCAGAAATCTCGATCGAAAGTAATCGCGGAAAAATCCGAGAAAAGAAAACTAATGAACAGGCTAACGAACGAACATTCGTTGTCTGCGGCTAATGAGTGAACACCACACGGACGAACGTCCACTAAATAAACTAAACCGAAAAAACCGATCTATTCTAAAAAATGAACCTAGGGTTTTCTAAAAAAACGAATCGGTTTAAATATAAAACCGAGCGGCGGCTTATACCTCCGGCGAGGCGGGGTGGCTCCGGCGAGGGCCGGCTGCGGCCGTGGGTCGCGCAGGGCGGCGCGGGGCAGCCGCGACAGGCGGCGGCGCGGTGCTGGGCAGCGAGGCAGTGACAGCAGTAGCGGCGGCACGGGCGGCGG